>NC_133522.1:23447500-23780000 GCF_049354715.1 Callithrix jacchus
TTTAAAAAATTATACTGAGAATGCAAAATCATTTTTGAAATTTTGGTCAAATTAATAAGAATAGATGTCTTCCCTCCATTGTGTCAGTCCACCATATTTTTGTTTGTTTGTTTGCATGTGTTTTTGTGCATCTCTGTTTGCTACTCCAGGTAAGAAATTTTTTTTTAATCTTTCAATTTTGACAATTAGATGTCATTATGCTTCATTTTAAATTATTTCCATATGACCTTTGTGGATAATATTTTCTTAATCATTTAAATTTATTTTTCTTATAATAGTTTGAGTTGTGTCATGACCATGTTCAATTTAATTTAACTTTATTTCTAATTGTTTCTCAGTGTATTATGGTTATTCTCATTTAGAAGAAGGTGTTAAAATACCATGTCATTATTAGTATATCTTCCCTATTGTAGCATAGTGCAATTTACTTTGGAGTTAACAGTGGGGTTTTGTGCAGAAAGATTACATCTCAGATTTTATTTATTTATTTATTTATTTATTTTGAGACAGAGTTTCGCTCTTGTTACCCAGGCTGGAGTGCAATGGCGCGATCTCGGCTCACCGCAACCTCCGCCCCCTGGGTTCAGGCAATTCTCCTGCCTCAGCCTCCTGTCAGATTTTATTTTAAAATGTTAGAATTCAAGAGATAAATAGCCTTCTTGGTCTCAACTAGCATGAGAAGTATAGGGGAAGTATTTTCACAAAAAAAATATAACAGACTAACAATCATAGTTTCATGCAACCAATATTATATTTAGTTGTTTTAAGACAATGACATCAGGTAGCTGTAGGATGACCAGAAAGTGGCAATTTTCATAATAGTGCCTTTCTCCATAACTTGTTTAAGTATTTCAATATGTGATAATTACCAATATTGTCTTAATATTCTGTCACATTTATGAAACCACTGGACATTACCCCCTCAGCATTTTAAAGTGCTCAACGCAGTGTCATTTTCTTTAGAACTGGTTGTTTTGCTTTCAGTTTGCTGCCTAGACTATCGTCATGAGATCAAAGGCTGTGTTTTTTATGCCACATGACAGCCCAATGCCCCACACAGGGTCAGCATTAAATAGAATTTTTGCGAGGACCAGGTGGGCCAAAGCATGAGTGAATGTGTACTCAGGTTCGCATCTGGTGGGATTTGTGGCTAGGTAAAATGATACCTTGTTACAATGGTGATTTCAGTCACCTATCTCTTACCTCTTCTGGGCAGGTGTATTAATTTGCAATTGGCTTCTTTTCTTCTTTCTCACTCTACTAACTTTAGATGGAAGTCTCATTGATTCTTAACAACAAAGCAACTATCTTATCATATTCACAGGTTCTAACCGACCTGTTAGGGACGTACAAGTGTACGGGGAGTAGAAATCTTGGGGCCATCTTAGAATCCTGCCCACCACAAGCAACAAAATATTCCTACTCCAATCTCTTTCCCATAACTATGTTGCAGCTTCCAACCTCATGTGAGTGGAGTGTTTGTCACTTTGCTTATGGGCAAAGATTATTTTTGGGGGGATATTTGATTAACCTTCTGACTTGAATCTTCGATATCTTCAGTCTTATTTCATTTACCTTGGTACAGGCTTTATGGCAAGGCTACTTTTCTTTTCCTTTTTCCTTTACAGTTTCTTCCCTTTTTCAGAGGTTATCGGAATGGAACTCTCCACTTAAAAGGCTAGCTGTTTTGCTTCCAACTCTTGATAGAAAGTTTTTATCTAGCATCAGACCTTGAATGTGAGTTGTCCATGTATCAGAACTGTCTTTCAAAATCAAACGTTTCACATACCAGTTTTGATTATCCCAAAAGAAAAGCTAGGCACCTATTTATTCCACACTTATTTTCTAAAATCTGTACGTATTAATTGTGCACATACTATTTTATTATTTACAAAATGCTTTAAGCACAGTATTCCCATTCAAAATATGAAACTGAGAAGTATCGCGGCAAAGTGACAACTCTGTCTTATGTTCTGTCATTTTTAACACCTTATTATTCCTTTTATATAAAACTCTGGTGCACATACAGTTTCTCCTCTTTTCTGGAAAATATGAATAAAGTTCACTTCCTTCGTATTACATGCTGTCTTGGACAAAATCAAACACCTGAGGACAGAAACACTTGAGTATAGAAATGAATTGTATTCCAGTAGTAGGAAAATTTCTCACTCCTTTTAACTTAGGCATTGTATTAGTTTGCTACAAATAACAACTATAGACTGAATGGCTTAAACAACTGTTTTTTCACAATTCTGGAGGCAAGAAGTCCAAGCTCAAGGCGTTGGCAGGGTTGGTTGCTTCTCAGCCCCATCCTTTGCTTTGCAGATGGCCATCTTCTCCCTATGTCTTCACATGGTCTTCTCTGTGTTTTTGTGTCCTAACGTCCTCTCCTTGTAAGGACACCTGTCATATTGGATTAGGACCCTTCCTAATGATCTCGTTTAACTTAATTACCTCTTTAAAGAAACTAACTTTGGCTGGACCCATTGGCTCATACCTATAATCTTAACACTTTGGGAAGCCAAGACAAGTGGATTACCTGAGGTCAGGAGTTCAAGACTAGCCTGACCAACATGGAGAAACCCCATCTCTACTAAAAATGCAAAATTAGCTGGGCATGGTGGTGCATGCCTATAATTCCAGCTGCTTGGGAGGCTAAGACAGGAGAATCATTTAAACCTGGCTGGTGGAGGTTGTGGTGAGCAGAGATTGCACCATTGCACTCTAGCCTGGGCAACAAGAGCGAAACTCTGCCCCCCCCCACCACCAAAAAGAACCCACTAACTTCACATACAGTAGGATTTTGAGGTACTGGGAGTGAGGACTTCAGCATCTGAATTATGGGTGAGACACTATTCAGCCTGTAACAGTCATGATATGAACTAACTGCTATTGTGCATGAGATGTATAAGGCAAAGACAGAAAGAAGTAAGAGAAGTGATTACTGAGATCAACAACTGTTCCTGTAGGACTGCCATTCGATAGCTACTACAGATCTGTGTACATAGCAATGTGATAGTGGATGATTTGTAGATTAAACCAGTCACAGAAACAAGTTGAATATTTTCTTATATTGGAAAAAAGGAGAGGCACAAAAGAAAACATTTCCCAGCATTTTATTAGATTCCATAAGAATTCTGAGCATCAAACTATACAATGCTATATATGAAGCCAGATCCAATGGGAATCTTTTGATTTTATATATGGATCACTTTCAAAATAAGGATAGTAGCCTATTTGCTATGCAGTTTTATCATGACATGCATATTTAATTAATTGAGTCTTTCAGTTTTTGTGCATCTGTAAAGCCTAATAAATAGTTCAGCCTCTCTATAATCATCTTTGCTACCTCCTACCTGAGGAAATAACATTTTATTATAAAATTACATATTTTGTAATTTAGATCTCTAGTTTCTAAGATAAGAAAACAGACCTATCATTTGGGGAAAGAATAGAAACAAACTCTCTTCTTAAGGCAGTGGAAACAACTTTCTGAAAAAAAATTGAAGACTCACCTTTCTTGTATTCCAGAAACATTTCACTTTTGCTCATCTTCTGACTGCATTGTGAACCATCATAGCTAGATCAAAATTATTTATATTAATAAACAAAAACAAAAATTCTGTCTATTTGCCTTATGTGAAGAGATATCCCTTTGCCTGATGCAACAACAGAAACTAAAATCTCTAAATAAAAACGTGCTGACTTCTCTCACTGTCATTGTCCAATATGAAGGAATTTGGACAGGAGTAAAAGTAACTCAGTTATGGGCCTTGCTATTACACTCCTCTGAGCTTCTTTCTCTTTTCCACATGTTGAATGACTTACTGTTTTACTTTTGCCACATATATAATGTTTGGCTCCTATCTCATGTGCAATCAATCTTAATTATTGGATCTCCTGCTCCTCCTACAATCAGATCATTTCGATTATTACTTTAATTATACATTCCCTAACTAACGTCTCTCTAGTTTGTTTTTCCCTTCAAACTACCTGTGGGAATAATGTTTTGCAATTCAGAATGTGGATTTTGCACTTAGCCTAATAACGAAACAAGCTTAGAAATTTAGGTACAGTAAATTAGGTCACTTGGTACCTTTTCATACAAGGAAAGGAAACTTCTTATGTGCCTAGGTGTTGCTTTTGGAGGAACTTTTCTGAGTGTTGAGGAGTCAATACTCCTGAAACGATGTGAGTCTCTGGGACTCTGTGATGCCAACTTTCCATCTTGCTGTAGTCAAAGAGTTTCAGGTTGTAGTGAATGGGCACCATCTTTGTTCTTCGAGGTGTACTCTAGGTACCTTGTTTCTGTAGGAACACAAGGGCTATTTTCGTGTTAATTTGAGCATATGAAAAGAGTTTACATTGGAATTTCAAGGAAATGTAGGAATCCTTGTTACCTTCCAATCTAAAATTTTCTCCGTGATATAAAACATCAGCCTTCTTTTAAAATATCAGAAATTCCCCCAATGACAAGATCCAAATGCTGAACAACAAACAGTCTGGGTTTACCATGAGGAATAGGGTTAATATTTGCTCCCCAATGACAAATCTCAACCCAAAACAGATTTCAGCCAGGCAGCTAGCAAAGCTCTCGGGTGAACTGCACAGGCCATGGTGGGTGCAGAGCTCAGAGCCGGAAAGCAAACAGCTGCTGTAGCCTGATTTGAGTTAAAATAGTGTGAGTGTTTAGTCTGGCGCACGGCTTCAGGGGAGATTGGCAGCTGGGTCAAACAAAGTCCTTCCATTGGCTCTCTTCCCAGGCAGCTTCTGCTAGTGTTTAGGTACTAGTGCAGTGTAGAACCCTTTTCTCAGGCAAAATCTAACATCTGACCGCACCCTTTTTGCTATTTAAAAAAAAAAAAAAAGCTTCTTTTTTTTTCCCTTCTTTCGTTAAGATAAATTCTCCAGTAGACAACCTCTCCCACTAATTGTGTATTAGCAACGTATTTTATCTTGAGAGCTTGTGCACTAGGCTCTCAACGTGGTGTGGGAAGTAGCCTGTTACAGTGCTGGATTCATAAAAGGGCCTTTATGGTTTGTGAAAGAATATCTGTGTGCTTAGGCAGGAAACTTTTTGATCTGCAGAAAAGCCAGAAGACATCTAGGTAAGGCTGCGATATCAAATCTACTTTTTTGGGGGAAAATTGGGCAGTGAGACTGCTTAATCCCAACCAATGTGAGTTTAGAGGGTGCATGTTCACTTTTGTAGAAGTTCAAAATGTACTGACTATTGTTTGCTTATTTTTTGTTTGTTTGTTTAAATCTTAAAGGAATACTGTCGTCTGCATTTTTACGATTTTGTTTTCTTCTATTGAATGGATTACAGTGGATATAGAGTTTTATTATATAGCGAAATCTTTGTAAACTGCCACAGAAAGTGTTATTTAGAAGGGAAATTGACAAGTTTTAAAGAGTAATTGTACAATCATTTGAGGACAGAGGAACACTGCATTATACTAATAAGGGTTTAATTACCAAAAAAAGTTTAATGTTGCTTTGGAAGGAATATTAAGTAAGTTGTCTTTGTCTCTTACTTTTTAATTTTAGTCGCTGATTTAGCCTGTTGGGTCACATTTTTTGTTAGTGCTGAAGGCTGCCATGAATCCGTAATGAGGCCCCTTTGCACATGATTTTGGCACTTGGCCAAAATCAACTTCCCAGCGGCAAGCTTTCTCTAAAGAACCTGGAGCAATTTCTTTCTTTCTTTCTTTTTTTTTTTTTTGATCAGAAATCATGTCTGAAAGCTGCCACAACCAGTTGTATAGGCATGTCAAAATGACTTTATACAGTAAATATGAAACAAGCATTAAATATTTTTTCTTATATTGTTGCTTTTATTATCATTATGAATTCCTTGCTTGTTGCCATCTAAAATACGACAGAACAAGCACAGTGTTAAAGGTTTACTGATTTTTTGTTTTTCTCAGCACAGCAGAGTAGGGATGATCATCTTGTTGAGAAGTATGCAGTGCAAAAAGGTTTTTTAAAACAGTACAGGATAAATAACAGACGAATTCTTAAAACTGTTAATCTATGTAAGTAATACTCAGTGAACAGTAAGTAATGAAGTTTTCTAGAAGTTTCATTGTGCGCGCAATTAAGCTTAACATTTTATAGCGTTTTTGTCTATGTTAAAATGGAGCATTTGTGATTTTAAAAAAATGTCAGCATTTGTTGTATAATTTAAAAAACGGATTAACACTTTGATATTATTTCTAACAAGTGTTTTAACAGAAATGCTTGATATATAAACATGGCTGAATAACTTTAAGTAGTTGCGTTTAATTGCTGTTCTGCAATAAAAAGAAATTCTGAAGCTCAAAGGTACTTACATCTAATTTCTGGAACTGTTATTAATGTTGATATTACTATAACTGAATTTTGTTCTGTAAGCCGATTTCATATTCTAGTGTTTTAAGAGTTAAATTCATGAGTTGTAATGAAATACTATAGTAATCAAATATTAACAACCTCAAATTTTAATATAGCCATTTTCAGTAATATCTTTAGACATTAAAAATAATAGGTACACTACAGAATAATTAAAAGTAAAAAAAGTGGAATATCAGCTGCTCTATTTTTTTAAGAAATGTTATCACTATCCTAAATACTATTTTGTTTTGTATGTTAATCTGTAGTAATCCAGAGTGCAACTTTATTTTTCTAAAAAGTCATATTTCTCTTTAAAATACTGATGAAAATCATATTTTTTTTTAAGAGCGACCTAATTAAGAGATTTCTTAATAGGCATGTCTATCCTATATTTATTAGGGTATTTATATTTCCTTTAAAGTATAGAATGCTGCTAATTTTAGTGATAGAAAAGATCATGTTAATTTTATGTAAATTTTAGGATTAGAAAATGCAACCTGTTTTCCTTCAGGTCATTTTTTTGTAAAATATATGATTTATATTTGTTTTGCTGTCGACTGAATTATGGTACTATAAAATACTTTGCTATTAGTTTAACTGAGGTATGGAGTGTTTAGAATTTTCATATCAGTCAACATTAAAATCTACAGAAGTTATAAATTGTTATTAATAGAAATTTACTTAGATAAGTTCTTTGTATGTGAGTTCACAGCTGAATTCTCATTTAATGTAGTCTTCATTAATTTACATGAAAGAAGTTAATAAAGGTAAATATTTCAAAACTTGGATTAAAAACGAAACATTTTCACATTTATTGTCATGAAACAGGTGCAGGAAAAATAAGATAGCTTGTCTCATTGAGCATGATTCTCATTTAAAAATTATTTTTGAAAACAATTTTAATTTTAGCCCTTACATCTTCTGTTTATATTTTTGATTATTTTGAATCAATTATTGTACTTAGCATTTGAAATTGGTAGATTATTTTTCTAATTTTTACTAAGAAGTGTTTTAACAGAAAATTACAGAATATTTTTGGTTAATTAGAGGCCATAGCAAAGGAAATGCCATCAAATACAGAACTTTTGGAGCACACAGAAAGGTTAGTTTGAGAGTTCAGAAGAAACTTAATTGTACACATGATTACTGACAAATATTTTTGAGTTGAGGCAGAAACAAGTAAGTATTAAGGACAATTTAAATTATGTTCCTTACTGTAATAGATAGAAAATTTACTTTCTTTTGCTATGGCAATGAGTTGCAATTATTTCCATTATACAGGCTTTTAAGCAGAATTATTAGCTTACTTTCCTTAGGACCATAAATGCAAAACATTGATTTTCCTCCATTAACATTTTAAAAATATGGAAATACAAGTACTTTTAAAAAGAAAAATATTTTAATATTTTTTTTGAATTTCTTCAATTTATAAAGAATAGCTTGAATAAGTTGTTTCATTCATCTTTTTTTCCCATACTTGTTGGAAATATTAAAATCTATGAAATTTTACAATGTGGAATCCTCTTTACTCTTCAGAAAAAGTGAAATTCTTTTGTATTGTCAATTCAGAATATGGACTTTTACCATTTTAAATGTGACAGGGTTTTTTGTTTATTTTAATTATGCAACAGGCACATAAAATTCTTTCTTTCCCTCCAATTAAAAGACACTTAAATAATTAAACATCAACATTTATTCTGTATTGAAAAGAAAGCTCTAACATTGCAGTATGTTATCCAAAATTGTATAAATGTGAGAAATGTTTACAACAGGGTATTTTAGGTGAGCATTTATCATTTAAATGAAGTGCTTTGTTTTGAGGGATCTAAAATTCAGCAATAAGATAAGTATATTGCTACATTAGGTTGAACATCATTGTTGAATTTTTGGCACAACTTCAGTGACCTCGGCCATAATAAACTAGTCTAGGCAGGATGATTTTGAATTTGCAGTAACAAAACTAGAAGCATGTGAAGACACCAACCTTTGTTGTTTTGGAGAAAGTATTCGCTAAAATAAAAGATGATATCTTTCATGTAAACTGTGGATAATAATACTTTATTTCATTAATACGCTAAACCTGAAATAGTAAAACAGTAATTATAATTTGTAATACATTTATAAGGCTTTTCTCATAAAATTAACTGCCGTATTTTACTCTTTTATTAGATGAGCAAATGTCATATTACAAGCAGCCAACATACAACTATTGCTTATATAACCAAATAATTTTTAATGTTACTTTGATTTATATACAATTAATATTGAAAAAAAGATTTATGTTAGCTGATTTTAAGTCTTGTTCAATAAAAGTAGTGTTGATTTGCACTTGTAGCAATTTTTTTACTTTATATTGGTTTAATTTTAAAATTATCACAAAGTAAATATTACTGTTTGATATCATTCTTAAACATTCATTTTACAAGCCACCTAACCTGTTAGCTGTTTAAACAATGATGATTTATATCTTGCTATAAATTCTTCTCTCACCGTCAAGATGAATAGATCAGTAAAGGAACCTCTTTTGTTAATGCTCAAAATTTTTTCTTAAAAAACTGTAAGACCTTTTTTTAGTTTTCTCTTCTTTATATGTTCATGTGTATTTGCCAACCTGTGTTTCTGCCTACATCCTGAGACACACATCTTCTGAGCTCAAGGTTGAAGAGTCTGATAACAGACTCCAAGTTTATTCTTATTACATATTACTTTTTATAAACAAATTTATTTAGTTTCTTACTGAGAGTTAGTCGATATATGGATCAGTATTAATGATCGTGTGAAATCTGAAGATTTGCTTCGTTTAAAGCACTGAATATTCAGCAGAAATTAGTGCCAATTTATGTTTGTGAAGTGATTCTTAATATATGAATATTACTGGTTTTAAAGATTTACTAATTCTTTGAAAATCTGGAGTACTATCATTTGCTTAAAAAACTAATATCTACTAAAGTTATAATTGTCTCTGCTTTGCTGTTATTGAAATATTACATAATCTCTTGTTTAAAAATCTCATGAGACCAAGCTATCCTGACTTACTTTCCATTTCTCACTAACAAATGAGATCAGCCTCTGTAAAGAGGAATGTCTGAAAATATTTCAAAAACATTTTCTTTACTGTGGTAATCAACTACTTTATTATTTGCAGAAAGTTTCAAAGGAGTAATTGTCTTACTTGAATGTTTATATAAATGTGAGGAATATATGAGCTTTCTGTGAACTTCAGTTTAAAAACTAAAGTAGAAAATAAGATGGAGACTAATGAAATGATATATTTTTGTAGCAGCTAATTACAACTTGCTGTTCATACATAAACAACACACTGGAAAGACAGATAGTGAGTTCTGATAACAGCCTTCATTTACTCAGTCTGCAAGAACTCTTGTGAAAATAGTCTCAAAAGGATGGTGGTGGTCCAGTCTGTATGGCTCGTGGTGCTTTAAGCTTATGCAGTCATTTCCCATATTTAAATCCCTGAGTTTTGCCTCAGAGCCTCAAATCACCAATCTCAGATATTTTTACAAAGAGAGAGGAGTTGCATTAGAACACATCCATTCTTGTTCACTGGAGGATCTGTGATGGGCTTTCCTTGGCAGAAGCAGGATTCTTCTATGTATAGTGATTTTTTTTTTTTTGTCCCAGTTTTAGGTAATTCAGTTCATTCAGTTACGCAAATTCATGTTATAACTAAGCTGACTCAGCCTTAACAAAGATCATTAGCTTTTCATTTAACTTTAAACCTGGCCGTTTTCCTGAAGAATATGGACAGTTATGCATGAAAGATCAAGTTGCTAAAAATGATAGAACATGCATGTTCTACTTATGAGTTACTAAATTGTGTTTTGTGTTCAAAATAGTATGTATAAATACACATTTTGTGTACAGAATATTTAAACAGTGATAGAAACAGTTGTTCTGAAATTTAACTTATGGGATTGGCTTTATTCCAATTCTACTTGAGATGTCATCCAAAATTACTTATTACTATTATTATTGTTATGCTTTAGGTTCTGGGGTACATATGTAGTTCATGCGGGATTGTTGCATAGATGCATACATGACAAGAAAGTTTGCTGCCTCCATCCCCCCATCACCTATATCTGACATTTCTCCCTATGTAAGCACTGCTCTGAATTTCTATTACATTCTTAATGAAGTATAGCGATCTGGATATGAATTTTCTGCTAATGCAGCAGTTTTGGAAAAATATATGTATATTACTATTGCATGTTCTGTGGGATTAATTCTAACCT
Organism: Callithrix jacchus; assembly: GCF_049354715.1. NCBI lineage: Eukaryota > Metazoa > Chordata > Mammalia > Primates > Cebidae > Callithrix > Callithrix jacchus. Next base: position 23,458,126 of record NC_133522.1, read on the forward strand.
GATTACATGCACTTTCCTCTCCATTCCATGAGCCCATTCATAAGTAGTCTATGGAGAGGTTTTTTTCCCTGTCAAGAGCCAATTTTAGTCTTTATTTTAATTAATTTTTTTTTTTTAGTGACAGGATTCTCCTATGCTACCAGGACTGGAGTGTAGTGGCTATTCACAGGTGTGATCATGGCCCACTATAGCCTTGAAGTCCTGGGCTCAAGAGATTCTCCCACCTCAACCACCAATTGTAGATATATTCAGATAGCATGACATTTGAAAAGGTTGGTAGAAAGAAAATTCCTACTGAAGAGTGATGTAGCTATCTCTAAAACATCTTTGGTTGTCAGGAAATAAATCAATGATATTGAAACAAACAATGATTTGTACTCTTGGCAGATAAACAGAGAAATAATCAGTTCAGAATATTTATGGAATGATAACATTTTCCTATTGATATATTTTTGTGCCAACAAATTTAATTTGGAAACTAGTATTTGTTCCTAGAAGGCAGTAATGAATTTTGATAATCAGTAGTTTAAAATGCTTTATTCAAACCAAAGGCTGATTTATTGAATGAGTAGGTCTTAGATAAAATGTAAGCCATTAGGCCACCTCATATCTGGAATTCGTTTTTATTTTCAATACCCAAGTCATTAAGTGTAAATATAATAGTATTTGCATATTTTCAACTTTCATTTTAGTCATGTCTATCTTTGAAATTTGTTTTCTCCTTAGATAAGTAACTTGAGAGTAATCAAATATCTTGCAATTTCCATTTTCCTTCTTAAAGCCTGTGCAAGATCAAATTTGCAGCTCCTAAATCACATAAAAGTCTGGATTAATAGCAAAATGAGATTATGTAGCCCAAAATGAAATTATAAATAAAGTGCAGGTGTTTACTAGGATTTGTGTGGTCAGAGATACAAATAGAATCGCAGGTAGAGTTTCTCATTTCTCACTTGAGAAAAGTGCAATTAAAAGTAATTTCCAGATGTTCAAATGCACAGCTGCTTTCTCCTAAACTAAATTTTGCAGAAATGAGCTAAATTATAATGGGTTTAAAAGACACTACATTTTAATGGTTTTTAAATTGAATTTGAAACATCATTACTTGGTTTACCAGATGAAGCGAGTTAATGCTTATGAGTACCTGGTACAATTTTCATTTAGGTGGCAACACAGCCATTAAGGTATTGGAAATTATAATATGACCAAAACTTACATGTGTTTGAAAAAATTGATTAGTATATGTGTTGATATACTCTATGCCTTTATGAGATTTATATTATATATTATCTGACACTATAAAAATTATTCAGCTATAGCTGAAATAAATGTATATATATGTTCATAAAATGGTATGTGTGTAAGGGGGAGGTGTGTGTGTGTTTATGTGACAGAAATTTTTACATTTTCTTTGCCTAATAAGGAAAATATCAAAAGTAAGATGTAAGTACACTGTTTAAAATATACAAGTCTGTTAAATTGTTTTTACATACAAATTATAAGCAATGACTATGAACCTACATATATGTAATATCAACTTTAAAAAACATTCATCTGTTTTAGAGTTACTTACATCCCCAACAGCAATGAGCTACTGTCATAATTATTATCCCATTAAGCAAAGTCCTTTCCTTGACTATTTTCTTGGGCTTGAAATAGACCTTTCTTTGCAGCTAGGAATAGCCAAGTTTTTCTAAAACTCTTATGGGAAGGCATGCAGATGGTTAAACAAAGAAGAGGAGGTAAAAAGTTGGGGCATTGCATTGGACCAGAGAATTAAAGAGCTTTTACCCTGTGTAAGCTCAGAAATTTATCATAAACAATCCATTAGTATTTCCACAACAGTTTTCTTTTCAAAGCACACTACTGAAAGAATTTCAACGATTTAACCTTGGAGGTAATTAGAAAACTAACTCATTAGTTATGAGTATGATGATAGAACATTTTATCCTATCTACAACATTCTTTCAAGTGATCGACTCCTGCCCTTGAAAGCTTTATCCATGGCCAGTGATTGATGGACTTGTTCAGGTCCTATGCTGAGTGCTTCATATATCTCATCTCAATGCTCTAAATAACCATGGAAGTTGATGATTATCTCATTATACAGATGGGAGGCTTAGCGTGTTTCATTTTCCCCAAGTTCCAGTGCCAGTAAGTGTTGATGTTTGGATCTGAACCTGTGTTAATGGTGTTTCTAGTCCATGCTGTTATCTGTTGCACCACATTTTTAATAATCTTGGACTTTCAGAGTATGAAGGAAGATTAAATATAACTCTCTGATATAAATATTCTGTCTCTCTCTTCTAACAATTGGAGAAACAGACTTCTTAAAACATTAAGATCAGCCACAGACAGAAAGTAGTGAGAACTATACTTGTTTTTCAATATAGAAGGTTTCCTGAAGTACTTTTAGTATTGTTCTAAATTAAGCAATAAGCAGTGTCCAACAAAACAATTTTGGTCATAGCCAGTTTCCCTCCAGAAAAGAAAATACCATTGTAATAACTATGAACACAGGTTTTATTTCTAATGTGAGGCTCTTTTGCACCTTAGTGGCTTGAAATAATGATTAGTGGAATAATAGCACAATAGGGGGAAACACCTCTCAGACAGGAAATTGCACTAGCTTGTTTTGTCAACATATACATTACTATTCCCAGAAACAGGCAAGAGTTAGACAGGCATGGTGGGTTTTCACTGTGGCCATTTGTACCATTCCATGCAGGACTCTACTGTGGCATTCCACAGAAGCAAATCCTCAGAAGCCTTCTTAAACTACTTAGCTTCCCTGAAACAAGTGTTTCCCACTAGATGTTGGTCTGTTTACTTTAAAATCCAGAATTTCTCCATATCACATGCTTAGGTATAAAGTAATTTGAACTCTATTCTCCAGTTGTTGGCAATTGTTATAAAAATTAGATTTTTAACCTCTATTGATAGCACTAAACTTAAAATGAAATAAGAATGTGAGTATAAAATGCTTCTTAAAAAACATTTTTTCAGTTTTATTTAATGCTGGCTGTTATGAGTCAAGGTATCATGATGAACACTGAAAATTTTGGGCCACAGTCACTTTTTCAACACTGGCACATTTGAGTTATTGATTTTAGAGCTGCGATCATTGAATGTTATTTCTTCACACCCTTATTTTATGCAACAGAAAACGGAGACTTAAAGATGGAAAAATGGCCTTTCTGCTCATGCTCATAATACTAGTGCCTGGAGAGTTGGCTTTGATTACAAATTATCCTTCCAGTTTTCTATTCCTTCAAGGATATAAATATAAGGCCATTTATCCTCTAAATTATTTGTATCTAGTTACAAAATATTTTGTTTTAATTTTCCTTAAACTTTGTTGGTATAGAAATACAATTGAAGGAGATTTAGCTTTGTTAATAAAAGCAGAAATAACTAATGAGAAATATATAATTGAATATAAACTTACCCATAAGTTATTGTTTCTGTAAATGTACACTATTAGAAATGTCTAGTTTGTAATTCATTCTTGATGTTTATTCTAGAGCATGTTGACATTTTAAAGGATTTTGTTGAAACACCCACTAAGCATGCTTTCTGAAAAATGAAGACTGTCTTTTGGATTTTTCTTTTATTATGAGATCTAAAAAGTTTTAAATAAAAGTTGCTCAGATGCATGATTCTTAAGCATACATCTGGATGAGTGTTTTACATATGCATACTTATGTAATTATATGCATTCATACGTCTTCTCCCAGATATCAGAATATAAAAATTTCAGCACTCCATAGGACTCTCTCATCCCCATCGGACATCTGTCACCATATATATTGGGTTTGCCAGTCTTTGATTTCATTTAAATAGAATTGCACAGTATGTGTATATTTTTGTCTGGCTTACGTTACTCAGTATTTTGTCCATGTGATTTCCTCATGTCACATGTATTGGTGGTTCTTTTTTGCTTTGTGGTATTTATTTGTGTGATTATGGCATTATTGTAATCCATTCCACTGTGTTAGTATACTTTCTAGTTATTTTCAGTTGTCTGTTTACATAAGTTTTTAAATGCAGAACCAGTACCAAAAATATAGTAGTCAGTTTTTTCTTTAATAGATAAAATATAAAAATAGGATCACTTTAATTAAGTTACTACAGGCAATTATTGCTTTACATGGTCCCATTCTAACTAAAATTCGTTTATATTTGAACTCTGAAAAGTGATGAATCAGCATTTCTGAGTTATCCATGAAAAAATTCCTCGAAAAAAGAATTAGTATGTGTTGTCCTGAGTAGATGCCCAAGAAACAGTCTTATAATATTTAAACTTTTTTTATTATCCCCTCCTTTGCTCTTGTTATTTATTATATATATACAACTATAATTATAGGTTCACCCAAATATCCATGTTGTTAAACTCAATTGTCACTTTATTTTCTAAAAGTCCTTCTGGGTGGTGAAAATTCTCTGGTTTAAAGCAAAATAATTAAGCTATTGTATTTTACATAGGATAATGTGGGATGATTCTTAAAAATTTAAACTCCACATTTTATATATGATATGACTGAAATGAGACCCAATGTTTTGACAATACGGATAAATATTTGTTTGAAAGTAATGGGAATAGTTTTAGAGAGACCTTTCTAACTATTTTCTGTGATAGTTTTAACAGTTCCACAGTTGGTGCGACTATACTCAAATTTAAGATCTTTTCCTCTACTAGGATAACAAAAAATAATAAAAAATTGATAAGATTTTTATTATGGAAAAAAGATTAAGTTACTTAGAAGTTCATAAGTCACCAATCGAATTTATTTATAAGCTTCTATTGAGTGCATCCCCCATGTGCTAATGAATATATTTATTACATTGGCTTTATTGATAAACAGTCTGGGATCGTCATCTGGATATTATTCACACTTGCTAGTAAGCAAATGCTTTAATAAGATAACATGAAAGTAGTATATTACAATGTGGTTTGCAAAGCCCTTTCATAAATACATATACACATTAACACCAAGAGGGAGAAGATATCACAGTCTTCCACCCTAAGCAGTAAAATCATTAGTATCCTGTAGTTAATAAAGGCTGAGCTGTGACCTGTACTGAAATTATTGTTCTACTCTAAATCTGTCATCTTTTATTACAACTGACTACATCTCTGTAAATAATGGAACTTCATTCAAGAGATCCATGGTAAACTAGTGGCTTAATACATCTCTCAAAATATTTTTTTAAAGAAAATGTTTTTTATTTGTATCTGTAATGCTACAAAATTATCATGTGATCTGGAAAGTTTTTAACCATATATGATAAACAATTTATCATTTAACACATTTTCTTGGAGGTTGTATATTAAATACATTTGAGCCCCTAAAAATGATAATAGGCCTTTCTAGATTTTTGTTTGTTTTAAATAACCAGTTCGAAGTTGGCCAAGGTCAATGATACTAAATCTTATTATTTTTGACAACTATACAATGCCTGATATCGATTCTATTCCTGATACCAGTTGGCAATGAGCACCCCTCTCAGATGAAGTCATAGTTGGCCTGTTCATAACTCAATGCAGTGAGCACTACAAAGTTCCACTGCTGGTCTTCTCCTTAATCAGATGTATCTGCATCTAACGGGAAGAGAAGACTAACTTTCTTGTAATTTTATCCTAGGAATTAAATTTTAAACTATGTGCAATGACTGAAGCCTTCTGAATTAACAAACTCGTGGACATTTAAGAATGCATACTTGTTTGTCCTACTGCTTTGCTATATATGTTTGGTTCTGTACAAATATAGGTAAATTCATAGTATTGTTCTTTTTTACTCTGGATGCCACCTTCTATCTATTGGTTTTTATTGACCCATGACAATGGCTGCAGGTAGTCTAACCTCACCATGTAGAAAGGTCAGGTTCATGGCTTGGGTTTGAGAACAGCAGAATGAATCCACTTTGAGGAGGAAGCTGACTTATAAAAGAAAATGTCTATTTACATTGAATGCATCATAACTAGGTAGAGATAAAGATGAAAACAAGTATAGAATTACTTCAGGATTTTTTATTTTTATTTTTATTTTTTTTACACAGAGTCTTGCTCTGTCACCCAGGCTGGAGTGCAGTGGCGTGATCTCAGCTCACTGCAGCCTCCACCTCCTGGGTTCAAGTGATTCTCCTGCCTCAGCCTCCAGAGTAGCCAGGATTACAGGCATGCACTACCACGCCCAGCTAATTTTTGTATTTTTGATAGAGAAAGGGTTTCACCGTGTTGATCAGGCTGGTCTCAAACTCTTGACCTCGTGATCTGCCTGCCTTGGTCTCCCAAAGTGCTGGGACTACAGGCATAAGACACCACACTCAGCCTACTTCAGGATATTTTAAAAGGACTTCCATTTAGGTATCCTTGACTAAATCTGTCAACTTTTTGTCTATTTTCTCATTGAAGAAAGTGTTGAACTTTTCACCAGAAATACTTCTTTTTATTCCTCAGTTAAAACATGCCTATTATTATTTTTGTAATACTTAAGCAGTTTTATTTTAATGATATACTACTTAGTTCATCAGTCTCCACTTCTGGTTTTTTTGCAATTGTATATTGTTTGCTTTAATACAACTGCTATAAAAAGCAATAATGTTCATGAAGAAATAAGTATAATTTATAAAACTATCATGCCTTGCAGAGATACAAGTAAAAATATAGTTAGTTGTGTGTGCCAGTGTGTGTGTCTGTGTCTGTGTACCTTTATTTGCTGAGATAAATTTAATTCCTGGAAATTATTTGAAGCTTTGGAATTGATCTCTGGAGTAAAGAACAATATATTTCACTCTTTTTTTAATAGTAATTTTTATTTTGAAACATTGATATAATCTGAAAATCTTATTTTTTTTGACATAGAGCAAGAAACAGTACATTGATAGGTGATCATTGTTTCCCTGTATTTTTTTATTTTTGGTAAGAGAAAGTAAATTTATATTTAATTATGAAATAACTAAACATTTTTTTGGTCTAGACTTATGAAGTGATAAAGTATAAAAGTTTTTACCAAATATAACATTTTAATGCATAGTATTTATCTATAATAGCTATCTTATAGTAGTAATAGTTATTAATATATCAATAAACCTTCTTTTAAACAGAAGGGATACATCTAATTTTTAAAATTTTCTCTTTGTCTTTTACTAAGAAAGCCTCATTTATAGAAAACCAAATGAGAATTCTGGTCAACATGGATGATAAGAGTTCTCAAATCCACTACGTAAATTGTGATATGTGAAATACTCTCTTGCCCTGTTCGTACTATTTATTCATTATAGGCCTTGATGACCATTTGATAAGAAATAATATTTCATTCTGCTGCATGGCTAATTTGAATTATATTTAAAAATTAAGTAAAATTTGAGCCATGAAAGATGAAAAAGATGTAGATTATCCCTTTTTTTGCAATAGATTTTTAAAATTTGATTACAAGTAAAAGCAATTACTCATAATAGGAAATGTTACAAATTAACTGAGAAACCTTTTTGACCTGTTTACAGTCAGAGTAGCTAATCAGCTCTCAGTTGTCTTCCATGTAATGAATAGATTTCTGTACCATTAGTAAAACACGATTTGTCAGTATTTCTGTCCTCGTGAAAATCATAACTTAGTTGGGAATATTAAACAGAAATGAACTAACAGGAGAACAATGGAAAATAGGCTAAATTAGTTTAAGCAACTAGATTTTCTTTATCACGTGCCAATCATGACCAAAACTCGAAGCCTCCACAAATGTGTTTGAGTGACTTTCTAGGAAAAATACACCTTTAATTTCCACATGAGCCTGTTGAAAAGGTAACTGAATTCAACAAAACCATTAGTTGATACTCCGTTTGAAACCTTTCCTGATAATGCATCTAGCATCTAGCACCCTATTTCTATTTCTCTTGAAGAATAGAACATAGCATATACTAGGTGCTCAACAAATACAGGTTGAATGAATATATGAATGACAAACCCTAATAAAGTGAGTATTTGTATCTCTAACTGGGTCTCTTTCTCAATATGGCTCATTTTCTCAAACACTGAAAGATTCCTATAGCTCCTTTTGGGTCACTTATCTTTCAAGTATTCAGTTACTTTACAAAGGAATAGCATCTAATTAAATCTTAAGCATCCAGAGAAATCATTTTATCATTTTGTGATAGTATCAGTCAATGAAGATGGCAGTTCCTGAAGATACATCTGTGGTAACTTGTAATCATTGTGCTTATATCTGGTCCACAAGAGAATGAAGATTGATACCAAGGATGTAATAATTTAGTGTGTAATACAATTTAAAAATACATTAAAAACTGAGATGTAAAAATGGCACCCAACTTATTTTTGGTTTCTTTGTGTTGTATCATGGTCCCATATTCTGTTTTCAAAAGGTAATTAATTGTGTGTCTATATGTTTAGTCATTTCTTTGGGCATGTTTTGAATATGATACATACAGACCATATCTTCATAAAAATGAGAAATTTTATTTTTGCCATTTATAAATTCAGATGAACTTATATATATTTGTATTCAGTTATTCAGAAACCTTAACATTTAATGAAGATACAAATAGAATGGTATAATCAATAGAGTTGATATAGCACCTACACTGAAGCATCTTTTATTTAATGTAGTAAAATGGAGCAGATGATTTCTATTTCTAAAAGTATTTTCCCACTTGATGTAATGGTAAATCCTCCATATCCTAGTGGTAGTATTCTAGCATTCATGTCTGCTGCCTTAAGCTTTCTGTGTAACAACTTCTCATCAGGAAATTTCTTAACTAATCACTGGGAAGATTTAATCAGAATCAGTTTAGTTACTAACTAATGTACACTTAGGGGAATGAGGGAAGTTAAGTGTAAAACGATTGGATTATTTGACTACATACTGTTAACACAGATATAAAATCCATGACTTCTCTCCCTTCCTCCTCCACTAAAAAAAAGAAATAGAAGATAATTGGAAACAAATAGTTGTTAATAGCAAAAAAATAAAAAGAATACTAGCAGCTGCTACTGCCTCTAGAAAGCGTGCTGGTTCCAGTAGAGAAGTAAAGCTTTATTGTAAGAACTGATGCTGTAGAGCGAGAACAACAATTCAAATCTCACTTCTACCACTAACTAGTTATCAAATCTTGATATTTCTTACCTTTCTTTTTTTTTGAGACGGAGTTTCACTCTTGTTACCCAGGCTGGAGTGCAATGGCGCCATCTCAGCTCACTGCAACCTCCGCCTCCTGGGTTCAGGCAATTCTCCTGCCTCAGCCTCCTGAGTAACTGGGATTACAGGCATGCACCACCATGCCCAGCTAATTTTTTTGTGTTTTTAGTACAGACGGGGTTTCACCATGTTGAGCAGGATGGCCTCGATCTGTTGACCTCGTGATCCACCCGCCTCGGCCTCCCAAAGTGCTGGGATTACAGGCATGAGCCACCGCGCCTGGCCTTACCTTTCTTTTTTATATGTAAATTGGTAATAATAACAAAATTCATTTCATATTTGTTAAACAGTCAAAAATTAATGTTTCTTCCAATTATATGAAGATGTGTACAATTTAATCCAGATTTAGGAGTGAATATGAATTAAATGGGAAAAGAAGCATGTTCCTTTGAGATGCTACACGTTTTTAGTATAACATCATTTAAAAAAGTGTCAAAGTATTCAACATGTTAGCATCATAAAGGTCAAAACAGATTGACAAGTTTCTATGAATATTAAAAAGTAGTAAATGTTGACTGCTTCCTGTTTTTTTAAATCATAATTAACTGGAGGGTATGCCAGCTATATCTTCCATTAGTATTTTCCTTGAAAACATTTCTTCAAGGAACCATAAGTACATTAATTAAACTAGGGCAAAACTTCAAAGGACCTACTTCAATTTTCTTTGTGCAAGTTCACATAAGAAAAAGCGATTAATTTGAACTCCAAGTTTCATGTATTCCCAGCTTTCCAGTTGGGAAAAGCTGAAATATACATTTTCTACTCTCATATTTCTTTCTGAACTCAGTATTTTCATTTTCTCTTTTTTTTTTCTGGAATAACTGGTTATTTTGATTACCATCAAAAGGCGGAATGGTGTTCACAATTATCTTCTTGCTACTTCTGACGCTAATTTAGTTGTTTAGTAAATTAAGAAAAAGGAATAGCAGATGAAACTTGGTATGACTTTTAAAGGTTTGAAAATAAATCAGTATTTAGCTTATTTAGCTCTTCTTTTATGTACAGGTCTGAGTATTTACATTTGGAACAACCCTTGAGCTTAATTCAACTGTTTAGACATGGAATAAAGTTCCAAAGTCAAGTTAACCCATTTTTAAATTAAGATGTATAGTTTCAGAGTAACTTGCCCTGCTTAAAACAATCTTTTTAAATGCTGTATGTTTAATCTATTTAATTTTTAAAAAGGTAATAGGAGTTTCTAGTATGGAAAATCTTGTTTTCTCTAATTCAGTCTCTTTAAACTAAGTTCAATAGATCCATTTTAAGAGCAGGATAGATCTTTTTAAGATGAATATCTTTCAGAGGAGAACACAGCATCTGATGTATGCTGACCTAAATCCAAGAAGTTTTTTCCAATCTGAGATTTCTTGCCTTACAGATACTGAAAACATCAGTGTTTCCCTTTTCTAAAATTTTCACACAAATTTCAGTCCTGATGGCATGATACTTCAGCATGTTCTTTTTGGATTAGGTCAGTGCAACCAGGTAAAAGAAACTGGAGAGCTGAAGTACAATAAAGGGTGCCCAGAATTCTTAAGTTCAGTAAAACAAACTAACACATAGCAGAGGAGCCTTGCCTAGGATATGGATTTTTTTTTTTTTTTGTCTTTTTGAAATGAAGTTTCACTCTTGTTGTGCAGACTGGAGTGCAGTGGCATGATCTTGGTTCACTGCAACTTTGCCTCCCAGGTTCAAGTGATTCTCCTGCCTCAGCCTCCTGAGTAGCTGGGATTACAGGTGTCCACTACCATGCCTGGCTAATTTTTTATATTTTTAGTAGAGGGGTGTTTCACCATGTTGGCCAGGCTGGTCTCGAACTCCTGACCTCAGGTGACCCCCCCTGCTTCAGCCTCCTGAAGTGCTGGGATTACAGACATGAACCACCGCACCTTGCCAGGTGTTGCTTAATTAAAAAAAAAAAAGGAATAATATCCAGATGATCTAGCAATTCCTTAGAACATCTGTATACAGTCTATCCAATGTAATAATAAATCCAAGTCACCCATCACTATGCTCTGCCACTCCATTCTCATAACAACCCTCTAACCATGTGTCAACATGAAGTAAAATTTTTATTCAAGTTGAAGGTTATTTTCAAGACAGACTTTCTCTGTGCTGTTCATCATGCATACCTTAGCTAAAGTATTGTAGCTAGAATATTGCAGCAGTTTTCCACCTGATCTTCAAGTCTTTATTTATTCCTTCATGTATGTTGTGTGTACTCTTTCCATTTGCCTAAATTTTCTTTCAAAAATTATCATCAAATCTCTACTTTTCTAAGAGTCTTTAATGACTATGTTGCTTTAATGTCCATATTCCACCTCCACAGGTAAATGTTCATCGTTGTCTTACTAAACCCTCTTTCTGGTCTTACTTGTTGGACAGTTATTTCCACAGTTAGAACTGCAGGAAGTCACTTCCTTCTTTAACACATTATATTAACTTCCATCTATTTTAGTTCATGGTGCTTCTGCTATAAAAACTCTTACTGCTCTTTGTCTTTACCTAAAATAATTCTACTTTTGATTTTTATTAACTATATCAGTTTGGGCAGAGTTTTGTTTTGTTTTGTTTGAGATGGAATTTTGCTGTTGTTGCCCAGGCTGGAGTGCAATGGTGCAATCTCTGCTTACTGCAACCTCCACCTCTTGTGTTGAAGTGATTGTCCTGCCTCGGCCTCCCGAGTAGCCGAGATTACGGGCATGTGCCACCATGCCCAGCTAATTTTGTATTTTTAGTAGAGATGGGGTTTCTCCGTGTTGGTCAGGCTGGTGTTGAGCTCCCAACCTCAGGTGATCCACCTGCCTTGGCCTCCCAAAATTCTGGGATTACAGGTGTGAGCCATGGCGCCTTGGCAAGTTATTAAATTGCTTTGTGCCTCACTGTGAAACTCTTGGATCCCAGATGTATTTACAATAGTTTGAATTTTAGAAAAGTTACAGAGTGGTTATGCTATACATCATGTAACATTGCCACCAAGGTCATGGGAGGCCAAAGACATTAATATATATGAGTAATAGCATTAAAGTTAGTTAATAGATAGTATAAGTAGTTTTTGCCTCAATGTTAATTGATTCCAAACTTGAAAAGTCTTTCATGTTTAGACATTATTTTTATTTGGAACTTCAGATTCCAAAAGGAGCCATATACCTCTAGTGCCAATCTCACAGACTTTAGGTAAAGATTGTGGTGACACTTAAAGAATTTGTGGACTGTGTGCAGTGGCTCATGCCTATAATCCCAGCGCCTTGGGAGGATGAGGTGGGTGGACCACCTGAGGTCTGGAGTTCAAGACCAGCCTGGCCAACATGGTGAAACCCGTCTCTACAAAAATTAAGCAAGTGTGATGGCGTGTGCTGTAGTCCCCAGCTATTCGGGAGGCTAAGGCATGAGAATTGTCTGAACCTGGGAGGCAAAGGCTCCAGTGAGCAGAGATTGTGCCACTGTACTCTAACTTAGGCAATGCTGTGAAACTAGATCTAAAAAAAGACAAAAAAAAAAAATGAATTTGCAAATGGTAAACAATCGTTAATCTGCAACTGTTGTTATCACTGTTATCTTTCTAGTATTTCATTTAAATACCTTGTCCTCTGCAAAAATTCCTTCTAGCCTATCAGAATTTATTATACAATTCTTATAACAATATTACAGATGTTACTTTCCGCCTGTTTGTGTGATTGATTTTTTACCTGTTTGTTTTTACTTACCCCAAACTTCAAAATATTTGATGGTAATAGTATTTCATGTTTTCAAATCCACATCACATTCCCGGCTACATTCCATAGCATCTCTATCTCTTCCGTTTTGATTTGTCCTTCACTTCCAGTGAAAAAAAAAAGCAGTAATATTTTGATTTTGTAGAAAAACTTATTTTTATTCAGAGAAATTGTGACTTCCTCCATTTTGCCTCTTACATACAGGAACTTGTCATTAATGTGCAGTAGATGCAAACATTCCTTCTTGAAACAGGATCTCTGCTTCTGGCTGATAAGCTAGGTGCTACTAGAATGTAAATGCCTTCAAACATGGGTAATAATTCTTAGTATCTTTCATAGAGTCCTTTCTTATTTCAGATAAAATTTGAAGAAACTCTCACATATATTTAAAATTATTAAACAAATTCTAGAAAGAATGCTTAAATTTTAATAAATTTTGTTTTTAGTTAAGTGTATATATGACATTTTCATTTTTTTAAAATATATAATTGCATTTTAGGTTCTGGGGTACATGTAAAAAACATGCAGGATTGTTGCCTAGGTACATACGTGGCAATGTGGTTTGCTGCCTCCATCCCCATCACCTATATCTGGCATTTCTCCCCATGTTATCCCTCCCCAACTCCCTACCCCACACTGTCCCTCCCCTAGGCCCCCCCAACAGACCTCAGTGTGTGATGCTCCTCTCCCTATGTCCATGTGTTCTCATTGTTCTTAATAAGTTTATGTAGACTTAAACTGAGGGTCTGAATTTTTTTTTAGTATCAGTTTGCTTTTGCCAATTATCTAAAACATTCTAACTTGATTTCACAACTTGGTATACATAATTCTCAAAATTCTATGCATAGACCTTCAAAATTCTTTGAAATTTTCATTTGGTAAGGTAAAATATTGTTCAGGATAGTAATTTGATTCAGAGTATTAAAGCACCAAAGATAATTAGAACTTTTGTGGTTGACATCAACAAAAACCCCTTGATTCAGTGGATGTATAATGAAGAAGAGAAAACTGAAAATCAGGTTGTTTGGAGTTAGGAAGATAATATGATAAGAGATGAAAATGGAGTTCAACTGAAATTAGGAAAGGATCTAATAGTGTGGGTAACTATAACTTCTTTTTGGGCATAACCTTCATTTTATTAATATTTGTTTCTTCCCCAAAACTTGTATAATGAGTATCATTAACTGATAATACTAAATTGATCTTGGAGGGACTTTCTGTGAAGGAATGTTACTTAGTGTGGCCTATAGGTATTTATAGGCACCTATGATAGCTCAATTGAAATGTTGCAGAAAAATTCTGCAGGATCTTTAGGAGGTGTATGGAAATGAATGAAGAATAAAGTTGAGAGAGAAAACTGATGGCATTCTGAAAGGAAAATACATTGTATGTAATTTAGTGTTTTTTGTTTTTTGGTTTTTTTTACTTATTGAATAAGCCGAACTTTCCCAGCCTCCATCCTTTAAAATATGACCACGACAAATAACAGGAAAGATTATAGGACTGGTTTCCAAGAAGAACTCTATACGTAAGCCATTCATTGGGTTTCTAAGGCCAGGAACCATAGCTTTTGAAATTTTAGGAATTCTCTTTAGAGTCACTATCTTCATCCTTAAAAATATGTATTTAAGGATTGAAAAGAAGAAGAAACTAGTTACCAAAACTCAGAAATTTTGTTGTGATTTTAGCTGTATGTTTATTTTTTGAGTTCAACTTAAAAAAGACAAAGTTCTCATCATTCCATTAACATTTTTCTCTTAGTTATTTGCTCTATAACGTATTGACTGAAGTGTTTCAGTGCTAATAACTGCAATAAGTTTGTATTATTTTTGAACTCACTATGCAAATGTAATTCAGAATCATGCATTTAAAACATTTCTAAAAATCAAATGAGTTAGCTTGTGAAATGTTTTTCTGGCAGTCTTGATGAATATTGAAGATAAGGGATTTAAAGTGAAAATTCTGATTAATAACAGAAGTCAAACTTTCCAAGAAAAGTCAGTAGAGGATACAATTTTTGAAATTTGTTATGCTTATGGAAAGATAAAATGAAGAAAACAGAAAAGCAAAGCCTTACCATCCTGGCCTGTCGCATTTATATATTAAAATACTCAATGTAGGCCAAGTGCGATGGCTCATGCCTGTAATTCTTACTTTGGGAGGCTGAGGCAGGCAGATAGATTGAGCCCAGGTGTTCGAGACTAGCCTGGGCAACATAGTGAAACCCCAACTCTGCAATGAATTAAAAAAAATTACCTAGATGTGGTAGTGTGGTAGTGGGCGCCTGTGGTCTCAGCTACTTGGGAATCTAAGGTGGGAGGATCATCTGAGCCCAGAAGGTGGAGGTTGCAGTGAGTCATGATTGCACCACTGTACTCCAGCCTGAGCAACACAGCAAGAACCTGTCTCAAAAAAAAAAAAAATGCTCAATGGAATTTAAATGTTATTAGGGGAAAATAGTGATCTTCAGATATGATACTTGCTTCAAGCAAAAAAATGACTTCAGTTAGAGCCAGCTGGAGTAATGACAGATTTCTAGATCATGGTCAAAATAATGCCATTACCTTGTACCCGATTGCTGCATGTAATTTTTGAAAACCATACAAATTGTTTTATCTGACCTTTTGGCTATCAAAGGCTTCTCTTATCTAAATGCAGTTACGATATTAGGTAAATGCATAGTAATTCTGAAGTTACATTTTAGACCTAAAACTGTATGTATTTAGAAGCATGACCAATTTCTTCTTTGGTACAGCAATACCTAAAAGTGGGGGTTTTAGTATTTTAAACATTAAAAGTGGGGGTTTTAGTATTTTAAACATTGTCATTTTAGCTTAGAAGTGACGTTTTTTTCTTTTCTTATTTATTTCTTCCTTATAGGCCTTATCCAATACCAACAATTCTTCAGGATATCCGTTCTTTGTTTTGTTTTGTTTTGTTATTATCTTATTTTTGAGATGGAGTCTCATTCTGTTGCCCAGGAGGAGTGCAGTGGCACAATCTCGGCTCACTGCAACCTCAGTCTCCCAGGATCAGGTGATTGTCCTGCCTCAGCCTCCCAAACAGCTGGGATTACAGGAATGTGCTGCTGAGCCTGGCCGACTTTTGCATTTTTAGTAGAGACAGGGTTTCACCATGTTGCCCAGGCTGGCCTTAAACTCCTGATCTCAGGTGATCCACATCCCTTGGCCTCCCAAAGTGCTGCAATTACAGGTGTGAGCCCCCACATCTGGCCAGGATGTTCATTCTTAAATAGGTCATCACAGTGTCTTGTATATATATTCATATTCTTTAATTAAATCTTAAATCTTGAGCTGAATTTAGTACAATATTAAATATGGTTTAGGAATTATGTATGGCTTATTGTTGATAGTTTTGCATATGAATCTAGGCATAGCTTCTTTAAAAAATGGTTGTAGCATGAGGTATAAATAGTTGAACAAATACATCAGAAAAATGCTTGCTTAGAAGAAATGGAAATTGGGTCAGCACAGTCTAGCCTTTGCCCAAGTGGTGGAGTTGAGAGAGTATTTTGTCTACAGAAAATCCAGACAGCTTCCCTAAGGCCCCATGAACTGTTGCAATATGTTACAGTTTAGTGTGATGAATGACATAAGGACCTGCCTAAAATGCTCACCCAGCTTCCCAATGTCTTGCCCCAACCTAAAACCAGCTCATTGGTCTCTATGAATGTGTTGTAGACAGCAATGTAGATTGGTTGAGGATATATACGGGGAGAAGATATTACTAAAATGTTATTTTTTTTATAAAAATCTTTTTGATGGTGTTTCTTACCTACTTAAATACCTCCAGGGTAGAGACTGTTTCTTATTTATATCTATTCAGAGTCTTGTATATAGAGGATGTATAGAGGATCCTTTCCTCATGAATGTTTATAGAATAAAATTAGACATTAGAAACAAGAATGAGCCTTTTGCTTCTTATTGCCTGCAGGGCTTATGCAAAGCTCATGGAATAAGTCTAGGTTGTTTGTTGTTTTTTATATGAACTGTGGTTTAATGGAGAGCAAGAAAGAGAAGTGATAAGTAGGATAAGAATTAGAAGCTGAAAAGTTAGTCAGTCCTTCCACTTGAGCTTAGCATTTAAAGACCTTCGCACTATTCTTCAGTGAATGATTCAGTTGGTGTGAAACTCTCACTGGCTTTTCATAGCTCTATGCATTTGCACATATTGTTCTGCATGCATAAAAATTCTTTTATTCCTTTTTCACCTGAAAAAAATATCTGCTGGTCCTTTAATACGCTGACATATCATTTGAAAAAGCTTACCTTACTCCTCCAGGCAGAGCTGATTGTTCCTCTCTGAGATGATGCATATCTGTATCATAATGCTTTTTACATTGGCTTACAAATATTCATTTACATATATGTCAGCTCTCAGGCTAAACTGTCAGCTCCTTACAGCCAGGACTATTTCTTATTCATTTCTGTATTCCCACCACCTTTTATTGTGCCTTTCACAGCTGGTATTCTGAAAGACTGGTTAATTTTTCTAAGGATTAAACCAGGCTTTTAGAAAAAGAATGTAGTATTTTTACAGAGAAATGATACATGATGCCAAACAGTCCTTTCTGCTTTCTGTTGCCTTGTATTTCCCCGTAAAAATAAATAGCAATGCAAAACCACAGCATCAAATTTAGAAATGAAACAAGATTTGTTTGAAATCTATTTATTCGAATAACTTAATAAAATAGCCAGAGCAGTATAAATAGCATACTGTGAGAAAATAAAGTCATAAAGAAATTTTCCAAACTCTCTGTAAGTTTTTCATAGACGATAGAAAATTAGAATAGAAAAAAAATCATTATAAAACATTCTATTCAATTACATTATGAAGGGACGTTGAAAATAAATGGATGACTGAAGCCTAGAGGCTGAAAATAACATCCTAAAGTCACATTTGTTAGCATCTCTTCTAGGACCAGAACCCAGATCACAATGCCAAGTCAAAACTAAAATCCTTACTTTAAAAATTCTGCAACATCTTTTTTATTTTCATATAATAATTATAGACCTACCAAAAAGTTGTGCAAATAACAGAGTTTACATATATCCTTTACCTACTTTCCCCTAATGGTAACCAGTACATAACTATTGCACAATTATCAAAACCAGAAATGAATATGGAATTCAGGATTCCACATTGCCAGCTTTTGTTGGGTCTCTGTCTTCTCACTGTGTTATAGTTTCTCAGTCTTTGTCTTTTATGACATTGATACTTTTGATGAGTACTGGTCAGTTATTTTGTAGACTGTCCCTCAATTTGGGTTTGTCTGATGTTTTCTCATGAGTACTTTGAAGTTATGTATTTGTGAAAGAATAACTGATTGGCCTGACTCAGTGCATTGTATCAGCAGGTACATTTTTTCAATACATTACTGAAGATGTTAACCTTCAGCACTTGAGTGAGGTGGTTCCTGTCAGGTTTTTTCCATGTATGGTTACTATCTTTCCCTTCATAGTTAATACATGTGGAGGAAATAGTCTGTTTTTCTTCAGTCTTTCACCCACTGATTTTAATGTTAAATGGTAGATCTTGTCTGTAAAAATTATTAATCTTGTGTTTGCTTAATGTGATTTTGTTGTGTTGTTCATACCTTCTACATTTTTTAATTGGGATTCTATTTTGTTGTTTTGACGGAGTTTCGCTCTTGTTGCCCCATTGCTGGAGTGCAATGGAATGATCTCAGCTCACCACAACCTCCACCTCCCGTGTTCAAGCAATTCTCCTTCCTCAGTCTCCCGAATAACTGGGATTACAGGCATGTGACACCATGACCAGCAAATTTTGTAATTTTAGTAGAAATGGGGTTTCTCCATGTTGGTCAGGCTGGTCTTGGACTCCTGACCTGAGGTGATCTGCCCACCTCAGCCTCCCAAAGTGCTGGGATTACAAGCCTGAGCCAGCACACCTGGCCATTATTTGTTATTATTTTAAAGGAGGTGGTTCTTCTCTCCCATTTGTTTGTTTGTTTAATTATATAATTTACATCTGTGTGGACACATACCTGTTTGTTTATTTTGGGGATTATAATACCTAAATAGTACTATTATGTATTTTGTTGTCCAAATTATTTCAGCTGTCATTGGCAATGTTTTTCAGTTCAGTTTCAATATCCATTCAACATGTCCCTGTTTTTTCTAACACTTTCTTATTCCTTGTCATCACAAGATAGTCCAGATTCATTTTGTATTTTTCCTGCCCAGACCTGGAATATACCACATTTCTAAGGAGATCTAGTTTCTTTACTGGAAAATGGTATTTAGAGGATTATTTAGAAAAGTATTTAGAAAAGATCTGAGTACTAAATATACTTATTGCTACTGAAGTACTATTTCTTCTAGACCCTGTTAATGAATAAAGTTAGGAACTATAGGAATTTATACTACTCCATGCATAGTTGTTCATCCATATTTTCTTCTGTATGTCTTTGTCTATAAATATATTAACAAATGCGAGTTAATATTGGCCTCTCTGATTTTATTCTAATGGGATGGGTTTATTCTAGTCTTCTACCTTTCCTTGTTTCTATTTTTTTTCTAAAAATGAAAAATTAAGCTCTCATTATCTACAATGTATTTACAAATTTATGTCCAATCCTGGTCCACATATCAAGTGGTTACAAAGTTGCTAAACCTTGCCTCTGTAAAAGCAGGTTGACTGATCATAGTAATGTAATAGAATGCAGTTCTTTTTGCCTTGGAGTGTCTCAATATATTTTTACTAATACTAAGTACTAATATATTTAAAATAATAATAATTTAGTTTGTTATTTTCCTCCCATCCCATTCAGTGTGCTTTTGTCATTCATTTATATTGTATTATAAATGAAGCTTTGTTTTTTACTACTTGTATTCCACTCCATATCCACTGGATATCCTGGTTCATTTTGATTTTTTAATAAAGTTTTTGGGGGTTATATGAAAATTACTATGGTTCTGGGAAGCAAAACTATTTTTTAAAAGTTACACCCAGGAAGGCGTTGTTCCCCATATAATCCTTACCTTCATGTTCCCGTTTACTCTTTCCTGCTCTTTTCTACTCCCTGTAGCTTCTGGGCTTTCCTTCCTGTATTTCTTCTGCACAAATGAGAAGATAGTGTATTTATTTTCTTATATCCCTTTCTTTCTTATACAGAAAGTTACTATAATAGATACTCATTTACAATTTGCTTTCTTCGATTAAGAGATTATCCTGGAAACTACTCCAAATCAGTTCATAGAGTTCTTCCTTTCTTTTTTACAACTGCACATTATCCTGTTGTGTTGATTTAACATAATACAGTCATGCACTGCATGTTTTGGTTAACTATGAACTGCAAATAAGAGAGGTACTAACAGATTACAGTGGAGCTGAAAAATTTCTATCACCTGATGACATTATAGTCATTGAAATGTCATGGCACAAAGCATAACTCGAGAGATTGTGTTGATTCTGGTGTAAACAAACCTACTGTGAGGCCAGCTGAATAAAAGGATAGCACATTCAGTACATACAATACATAACCCTTGAAAGTAAACAACTATGTTACTGGTTTGTGTATTTACTATGCTATATGCTTTCTCATTATTTTAGAGTGTGCTTCTTGTAATATTTTTAAAGAATGTTAATTGTAAAACAACCTCAGGCAAGTCCTCCAAGGAGGCATTCCTGAAGAAGACATTGTTATCATAGGAGATGAGAGCTCCATGCATGATATTGTCCTGAAGATTTTTCTATAGGAAAAGATGTGAAGGTGAAAAACAATGGTATTGATGATTCTGATTCTGTGAGAGCCTTGGCTAATGTGTCTTAATTAAAAAGTTTATAAATAAAGTAAAATAAAAGAAAGCTTATAAGGAAAAATATTTTTGTGTGTAGCCATACAGTGCATTAGTATTTTAAGCTAAATGTTGTTATGAAAGAGTCGTACTGTTTAAAAAATTGTTTATAAGTAATAAAAGTGTCAGTAAGCTAAGGTTCATTTATTGATGAAAAAATATTTTAAAAATGAATTTAGTGTAACATAGGTGTACAGTGTTTATAAAGTTTAGAGTAGTGTACAGTAATGTCCTTGGTTTCATATTCACTCACCACTCACCCACTGATCACCCACAGCAACTTTCATCCTATAGCTCCATTGATGATAAATGCCTTGTATATGTGTGCCATTTTTTATATTTTATACTATATATTTACTCTATCTTTTCTATTTTCATTGTTTAAATATACAGATTCCATTGTGCTACAGTTGCCCACAGTATTGAATACAGTAACATTCTGTACAGATTTGTTCCAATAGGCTATACTATATAGTCCATGTGTGTAGTAGGCTATACCATTAGGTTTAAGGAGCAGTGGGCTATATATATAATCCATGTGTGTAGTAGGCTACACACACACACACACACACACACACACACACACACACATATCTAAGTCAGCTGTACCAATATACTTAAGTATGAATACTTAAGTAGGGTATACCAATAGGTTTAAGTAGCCTATACCAATACGTTTAAGTAGCCTATACAAATAGGTTTAAGTAGGCTATACCAATAGGTGTAAGTACACAAGTATGATGTTTGCACAATGTTGAAATCACCTAACCAATTCTCAGAAAATATTCTTGTCATTGAGTGATGCATGACTGTATATTCAACAAATTTCCTTTCCATTAGCAATAGGTTGTTCCCAATATTTTTCAATGAAAAACAATATTGCAAAGCATATCCTTGTGTTGTATATTTTCTAATTGTTTATAATATCTTTAGGATAGAGTCTTAGGATTTGAACTGATTTCTCTCCAAAAGGGTTAGACCAATTTGTATTCTCACCAGTAATGCATAGGAGTGCATATGACTGAGTTAATGATGCTTAAAGATATAAAAGCAGACTTGAGTAAATGGAAAAGACATGGCCTGTTTAACCCTATTGGTATAGCCTATTGCTACAGTGCCTGTTTCTCCACACTATCATGAACAGAATGCAGTGTCACTAATTTTGGTTGACCTGAGAATTGAGAAACAATATCGCAGTGTTTTAATTTGCACTTCACTGATTATGATTGAATTCAAATATTTTAATATTTTGGGGGGGCTGGCTAGGTGCAGTGGCTCACGCCTGTAATCCCAGCACTTTGGGAGGGCAAGGTGGGTAACTCATGAGGTCAGGAGTTCTAGACCAGCCTAGCCAATATGGCAAAACCCCGTCTCTACTAAAAATACAAAATTAACTTTGTGGTGTTGCCTGTAATCCAGATACTCAGAAGGGGGAGGCAGGAGAATTGCAGGGTTTGCAGTGAGCCGAGATAGTGCCACTGCACTCCAGCCTGGGCGACAGAGCGAGACTTTGTCTCAAAAAAAAACAAACAAAAAAAAACCTCTCTCTCTATATATACATATATACGTATATATAAAAATAGCATTTATATATGTATACGTATATATGTGCACACACACACACAAATTGCGTTTGCTCTCTGTGTATATATGTATATATATGTATGTGTGTATACATGTATACATACACGTGTGTATGTATACATGTATATATATACGTGTACATATACATACGTATATATACACAGAGAGAGAGCACAAACTCAGTTTGTGTGTGTATATATACATACACAGAGAGAGTTTATATATATATATACAATCTCTATATATGTGTATGTATATATATATAGAGAGAGTGTTTTTTGGAAGACAACATGAAATGCTTACTGTCACTGTTCATTAAGTACTTCTGTCTTCTCTCTATATTTGGAGAAGAGAGTTTTTTTCATATATATAGAGGTTTATATATAGAGAGAGATTTCATATAGATTTTATATTTTATGTATATATTTATATTTTATATATACATAAATATATTTACATATATATGGGCTATTTTTATATCCTTTGTAGAAATTTTCAGTTTATATATTTTTCCAGTTTTTTATATTTTTGATACATTTTTCTCAAGTTTTAAGAAATCTTGATATATTGTGGATATTAGCCTTTTGTCTGTGGTATAGTTGTGAATATTTTCTCCCAGTTTTTCAAATTTAATTTAACTTTGCAAATTTTTTCCTGCAGATTTTTACATTTTGTATGTAGTCAAATTTATGAATTTTCTATTTCATTGCTCTGAATTTTGGTTTGTATTTAGAAAGTCTGTTTATAGTCTAGTTTATATTCATTCATATTTCCTGGTACTTGTGTTGTTTCACTTTTACATTTAGACCTCTAATTTGTTTGGATGTTATTTTCATGTATACTATCAGATATGAATCTAATTTTATCTTTTTTTTCAAATGGGTAGCCAGTAGTTGCAGCAACATTTATGAAAAGTTTATCTTTACCCCAAGGATTTAAGATGTCACATTTAACATGTGGTAAGTTTCAGCATACACAAGGACTGTTTCTGTATTCTATTTTTTTTTCTATTATTTGTCTATATGCCAGTACAGCAGGCCAATAACGGAGACCTCATAGTATTTTTGAAAGTATAGTAGTGTTTATTCCTTTTATAGTTTTTCTTTTTAGTGTTTTTCTGGCCTCTTTTTTATGTTGCCTTTTAAAATAAACTTTAGATCAACCTAACTTGCTGAAATAGCTTGCTGGAGGTTTTATTGGAATTTCACCAAGTTTGTAATTTAACTTAGAAAGAAAGAACTGAGATCTTTATAATGGCCTAG
This sequence comes from Callithrix jacchus, assembly GCF_049354715.1. Lineage (NCBI taxonomy): Eukaryota > Metazoa > Chordata > Mammalia > Primates > Cebidae > Callithrix > Callithrix jacchus. The sequence continues at coordinate 23,481,738 of NC_133522.1, forward strand.
TTGTCTTAGACAGAAGCAGGATGTGCCTTTTCCATTGGCTCAAGTCTACTTTTATGTCTTTAAGAACCATTAAAAGTTCCTTAAATATGTTAATTCCTAAATATTAATTCCTAAGTACTTAAACTTCTTTATTACCATTATCAAAAGGATTTTGCTATCATTACACCCTTTATTCATTTATTGGTATGTTGAAGCTACTTATTTTTGTATGCTAATGTGCATCAAGCTATTTACTGGTTTCTTAATTGAGTTTGCTTTAACATTGATTCTATAGGGGTTTCATAGCATACTGTCATATCATCTGAAAACAGACATCATTTTTGCTTCTCCTTTACTAATTCTTAAGCCACCAATTAATATTAGTTATCTAATTACATTGGCTAGTATTTCAGATACTGAATATAGCATAAATAATGGCCAAGCTTACCTTGGTCCCAATTTTAGTGGAAATGCTTCCTCTTTTTTTGTACTAAAGAAGATACAGATTTTGGACTAACATATATATGTATGTGCATACATAGCATATATATGTATGTGTACGTGTGTGTGTGTGTACACACGTATGTATATATTGCTTCTGGAATATATACATACATATATGTTAGTCCAAAACCTGTATCTACTTTAGTATAGGTTTTAAAGTATCTCTCCATTTCTATGTCCTTGACTCTTTTTGTATTATAAATAGAGGTTTAAATTTGTTGAAGATTTATTTTCAGCATCTATAGATATAGTCATAAGTTTTCACCCTTAGCTCTATAATATAATGTGTGATAGTAAGACTTTTTTTTTTATGGAGCCTTGCTCTGTAACCCAGGGTGGAGTGCAGTGGCATGATCTTGGCTCACTGCAACCTCTACCTCCTGGGTTCAAATGATTCTTCTGCCTCAGCCTCCTGAATAGCTTGGACTACAGGCACATGCCAGCATGCCCAGATAATTTTTGTATTTTTTGTAGACATGGGATTTCACCATGTTAGTCAGGATGATCACAATCTCCTGACCTTGTGATCCACCTGCCTTGGCCTCCCAGAGTGCTGGGATTACATGCATGAGACACTACACTCAGCTGATAGTAAGAAATTTTTTTACATTCCTGAGATAAATCCCATTTAGTCATGGTACATTCTTTTAAAAAAATGTATCATCAAATTGTGTTTGTTAATCTTTTATGTGGTATTGTGGAATTGTTTATGAGTGATGTTGGTATTTTTTTCTTCTTTATAATGTCTTTATTTTGTTAGACATCACTGTTATACTTGTTTCATAGAAGGAACTGTGAAATGTTAATTCCTTCTCAGGGCATGGTAATAATTTTTAGAGTCTTTAGGCTATATGGTTGTTGAAAGTAGTTAAAAATCTCCTGTGAAACCATGTTGGCCTGATGCTTTTTTGTCAAGTAATTCTTTGATAGCTCTCTGTGTTTGTATGCATTGATCTCTTAAGATTTATAAGTGAATTGGAGTCAATCTGGTAATACCTATTTCTCTAGGGAAACTAGCTTTTCAAATTTGTTTGACTAGAACTCTACAAAGTAGTCGTCGGGGTGAGGGGGTGTGCATTTGTGTGTTTTGATTTCTTTGGTTTCAAAGATTATTCCCTTTTTGTCATTTCTTATTTTGAATGTTTATACTTTACTGCTGCATTTTCTTGATCAAGTTAGCTAGTAGTTTTTCTCTTATTAATTTTCTTTAAAAATAGGTTACTATATAAATTAGATATTCTGTTTTTCAATTATCTTATTCTCTAATTATTTTATCTTTCATTATGATGCTTTGTTTTTGTTTCCTTTCTTGTTCTTTATTAAAGCTTTCTGAGAAGGGAATTTAATTCATTGCCTTTTATTATTTCTTTGTGATTAATAAAACCCAACTTTGCATCCTGGTAAGGATTTTGTTAAAGATATAGATGGATGGGCCCCACCCAGTATGGAGATTTCGTTTCAGTAGGCCTAGGTGTTACCTGAGGACCAGAAGCAGCACATCTAGAACTACACTAGAGAACCACTGATGGAGTATTAAAATTTTGTTCCTCTCAATGAACGTTTAATTCTTTATCCAATCATTTTGTTACTCAGATGCATTCAAACCTGTTATGGTATTTTGCTGGCAAGTGTCCTTCTTCCTAGACCTGTGGTATTTTGACTTAATAATCATGACACATATTCAACCATTTAAAACTTTCTTAGGTTGACAGTAGGCAATATCAAGAGCCTCACTTATATAAAATATTACAATTTCCTAAATCTGTCACTCTTATCTTCTACGGCAAGAGAGTTTGGAGGAGGAATACTAACATCTTAAATAACATTTTAAAATAGAAGAATGTAATTTTAAATAAATTTTTCACAATAATTTTTAAAAATACCTTTGAATATACATTATTTGAACATTTTGTAAAGACTGTCAGTGATGAGAGAAATACAAATAATATGAAAATTAATTATTTGAAAAATTATGCTATAAAACTATAACCCTTGAACTCATATTAGTTAGAAGTCATGCTCTAATGTTGTGGAGGTTTCCCAGGACTTTGAAACTACTAAGCTCACTTCTTACTATAAGATAGAGCAATATTCTGAAAAGTCTTTGAGTTTTTAAGTTTTGCTAAAGCGGTTTTCTCAACTGAGCCTAGGTTATACAGGTGTTAGGCTGAAGTCTCATTAAATCACTGAACAAATGGACTAATGAAAGTACCTCTTCCCTATAATCATCCATAAAACACAAAGGAAAAGAATGGGTAATTTCGCTGTCTGTATTACATTTTGCTGGTACTTTCTTTGTGAAGCCGGTATATTGAAGATGCAGTGTAATAATTCGGAGGTTACTTGTATATCCTTTAAGACTGATACTATCTGTATGTACATTGCACATTGGCATCTATTTCTACAGATTTATTTTGGTGTAGCTGGTGTGGAAGCCATAAAGTGCTTGTCTTTATTGTTCCAGGGTTGAAATCAAAAGAGTGTTAGAGAATGATCTTCTTCCTCAAGCTATCAATGTGAATCTCTGAGATAACAGGAGTCTGAAAAAGAATTTCTAATCTGTCTTAATTTTCCAGGCCAGGATTTCTCTAGAAAACTAATCTTCAATTTAGATAGAAATACAACTCTTGATTTTCCTTTATAATGTTTATAAACATAGGGTTTCTATAATCATTTTTTTTTTCTCTTCGGAATTCCTCACCTTATGCTATTGGGGGCAAAGCAAATGTCAGGAAAATTAGACTAATTTGGAAAATGACCAAATTACTATTGCTCTGGAGTAGGATACAGTTGGAATTTATCAGCAAGTCATTTTATGTTCCCTGGTCATGTCTCCATCTCCCAAATACTCCGTTAATATTACTGTATCTTTCTGAGAAGGTGGAAGCAACTCTATGGAAGAATTATCAGCAAAATAGTTCTTATGCAATGAAAAGATCTTAATTCACTGAAAGTAACAAGCAAATCTTGTCAGTTTCTACTTTGATTTAGAAGATTTAAAAAATACCAAAGAAAGTTATATGTAGCAGATATTAACATTAGTGAAGGAAAAATTAGTTTCTTTACATAATTTGAAATAATATGGAACCTCTGACCACTATTTTGTTACAGTTCTTTACTATAACCAAGACTAAAGGAAGATCAAAAAAATTTCACTTAACTAATCATACATTTTTATAAATATTTAAATATCAATTAATATACCAATGTTTTGCTATTCAACAGATGCCTTATAAGGACATATAGAACACAAATGCATTCATTTCAGTTTTGAATGTGTCAAAAATGTCCAGGTACATTGCTCAGTAGTTACAACTAGTAAACAGTGATTTGCACAAAGATCTGAATCAAGGTTATTGTTATTGGATCCTGGTTCAAAGACACCAGATAGTGTAGTTATAATATTATTTTACATATTTTAACAGTTTTTAATTTAAGAAACTAATTATTTTGAGCTGTACTTAGTACAAAGGGCAAGTGATAGTGCCTGTTACATTGTTTCTCTTAGAAACAAACCTTGTAGGCAGGAACATATTAAATGCAATTTTAAGCAACTTTGGAACTAAACTTGGTCATGTATAATCATTTTTGAGATGTTCTAGATTTACAATAACCAGTATCTATTAAAGAGAGTTTCAGGTTTTCTTTATTTTACTGTAGAGGGAAAAGAAAATTTGGGGGAGCGTACATACTGCTATGATCATAATTAGTTGTATAATTGTAATCATAATTTTAAGAATAGTAACATATTAGCTACCACGTATTCAGTATTTACTTGTGTTCAGGCATGTTGCAATGTACCTTAGATTGATGATGATGGGATGGAGAAACCAAAACTACTATTATCTTAGATATTTTTCAGATGCAGAAACCAGTTTCAAAAAATTAGGTAACATCCGAGGTTAAACTTCTACATAATTTAAATTTAATTCTAATAATGTCTTCTTTCTTTAGTTAAGCTAAATTTTTGAAAATCTGCTTTGATCATGCAATATAATGGTGCTGTAATATGACAGTTAGTGTCAATTATTTGGGCTTTCTGGATAATAGTAAGAAAATTACTCTAAACAGGGACATCTTTGGACTCTTTCACGGAGTCCAGTGTAATTGGGAGCTACTTGGTAATGGGCTTTGATTCTACCTTGTTTTCTACATTCCTGCAATGAGCAGGAGTGTGGATTTGATGAGAATCACAACGGTATGATGAGATTGGAAAACATGATATTACAGATGCTGTCATATGCAAACCATGGCAGAAGTATTTAATGAACAATGACTGTAAGTGTTTTATGTTATCTTTCATTGAAAATGTTTCATAAGAAAAATGTTTTTACATTCCATGAAGTGATGAACAGAATAATTACATTTTTTCTGATGATAAAATTATACAACACATACATCACATAAAAACTAAAGAGATGACAATAAAATGGAGTAAAGATGCCACCATTCTCTTTTTGTCTAATTGAACTGGGGGAAAGTCTAAATTTCCACTGAGTTAAGTCAATATGGTTCCTACATTCTATTTTTCAGTTTACTCAAGTTATTGAGATGATGATGAGCTTCAAATAACTGTAAAAATGTATGTGCTTTAGTTGAGTACCAACTCTGCCAGATACTCTGCTTGACACTTGAGGACAGAAATAAATGATTTCATATATTGATTGAGATGTACAAGTATATACTTGATTATCCAAGTTTTTTTTTCACATGAAATATATGGTCGTCTTGGAAGTCTTTGATTAGGTTTCAAGGGATTCACAAAACCCTAAAATTACATGCAAATCATTTTTTGTCTGTGGATATAAACATTTTCATATGCAGGGTGTTCGTGGATTTCATCAGTTTTTTCAGATTCTTAAAAGGTTCATTATGTTAACAAAGTTAGAAATTATTAACCCTCTTCTTGGCAATGGAAATAAGCTAGTTTTAGAGGTATATGTTTCCACATGTGATGAAATTTTGGTTCAGAAGTATAGTGACTTGCCTAACATCAAGTAATTATTTAATGGCAGATCTAGAATAAGAATAGCAAGTTGTCTTGTCACCTAGTCCAGGCTTGTTTTCTACCATACAGTTTTCATCTCATTGACATTATTTCATTTTCTTCAAACTCTAGCCAGATACCCTGAAGCATTTGTTTTCTGCATTCTCTTATTCTATTAAATGGGAACATCGGCTTTTATGTACTTCCATGTTTAATAGGGAAAAATCCCAATTCTGCATTCGACAACCATATCCTAATTCAGTTTTTATTTTGGCTCATTTTCTATAAGAAGCAAATGGTGACCAGAATTTTACAATGTAATTTCCCAGGGGAGACCTAGTCTCAGAACATTGTTTATCCAAGTCACAGTACCTTTCATATCTAATGAACATTGATTATCACAATGATAAATCACAAAAGAAAAATTCCATTGTATTTACTGTATGCTCTGTCATCTAGGTCAAGGGCATAAAGAAATGATTTTGGATATTTCAACAGGATTGGGACAAGATATTCTTGTTAAGCCTGTATACCAGGTATTATTGCAAACCTAAGGAACCTATTCTCCATGCATTCAAGTCATAGGTGCTCCAGCTTTTCTTTCTTTTTTTCTTTTTTTTTAGTCACTCAGGCTTGGTTTCTCTATGGAAATAATTTAAAACTTGCAGGAAAATGGGATTTCTCTGCTCTTAGTTCAAAGGATAGTAAGTTAGTGCATTCTTAAATGAACTCAGAAGCTCACTTTTAGCAATAAGTGTGTGTGTGTGTGTGTGTATACTTGAAGGTTGATTAACTTATTTATAATTCATATATGAGCACAGTACTGAAGAGTTTTTTATTTTTAATTAAAAATTGGAAGACATGATGTTTTTGAAAAAGGGAATGTGCCACTCCTATATTTTCATTAGGAGAGTAAAGTTCACGCTACACTTCATGTATTTGACATTTTGCAACTCTGGGGCTGAAAAATAGAAGGAAGTTGGGTCAGGTTTAGCCTTTATAAAAGACATTTTTACTCTCACACACCACTGGGTGGAGTACATTGCTAGCCCAGAGACTAATATTACTGTATTGTAAGGTAAGTGTTTCTGTGCCAGGAGAGAGAAACTCATGATCAATTTTGAGGTTTTGTGTATTGCTTCTAAAGTCTGGACATGTTTAACAATGGCTAAGTGACTAGAATATAATACCAACATTGACTGCTCTGGCATTATAACTTTCAAGTTTCAATCCATCTTCTTTAAACCCTTGGGAGATATGCCTAGAAGACTCTTGAGATAATTATGTGGATGAAGGCCATTTTATATTCTGGTCAAAAGAGCAACTACAATTCAGTCTGAATTAGTGTTGTAACTCTACCAGAAAAGCATAAAGCTTATTTTTGATAATGAAATCAAACTGTACCCAGGTATTGAGTTTGACTTTTTATTTCATGTTGCTTTGATATAGCTTATTTTGGAGCTGAGCCTAATCTTACAATAAAATGAGCTTCTCACCGATGCTCTGTGGGACTATTGTTCATAGCAGTTACCTGAATTTGGTCTTCAGGACTTTATGAATGAAAATAATTCCATAGTAGGCATTAGGCCTATATGTTGTTCAATTTCCCATACATTTCCCCCTATTCCCCTCTTCTCTCTTTAATTCTTTAAGTGCTGGGAAAATGAACTCTACTAATCAAGTCTAAAAATCTCCAAACTTAGAAATTTATTATGCTTTAAAACTTTGTAATTTAATAAAATTGAGTCATTTTTATAGAACTATTTAGGATCTATAATCCCAAATATATATCTTTATATTTCAAGTACAGATTATGTCATATAAAAGAATTCTCACATTAACCATTCTTTTTCCTTGTTTCTTTTATTCCTTTAATTTCATTTTCCTGCTCACCAGACCCCTTTATTTCTTGTCAGCTTTCAGCTCTCAAACCTCGCCCTATAGCTTTTAGGCTTCCAAACTTCCCCTCCTGCTCCATTTCCATTCCAAAAGGAGTTCTCTTTCATCAGTATTTTTTTTTAACAACCTCATATTCTGCACTTAATTTTTCTTTCCAACACTATTAAAGATCTTTATTTCTCCCTTCACCCAAGTATAGCATCTCATCTATTTCTCTGTACTGAAGATGTGGTTTACCCAGGGAGGGGGAGCTTTCTCATACACACTGCTCAGTGCTGTGATGATTTCAATGGTGGCAGCATATTTTAACCACATCATTATCATGTAATCCCAAAGCCTTGCTCACTAAAAACACCATCTTTAAAAGGATTTGGTTTCCATTAATCAATTTTAGAACTTGAAATTCAAGTACGGAAAGCATTTATTAGAACATTCCCTACTTGTTCCCACATTCATTTCATTCTCTTGACTATCCAAGAAAAAGGAATTGTGCAAAGATCTTTTTTCTCTCCGTGCTTACCTCTCCTTTCTATAACCCACGGAGCCCCCCAAGTCTATTCTTTCATACAGTAGTTAAATCAGAGCATGCGGCAGGAAGGCATTGTGTGAACTGGTGGCCACACAAGTACTTTGTATTCACTAGAGGTTTAAAAGTACAGCAGCTGCATATAAATATGCATAGTTGAGAGATTCATGATGGTGCCTCCTCATTCTAGTGCTGGTTGGCTGCAGTGCAGGCACTACAAATCAATGAACATTTTCCCCATCCATCAGCTGCTCGCTTGCAAGCAGACAAAACACTTACAATGCCAGAAACCCACAGAGAGCTCCTTAGTGAACGAAACCTCACTGTCACAAGATTCAAAATAGCCTTCTCCCACCCACCCTCAACCTCCACAGCTCTCGACCTCAAATGTTTTTTTTTTATCCAACGTGGATCATAAGTACTTAAAAAATAATGCCAGGAAAGAAACTGAGAAAAAGGAGCAATGATAAATCAGGGTTTTGAGGGTCCTCACATAACACTTGTCAGAAAACAAAGGATTCTCTGAGATTAACCCTTTTAGAAAATAAAAGCCATCATAAAGGTGAATCTGCTTCTGTTGACTGTGCTCCTTTACAGTTGTAGGGTTTGAGCATTAGAGCATTTAAGCATGCAAAGCATTAGGCCATGCTATGTCAGACATATGTAATTTATCTATAGTTACTAGATGGCTCTGGGTATTGAAGGAATTATGATTGCTGATATGAGAAGAATAAATCATAGATATATTTAACAGTAGAAATCATGTTTCTCCATTTGAGCAATTTTTTGCAGAGAACTCAAATATATTTATATTGTGACTATTCAATTCATGTAGAAACTTTAATAAAGCTTAATGTCACTTAATACACTTTCATATGCAATATATTAAAGAATCGAATATATGTTTCTTGGTGAAAAGATATAAATTCATTACATCTCGAGAACAAGTGTATTGTCATTTTTAGATTGATTAACATTGGCAATAAAATAGTTTATTCTTGTGTAGCATGAGCTATTCAACAGTTTATCTTACAGCTCGCCAACCTATCTTCCAATAACAATAATAATAAATTTAATTTTTTATTTATTTAGGTTTTCACCTCTTTTGTAAATACACTCCGTAGTACCATAGTACTATATGATACCTACTGTATGTTAATATCTGTAGTCCCTGTTTTTAATATGTGAATGTTCTGATTGGGGATATAGGAAATATGGTTGTATAAATAACCGTGTGACTTTCAAGTGTTAGGAAAGTCTAGTTCAGTGTTCAGTACACTGAAGATAGTAAATATATTTTAAACATATGACGTATTTATTTATAACTTATGTATCCAATTAGTATGCTTTGTTAATCATACTACAACAAGGCAAAAATAAATATAGGTAGGATAATAACAGTTACACTTAACTATGGCTCAGAGAAGCTGACAAACATGTCCAAATTTTATTTGCTTGTGAGGAGCAAAATCCAAATTTGAACTCCTATCTGCTTAACTTCAGAGCTCATCCATTCACTTGCACTAATCCATGTTGAATTACAAGGCATAATGTGATAATTGCTGTAGTGGATCAGAAGAGGTAAAGATCGCTTCCAGCAGGGAGGACCAAAGAAGACATCATTAAGAAGGAGTAGCATTTGAGAAAGCCTTTGAAGAATGGGCACAGGAACAAAGCAAAAACTGCAGACAGGGGTCAGCATTGGTGAAACCTCCTGACTCTGGAAAATGAGTTGCCAGGCAGATGAAGGATATCACTTTGAATGAAATGGATGCCGTAAATAACACTACTATGTAAAGAATTGCCAAACGGACTTCTTAGTTATTAGGAATGGAATGCAAAAATAGACTTATACTTCAGGTTTCAAATGAAAGTCAGTTAAACTGTCTGGACCTCAGTTTCCTTGTTTCTGAAGTAAGCTCTTAAACCTAAAAAAACACTGAAGACTCCTCTTAGATGGTCCATTTTGCAATGCTTTCATTTTCATTTTTTCCAGAATATAAAAAATGTTAGTAGTAGCTGATTTAATGTGTAGCAATTATATGACCTGTATATATGTAATTCTTGTTAAAAAAAGAAGTATATCTATGTATTTACATATTCATACCTCTATATGCAAACTACATATTTGCATTTGGCCAGCTTATATAAGCTCTCAACTTAATTTCAAAAAGGATTTTTTTTGCCATATACTTTTCTTTAGTTTGCTTCTTAGTGTTTGAGTTCAAACTGATTCTTACAATAATTTAATCGATATATAATTAGAAAGCATACGTGTATTAAGCATGTGATAAAGACAAGATGTGGGGATTATACACTCTCATGTTATCTGTTTTTATATTTCAGACTTCAGAGAGGATATGGAGACTGAAATATTAAATATTCATCAATGCAATGGAAAATTTTTGTAATGCTCAAATGTTCTTGAGCAGATTCACAAATTCCACTTTTCTATCCTGTAACCCATACAATAATCAAAGTAAGATTTTGGCAATGTTTATTAAACAAATGTGTGTGTGTATATATACATTCAAATATATACATGTATACATTCAAATATATATGTATGTGAGACATATATCTCAATATAATGTGTATGTGTGTACATGCATGTACATATATAGACAACTTGAGGAAACATGAGAACTTAAAAGAGTAATACAATAATACTTTTTTTTCCTGACTTCAAAGCATTTTTTTCATAGCATTTTCCCCTCTAATTTTCCTTTCCAAATAAAAATGAGATCTCCCAAAACAGGAGCATTTTGTTTGAATATAGGGTGAGAAGAAAATCAAACATCATTTTTTTTCCATAATGTTTGCAAAGGTTACTATAGAGATTTTAATAGGGAGCTCTTCTTGAGTAGAATTGCCCAGGATAGAATTCCATCCTGCCATTTTTGCTGCCAAACCCACTGGGGGAAACTGATTGTCGTGAGAGTTCCAGACTCTTTCATTTTTCATCTCACACTGTCTCTCATGTCCTAAAATAGTATGTTTTGGCAAAAACTGATTTGGATTCCAATGTATTTGGAATTGAGCTTTGGATTTGGATTCCAATGTGTTTGGAATTTATTAGGTTTTTTAAATGATTTGAATGAAACTGAACCTCGTTTGTAGCAAACAATGCAATGCTTTGATCATATTAATTCTGATGCTGATCTTAACTGGGGATAGTTTAAGCTCATTTTAGTTAAATCAGTTCATGGTCAAATTAGCTAATCTTCTTTACAAATATTTACTGAACACTAACTATATTCATTAGTGTTGAGTATTGTTAAGATGAAAGGAAATAGAAAAAGGTTTCTGACTTTCATGGCTTGTATTTTATGTTAAGAAATAAGATTAAATCTTTGAAAAGTTAACCAATTTAAGGTCTTACATACGTAAATACTAAATGAGTGATAAAGTGAACAAGTTCTTTGGAAATTCGAGACCAGAAACTTGTATGAACCTGATTTTGTTAACTAGGTAGAAAAGTCTCAAGATAAATTTGTCCTCAGGTACATTCTGAGCAGATGGAAGTTGAAAATCAATGAAAGTAAATTTTTAAAAATTTAGCTATTAATCACTTAATAAAAAGAATATAAACTGGAGAAATAGCGAGATTGCAGTAAACTTTACTATTACAACAAGAAAATCCTTTTCTTCAGAAGATACGAGTACTCTTATAGGTTTATCTTAAGTTAGAAGCATTTAATTTTACAAAGGCATTTCTGGTAGGTGGACTGCATATTAACCCATTTTCACGTGCTGATAAAGACATACCTGATTCTGATTCTGGCAGTTAACAAAAGAAAATGTTTAATTACAGTACTACATGGCTTGGGAGGCCTCAGAATCATGGTGGAAGGTGAGGTACCATCTTATATGGATGGTAGCAGGCAAAGAGAGAGCTTGTGCAGGAAAACTCCTGTTTTTAAAACCATCAGATCTTGTGAGACTCATTCACTATCAGGAGAACAGCACAGGAAAGACTCACCCCAGAATTCATTCATCTCCCACTGGATTCCTCCCACAACACATGAGAATTCTGGGAGTTACAGTTCAAGATGAGATTTGAGTGGGGACACAGCCAAACCAAATCAGCTTGAATTGCTTTTAAAGGGGATATTGATTTATGTGAAGTAAAACTGTCAAACTTATGTAAGAATTAAGAGCAAATACTCATTAGTAATTCTAAAAATCAGTCACAGAATTGAATGCTTATATTTCAAGAAAAATGAATATTAATATCAAGATAGTAAACAAAATATTAAGACTGAAACTTGAATAAGGTATTAATCTTAAATCTTCCTAATTTTTTTAGGTGCCATGTTAAACATAAAAATATTAATCTTGTTGAGAAGTATTGGTCTGAGAAATTAAGATAGATTCAAATTTCTTTTCCAGCCTCTAGTCATCTCAAAGATTCACGATGATTGCCTAAGGGAGAACATTCTCTCACACTATGGCTAGAAGAGAAGTAAAGGTAAATTAAAAGTAATTATGAAATCAATCACTAGGAAAAATACAATTGTGAATAAAATAATGAGAAAATAACACATTAATGACTAGAAGGTAATTGGTGAGTTTTAATGTTTTGTTGAGCTCTGGATTCTAAACCTTTTCTAAAACCTAAATCAGTTAACATGGTTGAAGAACAAATGCCTTAAGATTAAAAAACTGTTTTTATATTTGAAACCTACCATTGATTTCACAATCAAGTGCCATATTGCAGGAATATTATTAGCTCAACAAACATATTGACTGAAAAAAGTTAGTTTTGATCAAATTGGCACTCCATTGTCAGTGTTCATGTTCTGCATATTCAGCCTTCAAATGAAATTTTGATCATCTCCAAAATTTAGATAGCAAACTATCATCTGATATGGTCTGAGTTTGCATCCCCACCCAAATCTTACATTTAATTGTGATCTGCAGTGTTAGAGGAGGGCCCTGCTGGGAGGTGATTGCGTCATAGGGGTGGTTTCTAATGGTTTAGCAGCATGCCGCTAGTGGCTCCTTGTTTAATAGTGTGTGGCACTTACCCAATCACTCTGTCTCATCCTCCTGCTTCAGTCAAGTAGGACATTCCAGCTTCTCCTTTGCCTTACTCCATGATTGTAAGTTTCCTGAAGCCTCCCCAGACAGGCTTCCTGTACAGCCTTCAGAACACTGAGCCAATTAAACCTCTTTTCTTTATAACTTACCCAGTCTCAGGTAGTTCTTTACAGCAATATGAGAATGGACTAATATACCATTTAACCTACAGAATGATTCATTTGTTTCTTTATAGGCTACTTAGATCTTGATAGTAATTTGGAATGCTGTTCATCTCTGATTTGAAAAAGATTTGGGTTGCTTGTAATTAGTCATTTTCTAACTCATTTACTTCCTGGTTCTCATAGACAAAGCCAAGGAATATTAATCTATATAGTCAGGATAATGCTTTAGGTCTTAGAATCAGACAGAATCAATGAGAATGAACTTATAGATATTTACAATCTTAGTTGCAAGTCTCCATCATTTTACAGGTAAAACCTAAATTCTTCCTTTTAAAATTTCAAATAATTCCTTTTTATTCTGTTCTCAATGGAACATTGTGTATGTTTACATAAATCCAATCCTTTTCTTTTTTCCATCAAAGAAGTCCAAACTTTATCTCTTTTGTCTTTGTTGATTAATGTTTCCCAAGTTCTCAGAATGCAGCTTAAATAAAAAGCACTAAGGAAGGATCATTTAACAGCTTAGACAAATTTGTATTCAAGAGCAGATGATTCTGGGAGGGGCTGGATTTCTCAGAACAGGAGTTCTTGTGGGAGTATTTGTGGGGTGGGTGAGGTGCTGCAGCAGAAATAGGATGAATATTTTAAAGAACCTCACTTCCTGCCCTTTATAGTCAACCAAAAAGTGGAACATTACTTTCTCAGGTAGTGTGCTTTGACTCCAGAGGCTAGGCCATGTCTCCCTGTTAAAGTGCTCACAGCTCCCTGTCTGACATTTCTCAATGATGCCTACATTATATTTTATTCTCCTTTATGGACAGGGAAAATATTAAACAGTATGTGGGTTAAACATGGTAAAAATAATTAAGATCGTAATTACATCTGTGAAAAATCTTAAAGCATATTATGGATCAGCAAAACACCAACATATTAGAACCTCTCTCTCTATTCGCATCTCTAGCTCTTTAAATAATTGTATAATAGGCAGTTCACCCTATTTGTGATTACTGGAAATACAGCTTCCCTTTCATCAGGAAGGAAATTACGTTCTGTGCACATGCACGCGTGCACACACACACACACGCACACATACACATTTTGCCAATGAATTCTCCCATGAGGACAAGTGTAGCCAGCCACTTTTCAGGGCATTACACTGGGAGATTAAGTGAGTAAGTGAAAGGAGGGAGGAGGGGACACATAGCTGTGTGTTTATCTATACCCACCTAAAGTTCCATTTTATTATTCAAAAAAAGAATGTGGCTAAGATACAGGCATAAATAATAAACTGTTTCAGTCTTTTGTCCATTTTACATGAAATAATTCATGTAATATCCAATATTCTTAATCTATATTTTGTATAGTTCATACAATTGTACTATGTTTCTAAACAGCTTGTGTAGTATTGACTAAATTCAATTATTTTAAGCCCACCTTTTAAAAACATGCTCTTTGTTTTGTTTCATCTTGGTGTACACTGACACTGTTTGGCTCTGTGCTCCCAAATCTCATCTTGTAGCTCCCATAATTCCCACGTGTTGTGGGAAGGACCTGGTGGGAGATGATTGAATCATGAGGGTGGGTCTTTTCCATCCTTTTCTTGGGATAGTTAATGGGTCTCACAAGATCTAATAGCTTTAAAAATGGGAATTTACCTGCACAAGCTCTGTCTTTGCTTGCCACCGTCCACATAAGATGTGACTTGCTCCTCCTTGCCTTCCACCATGATTATGTGGCTTCTCCAGTGACATGGAACTGTGAGTTCTCCATTAAACCTCTTTCTTTTATAAATTGCCCAGTTTTGGGTATGTCTTTATCAGCAGCATGAAAATGGACTAATGCAGTAAATTGGTACCAATAGAATGGGGTGTTGCTGAAAGATACTGGAAAATGTGGAAGTGACTTTGGAACTAAGTAACAGGCAAAGGTTGAAACAGTTTGGAGAGCTAAGAAGAAGACAGAAAAATGTGGAAAAGTTTGGAACTCCTGGAGACTTGTTGAATAGCTTTAACCAAAATACTGATAATGATATGGACAATGAAATCCAGGATAAAGTGGTCTCAGATGGAGATGAGGAATTTGTTTGGAACTGAAATGAAGATGACTCTTGTTATGTTTTAGCAAAGAGACTGGTGGCATTTTGCCCCTGCCATAAAGATTTATGGAACTTTGAACTTGAGATAGATGATTTAGGTATCTGGCAGAAGAAATTTCTAAGCAGCTTCAAGAGGTGACTTGAGTGCTGTTAAAGGCAGTCAGTTTTATAAGGGGAGGAAAGCATAAAACTTTGGAAAATTTGAAGACTCACAAAAGAAAATCCCAATTTTTGAGGAGAAATTCAAGTTAGCTACAGAAATTTGCATAAGTAATGAGGAAACAAATGCTAATTCCCAGGACAGTGGGGAAAATATCTACAGGACATGTCAGAGGTCTTCACAGCAGCCTCTTTCATTGCAGGCCTGGAGACCTAGTAGGAAAAAGTGGTTTTGTCGGTCTGGCCCAGGGTTTTCGTGCTGTGTGCAGCCTGGGGACTTGGTGCCCTGTGTCCTAGCCATTCTAGCCATTGCTAAAATGGGTCATGGTACAGCTCGGGCTGTTGCTTCAGAGGGTGGAAACCCCAAGCTCTGGCAGCTTCCATGTGGTGCTGAGCTTGCTAGTGCACACAGAAGTCAAGAACTGAGGTTTGGGAACTTCCACCTTGATTTCAGAAGATGTATAGAAATGCCTGAATGCCCAGGAAGTTTGCTGCAAGGGCAAGGTCCTCATGGAGAATCTCTGCTAAGGCAGGAAGGAAGGGAAATGTGGGGTGGGGGACCCCACACAGAGTTCCTACTGGGGCACTGCTTAGTGGAACTGTGAGAAGAGGGCCACCGTTCTTCAGACCCCAGAATGGTAGATCCACTGACAGTTTGCACTGTGTGCCTGGAAAAGCCACAGACATTCAACACCAGCTGATGAAAGCAGCCAGGAGGGAAGCTATACCCTGCAAAGCAACAGGAGCAGGGCTTTGTAAGACAATGGGAATCTTGCATTGGTGTGACCTGGCTGTGAGTCATGGAGTCAAGGGAGATCATTTTAGAGCTTTAAGATTTGACTTCCATGCTAGATTTTAGACTTTCATGTGACCCATTGCCCCTTTATTTTGACCAATTTTTCTCATTTGAAACAGCTGTATTTGCCCAATGCCTATACCCCCATTTTATGTAGGAGGTAACAACTTCCTTTTGATTTTACAGGATCGTAGATGGGAAGGGACTAGCCTTGCCTCAGATGACACTTTGGACTGTGGACTTTTCAGTTAATGTTGAAATAAGTAGAGACTTTGGGGGACTGTTGGGAGGGCATGATTGATTTTGAAATATGAAGATATGAGATTTGGGAAGAGCCAGGGGCAGAATTGTAGTTTGGCTTTGTGTTCCCACCCAAATCTCCTCTTGTAGCTCCCATATTTCCCATGTGTGGTGGGAGGAACCTGGTGGGAGATGATTGAATCATGGGAAAAACACAGGCCTTTCCTATGCTGTTCTTATGATAATGAACATGTCTCATGAGATCTGATGGCTTTAAAAACGGGAGTTTGCCTGCGCAATCTCTCTTTGCCTGCCACCATCCACATAAGATGTGACTTACTCCTTGCCTTTCACCATGAGTGTGAGTCTTTCCAGACATGAGGAACTGTGAGTTTTCTATTAAACTTCTTTCCTTTGTAAGTTGCCCAATTTTGGGTATGTCTTTATCAGCAGCATGAAAACGAACTAATACAACCACCCATTTAACTTTTGCTTAACTAGGAAACCTGGAAGGTTAGAAACTGAAATTTTAGAAACAGTAGCTGAAACCTATCAGAGGTGGTCCTAGGATCTCTTTCAGTTTCCTACTAGAAAAGTAAAAAATTCAAATCAATCTATTCCCCACCTTGTAGCTCTTCTGGTCCAGATGAAGAAAAGTTTCATTTTTCTGATGGACGGATAAACTTGAGTAATTCCATCTACATCAAGACATTTTTTAGATTAAGAATGGAGACTGTGATTCT
The DNA here is from genome assembly GCF_049354715.1 of Callithrix jacchus. Classification (NCBI taxonomy): domain Eukaryota; kingdom Metazoa; phylum Chordata; class Mammalia; order Primates; family Cebidae; genus Callithrix; species Callithrix jacchus. The sequence goes on from NC_133522.1 coordinate 23,498,873, forward strand.
CTTGGTAAGCAATCCTTGCTCCCATGTAAGACACACTAATTTTTACCTACATTTGCACATCAGAGCTGGCTAGGGAGACTTTGTAAAATGCATGTTCCCTGAACCCATTCCTAGATACTTCTCTTTCTGCAGGTCTGGAGTGGGGCTGTGGCATGTGCATTTTCAGAGGAATTGCAGGTCAACTCAGTGTATTTTCTGGATCAATAACAAAAAACCAGGTTGTTTATAGAATAGACTGTGACTATTCTCACAGTCATGCTATAAGGACCACGAATATTTGAAGGATTCACTGTTGGACAAAATATTCAGAAACCCCATTCTTTAGAAAAGTGGCCTACTTTCTTATGAGTTTGGGATTTGGGATGTAGATTGACTTAGTTTTGCCTGCCTATCTTCACTTTTTTGCCTATGATTCAGACCTTAAAAAAAAAGTTAAAGACTTACATTTCTTGCCCATTTCTTGCCCAATAATATTTCAAAGAGAATTTTTATAACATAAAATATCTCCAACTCCTAATTCAAACTATGTTGAAAGATTATTTTTTAAATAATATGTATTAACATACCCTGATGTGTCTTTGAGAAATAATTTAGAATATTTTCCAAAGGCAATAATAATAAAATAAATAACAATAGTTATAAATAAATAAATAATAAACGTAATAATCATAGGCATACAGCATCTTTATATCTGGTGTTTAACCCCCTTGACTATAGGTACCTTGAAGCGCATACTTTTATTAACATGTGATGTATCTGCTGCATATTTAAAATGGCATAGAAGGGAACCATTTTCAAATTAATATAAAGAATATAGTCTTTATTACACACTATATTAGAATGTATTGATATATATATATAGATATATATAGTGTGTATGTATGTTTGTATGTAAGACGCTATTGAAACTACTCTCATATCTTATGTACACCTGAAATGCTCTTAATTGTGAAACCCAAGGGGCATACGTAGTCTTTACTTTATTTGACTTGGTTGATGTGTTTGACTTGGTCTACCACTCTGTTTGAAATTCCCATGGCTTCTGTAAGTCTCTGCACTCTTTTCCTTCTAATCTTTTATCACTCCTCCTTTCTGTCTTCATCAGGGGATGCTTTCTACTATGAATAATTTATTTGTCATTCTTGGATTCCTCATCCCCTCATTCTAAATACAGGTTCTAGGTGAGTAAATTGATTCCCTAATTTCAACTCTTAGTAGTATGCTGCTATTTCTCCTAACTTTTATTGCCAACAAAATTAATTCATACCTGAGCTACATGGCCATCTCCTCAAGGTAGCTCTGCCAGTATGTCTTAAATCTCAAAGTCATACCTCAGCATTTTCTTCTTCAAGTTTATGGTTACTTTTGCCTTCTATTCTAGGTGATGTCTTCAGAATGAGCCAGTTTACCAAGCTGATATTTAGGAGTCATCCATGACTCCTCCTTAATACTCATCAATCATATCTGACTTGTTCCAATATCGTTTCCTAAATATTTCTTGAAATATTTTCTCTTCTACTTGTGTATTCCCACTGCCTGGTCTAGAACTCTCATCACCTCTCTTCTGAGCTACTATAAATCCCTTTAAATGTTTTCTCCATGCCAACTCTTGCCTTTTCTTCAATCTACATTAAAAGAAAATCTCGACAAAGTAACTGTAACGTACACTGAAAGTCCACCATCCTTGTATAGCAAAAATTGCACATATAGCATCAATGCTATGACTCTCTATTTTTTATCTATGAAAAATATTAATAATTAAAATATTATATTTTGTGGTTTTAATATTTTTAAGAAAGATTCTGAGGAATTCTTCTCAAAACAAAAGCCACCCAATCAAAACATATAAGATTTGACAAATAAGAGTAAATGCATTTGCCATATTGATTAGGCTGAACCCCATAGTGCAGCACTTGTCGTCCACGTTCTGACCTTGGTCAGATTCTCCGGCTTTGTCTCCAGCCGCTCTCTGCAACATATTCTATGAAACACTTTGGTGATAGTGGTTTCTTGCTTACACCGTGCTGTTTCTTCTTTCTGGGCTTTTACTTATATTGTTCCCTTTGGAGGCTTTCTCCTTATACTCCTACATTTTTGCCAATCCCAATTCCAATTAATTTTTACCTGTGTTGATAGAGTCAGCCTAGTTCTCACCCTCTTCTTCAGTTCAGCCAAAGATTATGCCACTAATCCATATTCCTATAATAATCTTTGCATATCTCTATCAATATCTGTTACTGTTCTTAGTATATCTATACTTAGTTATTTTTCCAATTATGTGTTTAGTCTATAGTTAGGCACCTAAAAACACAATTTTGTTAGCCTAGCAATATTTGGAAAACTTATATAGTAACAGGCACATCAGCAACACCATATAAGATGAGTCAATTAACTTTGAAAATATTGCTGCACATGTAACATATCAGATTTATTTAGGAGAGGTATTTGTTTGTCTTTTCCTAAAGCACAGTTCACAGACTTCTGACATTCACACTTCAGGCAATCCAGTCTACCCCTAATCCACGTAATTAATTTGCATTGCTAGGATACTGTGGGAAATTGAGGTTTAAACTCCTGCGTAAAGCACAGAAATGCTAAATATATTTTCTGAAGAAAGTTATGTATTTTCAAAAACAGTAACAGTTAAAGACTGTAAAGAAAACAAGCTTTTTTGGGAAATTGTTCCCAAATACCTAAATTCTGTTTTCTTTTTTTATAAATTATTACTATACGTTATATATTAAAAGCCATTTATGTTTTTATTTATTTTCCTTCCCAGTGTTTAAAAAATGCATATTCACTTGAGTATTTGTGCAGTGTCTATACTATTGATACACTTCAGAGAAATGCTTTGGTTTCATATGGTTGAAAAATATCTAATAAAAGTATTTCAAAAATTTTTATACTGTAATTCATACTACTTTTCTGGTCTTCTTAGTCATAAACCAAAGACATGATTTGCAGATTTAGAAGTAGGTATAAGGTCTCTATATGGGTCAAGTATGATGGTTTATGCCTTTAATCTCAGCATTTTGGGAGGCCAAGGTGGTAGATCACTTGAATCCAGGAGTTCAAGACCAGCTTGGGGAACATGGTGAAAACCCATCTCTACAAAAGAATACAAAAAAAATTATCCAAGCATGGTGCCATGTGCCTGTAGTCCCAGCTACTTAGGAGGCTGAGGTGGGAGGGTTGCCTGAACCTGGGAGGTTGAGATGACAGTTAGCCACAATCACACCACTGCACTCCAATCTGGGTGCTTGTGTAACAGAGCAAGACACTGTTCCAAAAAGGAAAAGAAAAAAAAAAACAAAGCAACTCCATATTCCCTGTATAATTTGCTGTTAAAGTTTATTCTTATATATCAATATATTTTAGAGTCGTTAGGTTTTAAGAATTTTTTCTTAGTTTTCTTGAATTGTACTCAATTGGCTTTTATAAAACTAAAGAGAAATAATTATATGCTGATAAAAGGATTTCCATATTGTCCAAGTCCCAATTATCAACAAGGTGTGTGTGTATATGTGTATGTTGTGTATGTGTGAGTACACATTGTTTGAAAGAAGTGTAAGAAGAGAGAAGCCAAAAGAAAAATGGCTCAGTGTCACAATACAAATGCTCTGTAATTTGATCCAGTAATATGAGATTGTGAGCAGGAACTTATATGAACAGGATCCCATATTTTTCATGAAATTTTGTAAGAATTGTGAGACAGCAATTTGAAATATTTGCACTTGATGAACTGAAACATCAGTAAATAGAACAAAGTAGTCTTCTCTTAGGTGCCTGAATGTAATTTGCTGACTACTACATTTAGAATGTGTTGAAATAAATTTGTTTGTCTTAAAATATGAAATACCGTGTGAACTGGTCTACTCATAGAGACGAATGGAAAGGTCCCCAGAAGTATAATAAAAAATTACGGGGAAAAATAATGTTGTGGCAAATAGAAATAGTACTTTATTATTATTTTTTCAAGTTAGCCAGACAAACGAATTTCATCTGTAAGAAGAGGGAGAAAAAATATTTGGCCATGAGTTTGACTGATTTGTGTTCTTATTAGGTACGTATTTTCATGCGAGCTAGAACAGACAGGCATCACTTCTTCTATGTTACAGCTTAACTCCCTTATCCACTAGTGTTTCCTGAGTCCTTTACACGTGTTAGGAATAATAAACACAGAATTTACCACTTTTGTAGAGCTTACAGTCTAGTGGCAGAAAGAGGCAGATTATTCAGTGTCCACACAAACAAAAGTCAAATTTTTACTGCCACGCTGCTGAGAAGAAGAGCACAGTAAACAGTGAATAATCAGGGTGATGGTGAAAGCCTGTCTAAGAAAGAAACACATCAGTTGAAATTTGGAGAATGAGTGGGATTTAACCAGGCAACAAAAGGGAAGAGAGTTGTACAGTAACTTTGTTATGGATACATGCTTTCTCAGGAAAGGTAAAAGTTACATATACAAAGCATGTATTCAGACTGTTGTTGGTATTTGGGTGGGATAGAGGGAAAATGGAATGCATGGGGTGAAACTTTGGTTATAATATGACATTTATTCAGCTTGCAGCTTACATTCTGGAGAATCAGACAATAAACATTTTATCATTTAGCAAATATATAACATAGACAGCAATAAATGATACAAAAAATAATAAAGCAGAATAAGAAGATGAAAGGTTAGAAGTGATGCCATTTTAGATTGAGTGTTAAGGGAAGTCCTTTCTGAGAAGATACCTGAATGAAGTGAAATAATAAATAGTGAGCTGAGTTTTTTTTTTTTTTAGGAGATAGAGAAAAAGATAATAAAAGCAAGCATGAAAAAATGGTAATAGCTATTAATTCTAGATTTTATACTTAGAGCCTGCATTTTATTATTTTTGACTTTTCTGTACCTTTGTATTTTGAAGTACTTAAAAAGTAGTTTATTGTTTTTGAGAGGGTGTTTTGCTCTTGTTGCCCAGGCTAGAGTGCAATGTCACAATCTCAGCTCACCACATGTTCAAGCGATTCTTCTGCCTCAGCCTCCTGAGTAACTGGACTACAGGTACATGCCACCACACCTGGCTAATTTTTTGTATTTTTAGTAGAGACAAGGTTTCACTGTGTTAGCCAGGATGATCTTGATATTCTGACTTGATGATCGACCCGCCTCATCTTCCCAAAGTGCTGGGATTACAGGTGCAAGCCACTGCTCCCAGCCTGAAGAGTCATCTTACAATGCATATCTTTGTGACCAGTTGGGGCCATATTCAGCCTATGTGAGTGACTGAGGAGAAGGTTAGGACTTTTCATGGTCGTGTTTGGTTGAATCCCCTCAGCCACCTAGTAGGATGGATAATATTGCCATAGGTAGAGGGAAGTTGGTGTCTGTAAGGTCCTGAAAGAATCCACTTTAGCATTGACAGGTAAGAACTCCATGTGAGACGAAACCAGTAAGCCAGCAGGTCCTTGTAGATTGCTAAGAAGTTCAGTCTTTTTTCTAGGCACAATGGAAAGAGGTTGAATGGTTTTATGCAGGGGTAACAATAACATGATTGCAATGAAGAATTTAAAATTTTCCATTCATTCAAGAAATTTTAAGCTTGCAGCTACCATTTGTCAGGTTCTATTCCAAGTATGTGGGGATCTATTTGTAAAAAGCCAGGTAGGCCTTTACACCCAGAGAACTTGAAGTGCAGAGGTAGGTGAAGCTTTTGATGTCAACTCTGGATCTGGCTAAATATTTTGAGATCTCCTTATAAGCTGCTCTGCACTTTCAGCGACTTGTATATTATCCCCTTTGACAAAGATCGAGCAACTATCTTGATTCTAATGACTGAGAATTTTGACAACTCACTAGTTCATTTATTAGTGAGAAAAATCTGTTTTTGTGTGTGTAAAGTGGTTTGTTATATTGTTTTATCAGTTTCTATTGTATCTGCAATCTTTATGTGATTCTGTTCCAAGCTTAAGGCTTCTAATAATTTACAGCAAGAAGGCCTGGGCCTAGGGCAGAAGAACTATATTAGGTGCATGCTCATTGCTAAAGCTGAGCCAAAAAACACACTCCTTTAGAGTGTCATTTAAGAACTGGAATTTTCAGCACTTGCCATAAAGAGGATTTAAAATTCAAGTATTAATGATAAGTGTACTTTTAATATTTTGGAAGCAGTCTGTGTCTTCTGTACAAGAAACATATTCTAAATGATTAGTTATTGTTGAGGACTTGGAAGAAGTGATAAAGATTCACTCTCAATGAGGAAATATGAGCATAGTTAATGCCATCCAGTTTAAAAGACTGGCTTAGGATTTTCTTTTGAGCAGTTCCCTCTGATATTTCCCATTGATTTGACATCATTCTCCTGGAGTTTTGTCATTTTCCACAAAACTTAATTGATCTATCTCTAGAGACAAATGAGGTCCATTGTTTCCCATGGAGAGAATGTGGGTCATAGGCAAATTTGATTATTGACTCTTTCTCTTTAGTTGCATTGAAAATGGGACTACAGGTTACTCCAGCATCTCAAGTGATTTATTGGACCTAAGTTGGTAGCAACTTAGATTTTATTTAAGTACTTCAAATTGCTCCTTATAGTCATTGTAAAACAAAAGCTGTTAGTTAATACATGGCTCTTCTAAAATTCAGTTTATCATATGATGAAAAAAGATGTTAGTGCTCAGACCATATTATCTATCAATTAATTCCGAAGAAGAAAAAAGCCAGTAAATATTTATGCTTTTCTTAATTACCATTTGATAACTGCAGGCAGATAAAGCTTCTTCATTTTTATAGTCTAGTAATTAAATGTTTTTACAACAAATCTGAGTGCCAAGTAAAGACAAAATTGTTTTTAAAACTGAAAAGAAATTTTTTTTTAATTTTTTATTGGATTTTAGGTTTTGGGGTACATGAGCAGAGCATGCAAGACAGTTGCGTAGGTACACACATGGCAGTGTGCTTTGCTTTCCTTCTCCCCTTCACCCACATTTGGTATTTCTCCCCAAGCTATCCCTCCCCACCTCCCCCTCCCACTGACCCTCCCCTTTTTCCCCCCATAGACCCCAGTGTTTAGTAGTTTTCAAGAGAAAATAAATAAATTTAGGAGTCAATTTAGAGCTTAATACTCCTTTGAGTTTACTTTCATTTTATATTACTATTTCTTTTTAGTTATAAATATTACTATTTATATTTTAAAATTATATATTTACACACTAATATAGATGTTTGCTTTTAAGATAATTATGGGTGATAGAAACAATGAATCATATATATCTTTATACAAATGCCAGAACTATTAGCAGAACTGTACCAAGTTGGATTATATCAAGTCTAACATTGGTAGAATTACATCAAAGATAACGTAATGTGTTCCCAAATTAGAATTAAGTTGATTTATTTCATTTGTTTTTTAAAATATATTTATTTTAAAGGAAGAATAAAATGAGCTTATGAGAGATAGAGTGAGAATGCTAATTTTAGAAAAACTTGATTTTCATTTCTTTTGTTTGTTATTATATAGGTTCAACCCCAAGGAAAAAGCGGGATTGTGTGTCACATTTGCAGAGACTTTGCCTCACTTTTCTGTTTGAAAATGGTGGGAACGGGGCTTGAGAGTGACAGGGACCAGGTCAAAACTCTGCTGTTCTCCTTTACAATCTTTGTTATGTTAGGAAGTTACTTAATTCTTTTAAGTATCTGTTTTCTTATCTATATAATGGAGATAATATTTACAAGTTTTAACTGTAAGATGCAAGTGTCGTAAGTGTCCAGAATTCAATGAAGCTTATTAAGCTATGAAACTATTGCAATCCCTTCTTTTTAATCACTGTTTATTTTACTTTTTAAATTTTTTTATTCTTAATTTTGATGACAAATAGTAGCTGTACATATTTACGGGGTACACGAGATACTTTGATATAGTCATACAAGACATAATAATCCATTAGGTTAAATGAAGTGTCCATCACCTCATGAATTTATCATTTCTTTGTGTTACAAACATTCCAGTTATACTCTTTTAGTTATTTTACAATGTACAATAAATTTGTGTTAACTGTAATCACACAATTGTGCTATCAATTACTAGATCTTATTCATTCGAACTATATTTTTGTACCCATTAACCAACCTCACATCCCCCATTGCTATTTTTTAAAGATATTTACCTATAGGTGTTTGATGAGAAATTTAATTTAATATTTTAAATAGGGATGGGATCTCACTATGTTGCCCAAACTCATCTCAAACTCCTGAGCTCCAGTAATCTTCCCACTGTGGCGTTCCAAAGGCTGATTTTTACAGCTGTGAGCCACCGTGCTCTACCTATCAGATATTTTGCAATCAAACACGTGTTAAAAAATTTTCAAAGTATATGTTGATTTCATTTCACAGAAAGATCAGATGGTGACATAAAGGAGAATCTCAGGTCCAAATGTCCAAAATAGTAGAAGCAAAATGGTAATCGATAGCCTTTAGGAAGCATTGTTACCTCTTCTTTTGTTCTTTTTCTTCCTAATCTTCCTAGTTTTTCTAAAAATATGAGCGCCACCCCTCACTTCCACATTTGCCTGTATTTTTTTTCATAGCGCTTCACCACCACCAGTGCTACATATTTATTTATAAACTTACTATTTTTGGTAGTATATAACCTCTGTAAAGTAAGAGTTTCTTATTAATTATTTTGTATTTTCCATGATATAATTTAATTTTTTTCTAAAATTAAAATATAATTTTATTTTTTAGAAATGAAATATCACACATTCCATTAATTGCGGTCAAAAGAAAATGCATTAAAAGAGGATATGTGTATGTGTGTTTTTCAAGAAGTTATGTTAAACTTCCTTTGTAATATACAAAATAAACATATCTATACTAAAACTGTGATTTCAAAACTGCGATTTAAAAATACAGTACATTTTACTTAAATGGAGATTTATATTCCAGAAAGGTATTGAACATGACAATCTGACAATCTGTCCTTGGGACGCTGTCACTGTTATTTTCAGATCAGCTGACAAGACCTCAGCTGGGCCTCTGTGAGTTGCTGAAGAACACTTCTAGAACCATCCTAATGGGCATGTTCCAACTGTCACTCGGAAAAAAAAAAAAAAAAGATCACTTGAGATCAATCTGTACAGCAGGTCTTTTGGCAGAAAACCAGTCATATCATTCTCTCCAATAGAGCCTTTGTGGGGAAAAGGCCTTATCGCATTCTTTGTACATGAAGTTACTGTTGGAACCATTCTAGTCTCAAACCATTCTATCACCATGCCAAGAAGCTGCAGCTTCTGAAAGGTCAGAAATGGACTTATAACGACTTAGACCATCTTATGATTGTTATGAAGTGAAGATAGTTATAATACTATAAAAGCTTTGAATCTTACACCCTTTCATGAGCAGAAAACTGTGTTATTAACTAAACCACAACTTCCTGATATAAATATCAGAGAGACCAATGCCAAGAGACTAATATTAACTCTAATCCTATCCTGGACTTGGATTTAAAGTGCAGAATTGGGTTATTCAAATTGTAGAATATTCAAGAGAAAATGGAGTGCACAAAAGACTAAGGAAAAAAATATGTTTACTTATGAACAAAAATTCACAATTGGTTCATATGCTTTGTTAATAATTAATGTGAGAAAGTTTATATTTTTAAATTAAGCTTTATTTTTTAACCTTGCATGTATATGCTTCTGTGTTAATGAAATAGAAGAGTGTATGCTTTGAATTTAAAAATACATTTCTAGTAGTCATTACTTGATTTGAATTATGAAGATGAACTGGGAGGTGAATGTCAAAACTGAAAAATTGGAGCATTTTAATAATCATCATTCCTAAAATGGCAATAGGGAGCTCTGTGGAAAATCAAAGAAAGCATTGCTGTGATAATAAAATTAGGCTTTACTCATAAATAGCATAATACACATATTATTTCATTTATGCATCTGTAAGAGGACATATCTAGACAATCAAAAGGTATTTAACTCAACATACGAATAATACTATATTTAAAAATTCTGTTTTGATAAATGTGTTAAGTATAATTTTCTACATATTCATTATAAAGAGTATTTTTATTTTGTGTCAAAGATACATAGTATAGACATTTTAATATTGTTTATTTGTTCCTATGTACTTTTAGCAGAAATGCTAAGGCCTATTTTGTTCCTGTTCTTCAACTGCTGTGAGAATTTTGTTCTCCTTGTAGAATATAAACTTCTTATGACTTCTTATCTTGATGAAAAAACCAAAGCCTTTTGGAATGAAAGATAGAATACAGTTACACAATACTTTAAATTCTTTTGATTGTTCAAATTTTAATTTTCTAAAATAGGAGATTGTTAATTTTTAAAACAGGACATTGTTTTGAAGATGCTTTTGGGTGCATCTTCATAAACAATTGTCTCTTCAGTGAAAGAGCAAGGGAGCAGAGAACAAGAAGAGAGTTTCTAATTAATTTATATAATAAACTAGTAACTTGATTTATCTCTTTGCCCTTCAACTGTCTGAAAAATCTTACCTTCCACATTATGGTAATCTTGTCTTAAATTGGTAGTCACTTATACCATGTATGTCACTTTGAAACTTGCAGACGTGTTTATTTACCATAATCTTTACTTTGGAGATAGTGAAAAAGCTAAAAATCTCACAAGTTAAGAAAAATATTCTTCTAGTCTATTATGTATTTTATGTTCTCAAATATTCTTAACTTGAGATGATGGATTAGAAGAATTAATTTCAGTCTTTAAGCATATTAATTTCAGTATTTAAGCATATTTGCTTGTGCAAAGCATAATTGTATCTACCCACAGTACACACACATGTACAAATTTGTATAACTATAAAATAAGAGTGCTGAATTATGTTCATATGACTTCTTATAGAAAAATACAGACACACTTTGTACTTTACCAAATACTGTTATTTCAAAAAACACATTTATTTGTAATTCATTCTGTGACTTTATTTCTCTTAAATATGGTTGGGTCAAGTTACTTAAATTTTGACACAAAAACTATTTGTCTCAGCTTTCTTTTTAAATGCAGAATTTAAAAACTTGAGTCATAAAATCCAGTGAATGCACCTTATTATTAAATACTGCTTTTTCTTCTTACAGATACTAGCTACTCTAGCTGGGTACCCTGGCTAGAACTCTCAAATAATTTAAAGCCTACATTTGAAAGACAGTTTTAAATCTAATCTCTCTTTTATATCTGATATGACTTTTAAGCTTACTACATTTATCCTCTGACATTCTGCAAGGGAAACATGAATTAATCATTGAGTTTGTCCAACAAGAAAAGATGCATCTTCCTGATACTGTGAGCTTCCAATGTGGTACACACAAGCTGTTTCTGAGATTATAGTACCAGCAAACATTCCCACAGCTATTGTGTTGCTGTTTGCTCAGTTCCCAGTCTCTCAGAATTCTAGGTTATGATAGGACAGTGGTGGAATCTATGCTTACATAATGTTGATTCTGTTATTGTACTCACTGAAAACATAGAGGTTACTGTTAATAGCAAAACAAACTGGGCCAAGGGTTATTATGTATCTCCTGGAAGCATTCACCAGAAAGTTTGTTAATTGTCACAAAAATATTTAATAATCACAAATGTTTATGTATTTTTAAAATATGAATTGTAGCCAGAAATTGAAAGAATAATTCCATTATTGCTTATAACTTTACAGCTCAGTTTAGAATGAGGAAACATATGTTAAAGAGCAAATGGTGCATATTTCTTTGTTTGAAGTCTACCCAGAAAACAGATTTTATGTGAAGAACTACTGGATGTTTTCTTTCATATCCAGCTAGAAGTATTATTGACTGATTTTGCCATCTCTGTAGCTCATGTTTTGGTTTTTGGTTTTTTGGTTTTTTTTTTTTACTTACTTTTCGTTCCTGCTTTCTCTCATTGATTTTTTTTTTTTTTTGAGAAGGAGTTTGGCTCTTGTTACCCAGGCTGGAGTACAACGGCTTGATCTCAGCTCACCGCAACCTCCGCCTCCTGGGTTCAGGCAATTCTCCTGCCTCAGCCTCCTGAGTAGCTGGGATTACAGGCACGTGCCACCATGCCCAGCTAATTTTTATTTTGTATTTTTAGTAGAGATGGGGTTTCACCATGTTGACCAGTGTGGTCTCGATCTGTTGACCTTGTGATCCACCCGCCTCAGCCTCCCAAAGTGCTAGGATTACAGGTGTGAGCCACAGCACCCAGCCTCTCATTGATTTGATACCAGAATGCTGTCATCTTATTCATTGGTATCTCCGTCCCTCAAGGAATAGAGTTTTATTTCATTAAAAATTTGTTTTTCTGTGTACAGGGTAGGTGTATATATTTATGGGGTACATGAGATGTTTTGATATAAGCACACAATGTGAAATAAACACATCATGAAGAATGGAGTATCTATCACCTTCATTCAGCTGCAAACAATCCAATTACACTTATTTGAAAATGTTATTCTTCAATATAGTTACCATATTGTACTACCAAATAGTAGCTCTTATTCATTCTTTCTATTTTTTTATTTTTACTTTTTACCCATTAACCATGCCTACCTTTACCCACAATCCCCCACTACCACTTCCCAGCCTCTGGTAACTATCTTTCTACTCTCTATGTCCATGAGTTCAATTCTTTTGGATTTTTATATTCCAAAAATAACTGAGAACATGTGATGTTCATCTTTCTGTGCCTGGATTATTTCACTTAATGATCTCCAATAATCTTCATATTGTTGCAAATGACAGGATACTCTTTTTATAGCTGAATAGTCCTCCATTATGTATATGTATCACATTTTCTTTATCCATTCATCCGTAGATGTACACTTAGGTTGTTTCCAAATCTTAGCTGTTGTAAATAGTATTGCAACAAACATGGGTGTGCAGATATATCTTCAGTATTCTCATTTCCTTTCTTTTAGATATATACCCAGCAGTGAGATTGCTAGATCATGTAGTAGCTCAATTTTTACTTTTTTGAGGAAAATCCAAATTGTTCTCCATAATGGTTATGCTAATTTACATTCCCACCAACAGCATACAAGGGTTCTCTTTTCTCCACATCCTTATAAGCATTTGTTATTGCCTGTCTTTTGGATAGAAGCCATTTTAACTAAGATGAGATAATCTCTCATTGTAGTTTTGATTTGCACTTCTCTGCTGATGAATAATGTCGAGCACCTTTTCACATGCCTTTTTGCCATTTGTATGTCTTCTTTTGAGAAATGTTTCTTCAAAACTTGCCCATCTTTCGACTGGATTGTTAGGTTTTTATTTTTAGAGTTGTTTGAGCTTCTTATATTCTAGTTATTAATTTATCACATGGGTAGTTTGAAAATATTTTCTCCTGTACTGTGAACTGTCTATTTACTGTGTTGACTGTATCCTTTACTGTGCAGAAGCTTTTAAACTTGCTGTGATCCCATTTGTCCGTGTTTGCATTGGTTGCCTGTGCTTGTGAGCTATTGCTCAAGAAGTCTTTGCCTAAACCAATGTTTGAGAATTTTCCTCCAGTGTTTTCTTATATTAGTTTCACAGTTTGAGGTCTTAGACTTAAGTCTTCAGTCCATTTTGATATGATTTGAGAGAGACAGAGGTCTGTTTTATTCTTTTGCATATGGATATCTAGTTTTCACAGTACCTTTTATGGAGGAGTCTGTCTTTTCCCCAATGTTCTTGGCACCTTTGTAAAAAAAAAAAAAAAAAAGTGAGTTAACTGTAGGTGTGTGGACTTTTTCCTGAGTTTCTTATTCTGTCTGCTGTTATATGTGTCTGTTTTTATGCCAGTATCATGCTGCTTTGGTTACTATAACTCTATAGTATAATTTGAAGTCAGGTAATGTGATTCTGCCAGTTTTACTAGTTTTGCTTAGGATAGCTTTGGCTATTCTGGGTCTTTTGTGGTTCCATATTAATATTAGGATTGATTTTTTTCCTATTTCTGTGAAGAATGTCATTGGAATTTTGATAGGGATTACATTGAATCTGTAGCTTGCTTTGGGTGGAATGGACGTTTTAACAATATTGATTTTCCAATCCAAGAGTATATTTTTTCATTTTTCTTTGATGTCCTCTTCAATTTCTTTCATCAGTGTTTTATAGTTCTCATTATAGAGATCTTTTACTTGTTTGGTTAATTCCTGCATATTTAATTTTATATGTGACTATTGTAAATGGGATTATTTTTTATATTTCTTTTTCAGATTGTTCACTGTTGGTATATAGAAATGCAACAGGCTTTTATGTGGTGATTTTGTGTCCTGCAACTTTACTGAATTTGTTTATCAATTCTAGTAGTTTTTGATAACTACTTAGGTTTTTCCAGATATAAGATCATACCATCAGCAAACAAGGATAATTTTACTTCACTTCCTTTTCAATTTGGATGATCTTTATATTTTGTCTTGTCTGATTGCTGTAGCTAGGACCTCCAGGACAATGTTGAATAGTGATGGCAATGGGCATCCTTATATGTTCCCAATCTTAGAGGAAAGGTTTTCAGTATTTCCCCATTCGGTCTGTCACATGTGGCTTTTATTATGTTGAGATATATTTCTTCTATCCCCAGTTTTTTTTAGGGATTTTATCATGAAGGGATGCTGAATCTTATCAAATGCTCCTTCAGCATCAATTGAAATGATCATGTGGTTTTGATCCTTTATTCTATTGATAGGATGTATCACATTGATGGGTTTGCATTTGGTGAACCATCCTTGCATCCCAGGGATAAATCTTACTTAGATATAATGAGTGATCTTTGTAATGTATTGTTTAATTCTGTTTGCTAGTAATTTATTGAGGATTTTTGTATCAATATTCATCAGCAATGTTGGCCTGTAGTTTTCTTTTTTAGATGTTCTTTGTCTGGCTTTGATATCAGGATAATAACACCCTCATAAAATGCATTTGGAAGCATTTTTTCTGCTTTTAATTTTTAGAATAGTTTGAGTAAGATAGGTGCAAGTTCTTTTTTTTAATTTCAATAAGTTTTGAAGAACAGATAGTGTTTGCTTAAACTATCAAGTTCTTTAGTGGTGATTTCTGAGTTTTAGTTCACCCATCACCCAAGCAGTGTACAATGTGTGTAGTCTTTTATCCCTTGTCTGCCTTTTATCATTTTCCCTAAGTTGCCAAAGCCCATTGTATCATTCTTATGACCTTGCATCTTCCCAGCTTAGCTCCCACTTGTGAGTGAAAACATACAATACTTGGTTTTCTATTCCTGAATTAATTCACTTAGAATAATGGTCTTTAATTCCATCCAGGTTGCTGTGAATGCCATTATTTCATTCTTTTTTATGGCTGAATAGTGTTCAATGATCTATATATACAACAGAAATTATTTAACCACTCATCAATTGATGGGCATTTGTGCTGGTTCCTATTTTTACAATTGCAATTTGTGCTCCTATAAACATGTGTGTGCAAGTATCTTTACTTTTCTTATAATCCCTTCTTTTCCTCTGTGTGGATATCCAACATGGGGTTGCTGGATCAAATGGTAGTTCTCCTTTTAGTTCTTTAAGGAATCTTCACACTGTTTTTCATAGTGGTTGTACTAGTTGTCATTTTTCACCAGCAGAGTAAAAGTGTTCCCTTTCTACCACATTCACGCCAGCATCTGTTAATATTTGAGTTTTTCATTCTGGCCATTCTTGCAGGAGTAAGACTGTTTCACATTTTAGTTTGGGTTTGCATTTCTCCAATCATTAATGATGTTGACCATTTTTTCATATGTTTGTTGACCATTTGTTTGTATATCTTCTGAGAATTGTCTATTCATGCATGTCCTTAGTCCACTTTTTGATGGTATTGTTTGTTTTCTTCTTGCTTATTTGTTTAAAATTATTGTAGATTCTGAATATTAGTCCTTTGTTAGATGTATAGATTGCAAAGATGTTCTCCCACTCTGTGGGTTGTCTGTTTACTCTGCCACTTGTTTCTTTTGAATTTTGGTGCATTTTAATTTAATTTAGTTCTATCTATTTATCTTTGTTTTTGTTGCATTTGCTTTCGGGTTCTTGGTCATGAAGTGTTTGCCTAAGCCAATGTTCAGAAGGGTTTTTTTAATGTTAACTTATAGAATCTTTATGGTTTCAGTTCTTAGATTTAAGTCCTTGATCCATCTTGTGTTCATTGTTGTATAAAATGAGCGATGAGGATCCAGTTTTATTCTTCTACATGTAGCTTGCTAATTATCACAGCACCCATTTCTTGAATAGAGTGTCCTTTCCCCACTTTGTGTTTTTGTTTGCTTTGTGAAAGATCAGTTGGCTGTAAGTATTTGGCTTTATTTCTGGATTCTCTTTTCTATTCCATTGGTCTGTGTGCCTCTTTTATACCAGTACCATGCTGTTTTGCTAACTATGGCCTTATAGTATAGTTTGAAGCCAAGTAATGTGCAATACCTTCAGATTTGTTATTTTTGCTGAGTCTTGCTTTGGGCTGTACTTTGGTTCCATATAAACCTTAGGATTCTTTTTCTGTTTCTGTGAAGAATGATGGTGGTATTTTGATGGGAATTGTATTGAATTTGCAGACTGCTTTTGGCAGTATGATCATTTTCACAATATTGATTCTACCTGTTCATGAGCATGGGATGTGTTTCCCTTCATTTGTGTTGTCTATGATTTCTTTCAGCAGCATGTTGTAGTTTTTCTTATAGAGGTCTTTTACCTCCTTGGTTAGGTATACTACTATTTTTTTTTTTTTTTTTTTTTGCAGCTATGGTAAAAGTGGTTGAGTTATTCATTTGATTCTCAATTTGGTCAATTTTGGTGTATAGAAAAGCTACTAATTTGTGTACATTAATTTTATATCTGGAGACTTTGCTGAATTCTTTTATTAGTTCTAGGATATTCCTGGAAGTGTCTTTAGGGTTTTATAGGTAAACATATCATCAGCAAACTGAAAGTTTGACTTCCTCTTTACTGATTTGGATTCCCTTTATTTATTTCTCTTGTCTGATTGCTCTGGCTAGGACTTTCAGTGCTATGTTGAAGAGGAGTGGTGAGAGTGGGCATCTTTGTCTTGTTTCAGTTCTCAGAGGAAATGCTTTCAACTTTTCCCCAGAAATATTATGTTGGCTGTGGGTTTGTCATAGATGGCTTTTATTACATTCAGGTATGTCCCTTATATGCCAATTTTGCTGAGAGTCTTAATCATAAAGGGGTGCTGGGTTTTTTGAGTGCTTTTTTGCATCTATTGGGATGATAATGTGATTTTTGTTTTTAATTTTGTTTATGTTGTATATCACTTTTATTGAATTGTGTATGATAAATGATTCCTGCACCCCTGGATTAAAACTCACTTAATTTGCATTGCAACCAAATCATTTTCTGGGGAAAAAAAAGAAACTTGCTTAATTATGGTGGATTATCTTTTTGAAATGTTGTTAGATTGGGTTAGCTGGTAGTGTGTTAAGGATTTTACCATCTGTGTTCATCAGGGATACTGGTTTGTAGTTTTCTTTTTTGGTTATGCCCTTTCCTGGTTTTGTGGATAGGGTGATACTGTCTTCACATTCATAGAATGATTTAGGGAGGATTACCTCTTTTTGTATCTTGTGGAGTAGTGTCAATAGAATTAGTACCAATTCCTCTTTGAATGTCTGATGTAATTCAGCTGTGAATTCAGCTGGTCCTAGACTTTTTTTTCCTCCATTGGTAACTTTTTTTTTTTTAATCACAATTTCAATCTTGCTGCTTGTTATTGGTCTGCTCAGAGTTTCTGTTTCTTCCTGGTTTAATATTGGAGGGTTTCATATTTCCAGGAAT
Organism: Callithrix jacchus; assembly: GCF_049354715.1. NCBI lineage: Eukaryota > Metazoa > Chordata > Mammalia > Primates > Cebidae > Callithrix > Callithrix jacchus. Next base: position 23,516,643 of record NC_133522.1, read on the forward strand.
GTATCCAACTCCTCTAGCTTTTCTAGTTTATGTGTTGAAAGGTGTTCACAGTAGCCTTGCATGATCTTCTGTAATTCCATGGTATCAATTGTAATATCTCCTGTTTCATTTCTAATTTAGCTTATTTTGAATATTTTGTCTTCTTAATCTCACTAATAGTCTATCAAGATTATTTATAATTTCAAAGAACCAGCTTTTGTTTCACATATCTTTTGTAATGTTTTAATTTCCATTTTATTTAGTTCTGCATTGATCTTAGTTATTTCTTTTCTTTTGCTGGGTTTGGTTTGGTTTGTTCTGGTTTCTCTAGTTCTTTGAGGTGTGATTTAGATTGTCTATTTGTGTTCTTTCAGACTTTTTGATTAGGTATTTAAGGCTATGAACTTTCCTCTTAGCTGCCTATGCTGTATCTCGGAAGGTTTTTTTCTTTCTTTTTTTTTTTAAAATTATACTTTAAGTTCTTGGGTACATGTGCAGAATATGTGGATTTGTTACATAGGTATTCATGTGCCATGGTGGTTTTCTGCACCCATCAACTTGTCATCTAAATTAGGTATTTCTTCTAATGCTATCCCTCCCCGATCCCCTCACTGCCTGACAGGTCTGGTATGTGATATTCTCCTCCCTGTGTCCATGTGTTCTCATTGTTCAGCTCCCACTTATGAGTGAGAACATGCAATGTTTGGTTTTCTGTTCTTGTGTTAGTTTGCTGAGAATGATGGTTTCCAGCTTCATCCATGTCCCTGCAAAGGACATGAACTCATCCTTTTTATGGCTGCAAAGTATTCCATGGTGTGTATGTGTCACATTTTCTTTATCCAGTCTATTGATGGGTATTTGGGTTGGTTCCAAGTCTTTGCTATTGTGAACAGTGCTGCAATAAACATACATATGCATGTGTCTTTATGGTAGAATGATTTATAATCCTTTGGGTATATACCCAGTAATGGGATTGCTGGATTAAAGAGTATTTCTGGTTCCAGAAATACTTGAGGAACTGCCAAACTGTCTTCCACATCATTGAACTAATTTACACTCCCACCAACAGTGTAAAAGTGTTCCTATTTCTCTACATCCTCTCCAGCATCTGTTGTATCCTGACTTTTTAATGATTGCCATTCTAACTGGCACAAGGTGGTATCTCAATGTGGTTTTCATTTGCATTTCTCTAATACCAGTGATGATGAACTTTTTTTCATATATTTGTTGGCTGCATAAATGTCTTCTTTTGAGAAGTGTCTGTTCAAATTCTTTGCCCAATTTTTGATTTTTTTTTTTTCTAAGTTTGTTTAAGTTATTTGTAGATTCTGGGTATTAGCTTTTTGTCAGATGGATAGATTGCAAAAATTTTCTCCCATTCTTTAGGTTGCCTGTTCACTTTGGTGGTAGTTTCTTTCACTGTGCAGAAGCTCTTTAGGTTAATTAGATCCCATTTGTCTATAGTGGCTTTTGTTGCCATTGCTTTTGATATTTTGATCATGACACCTTTGCCCATGCCTATGTCCTGAATGGTATTGCCTAGGTTTTCTTCTAGGGTTTTTATGGTTTAGGTCTTACATTTAAATCTTCATTCCATCTTGAGTGAAGTTCAGTATAAGGTGTAAGGTAGGGGTCCAGTTTCAGCTTTCTGCATATGGCTAATCAGTTTTTCCATCACCATTTATTGAATAGGGAGTCCCTTCCCCATTGCTTGTTTTTGATCTTTTGTCAAAGATCAGATGGTTGTAGATGTGAGGTGTTATTTCTGAGTCCTCTGTTCTATTTTATATGTCTATGTATCTGTTTTGGTACCAGTACCATCCTTTTTTGCCCTTGTAATATAGTTTGAAGTCAGGTAGCATGATGCCTTCAGATTGTTCTCTTTGCTTATGATTGTTTTGGCTATGTGGGCTTCTTTTTAGTTCCATATGAAATTTAAAGTAGTTTTTTTCCAATTCTGTGAAGACAGTAAATGGTAGCTTGATAGGGATTGCATTGAATCTATAAATTAGTTTGGAGAGTATGGCCATTTTTTTTATTGCATCTTAGGTTTGGGGGTACATGTAAAAAACATGCAAGATTGTTGCATAGGTACACATGTGGCAGTGTGATTTACTGCCTTCCTCCCCATCACCTATATCTGGGGCATTTCTCCCCATACTATCTCTTCCCAACTCCCCACCTTGCTGTCCCTCCCCTATTCTCCCCCAAACAGACCCTAGTGTGTGATGCTCCCCTCCCTGTGTCCATGTGTTCCCATTGTTCAATACCCACCTATGAGTGAGAACATGTGGTGTTTGATTTTCTGTTCTTGTGTCAGTTTGTTGAGAATGGCAGTTTTCAGGTTCATCCATGGCCCTACAAAGGACACGAACTCATAGTTTTTTCCTGGCTGCATAGTATTCCATGGTGTATATGTGTCACATTTTCCCTGTCCAGTCTATCACCGATGAACATTTGGGTTGGTTCCAGGTCTTTGCTATTGTAAACAGTGCTACAATGAACATTTGTGTGCATATATCCTTATAGTAGAACGATTTATAATCCTTTGGATATATACCCAGTAATGGGATTGCTGGGTCAAATGGAATTTCTATTTCTAGGTCCTTGAGGAATCACCACACTGTCTTCCACAATGGTTGAACTAGCATATTGCCATTTTTATGATGTTGATTCTTCCTATCCATGAGCATGGAATGTTTTTCCATTTGTTTGTGTCCTATCTTATTTCCTTGAGCAGCGGTTTTGTGTCACTATTATTCAGTTCAAAGAATTTAAAAATTTTCAACTTGATTCTATTGTTGACCCAATGATCATTCAGGAGCAAGTTATTTAATTTCTATGTATTTGCAAGGTTTTGAGGGTTCCTTCTGGTGTTTATTTTCAATTTTATTTTACTGTGTTCTGAGAAAGTACCTGATATAATTTCAATTTTCTTAAATATATTTAGACTTGTTCTGTCTCAATTATCATATGGTCTATCTTGGAGAACATTTCCCGCACTGATAAATAGAATGTATATTCTGCAGTTGTTGGATAAAATGTTCTGTAAATTTCTGTTAAGTCCATTTGTTGTAGAGTATAGTTCAAATCTATTGTTTCTTTGCTGACTTTCAGTCTTGTTAACCTGTCTAGTGCTGTCAGTGGAGTATTGAAGTCCCCCACTATTATTGTGTTTCTTCCTATCTCATTTCTTAGGTCTAGTAGTATTTATTTTATAAATTTGGGACCCCTAGTGTTAGGTGTATATATATTTAGAATTGTGATATTTTTCTGTTGGACTAGTCCTTTCATCATGATATAATGCCCCTTTTGTCTTTTTTTAACTGCTATTGCTTTAAAGTTCATTTTGTCTGACCTAAGAATAGCTACTCTTGCTTGTTTTTGGTGTTCGTTTGCACAGACTGTCTTTTTTCACCCCTTTACCTTAAGTTTGTATGAGTCCTTATGTGTTAGGCAAGTCTCTTGAAGACAGCACATACTTATTTGGTGAATTCTTATCCATCCTCTGATTTTGTGTCTTTTAAGAGGAGGATTTATGTCATTTACATTTAAGTTAGTATTGAGCTTTGTGGTACTTTTCTTTTCATTATGCTATTTGTTGCCTGAGTACATTGTTTGTTTTTTTAAATTGTGTTTTTGTTTTATAGGTCCTGTGAGATGTATTTTTTAAGGAGGTTCTATTCTGGTGTATTTCAATGATTTATTTCAAGCTTTAGAGCTCCTTTTAGCAGTTCTTATAGTGCTGGCTTGGTAGTGGCAAATTAAGCATTTGTTTGTCTGAAAAAAACTATATTTTCCTTTCTTTTATGAAGCTTAGTTCCACTAGATACAAAATTCTTGAGTGATAATTGTTTTATTTAATGAGGATGAAGATGGGGCTCCTATCCCTTCTAGCTTGTATGGCTTCTTTTCAGCAACCCTCTTAGATATTGGCCTTAAAGTCTTACCCTTTTGAGGGTATTTTCTAGATCCTGTAGGCATGCTTTATTTTCCATTCTTTTATTTTTTGTCTCCTCTTTGTGTGTTTTTAAATAGCCTGTCTTCAAACTCACTAATTTGTTCTTCTTGATCTATTCTGCTATTAATGGACTCATGCGTTCTTCATTATGTCAACTGCATTTTTCAGCTAAAGACTTTCTTTTTAATTATTTTGATCTCTTTGTTAATTTTTTTGTTATAATTTTGACTTTCTTATTTGTGTTACCTTGAATTTCTTTGTTTACTCAACACAGCTGTTTTGAATTCTCTGTCTGAAAGGTCACATACCTCTCTTTCTTGAGGATTGGTCCCTGGTGCCTTATTTAGCTCATTTGATGACATCATGTTTTCCTGGAAGGCAATGATTGTAGTAGATATTCTTTGGTGTCTGTGCATTGAAGAGTTAAGTATTTATTGTAGTCTTCACTGTCTGGATTTATTTGTAGCTGTCCTTCTTGGGGAAGCTTTCCAGATATTTGAAAGGACTTAAGTATTATGATCTAAGGTGTTTATACTAAAGGGAGCACCCCAGGCTCAGCAACTCTGTGGTTCTTGCAGACTCATAGAGGTACCAACTTGATAGTCTTGGACAAGATCCAGGCGAATTCTCTAGATTACCACACAAAAATTCTTTTCCTCTTTCCTTACTTTCTCCCAAACATACAGTCTCTCTCTCTCTCTTCTGAGCCACCTACAACTGGGGATGGAGTGACACAAGCACCCCTGTGGCCACCACCACTGTGATTGCACTGAGTCAGATGCGAAAATAGCATTCTGCTAGGTCTTGCAGACCTGCTGTAACCACTCCCTGCCTACTGTCTATGTTCCCTCAAAGGCCCACAGTCAGCAGGTGGCAAAGCCAGCCAAGAATGGCCAAGGAAACAAGTTTTAAAAGAGGTGGATGCAGTAAATGTTGATGACATAGATTGTTCAGGCAGAACAGAAATATGATGTTTTATCAAGTGGATGGAACTTACCAAGAACAGAATACATAATTCTACTTCCTCTACTTCTTTCCAATCTTGGAAATTATGAAAGATTAAAAAACTTAATGTTGTGAAATTAGTATGATGGAAATTTTACTCTTAGTTCTGCCATGAACTAACGTTCATGCTTTGCTTATCTGTAAAGTGAGAAAGTTGAGCCAGTTGACTTTTAAATTTTCTTCTAGTTATAAGACTAATTCTGTTTTAATTAAGAGCATCATGGCCAGGCGCGGTGGCTCACGCCTATAATCCCAGCACTTTGGGAGGCCGAGGCGGGTGGATCATGAGGTCAAGAGATCGAGACCATCCTGGTCAACAAGGTCAAACCCCGTCTCTACTAAAAATACAAAAAATTAGCTGGACATGGTGGTGCATGCTTGTAGTCCCAGCTACTCGGGAGAATTGCTTGAACCCAGGAGGCGGAGGTTGTTGAGAGCCGAGATTGTGCCATTGCACTCCAGTCTGGGTGACAACAGCAAAACTCCGTCTCAAAAAAAAAAAAAAAAAATTAAGAGCATCAGAATTTTTTATAGTAATTCTCTATTCCAGATAATAGCCTATTACATTTATAGGATGTAAAACTTAGGCCACTTGAGCTGAACTCTTATCCTGTCCGCATAATGGATTTCAATCTCAGCACCTATTTTTTAATAATATAAAAAGATGTTATGAAATCTAAAAGTCTTAGTTTTGTAATTTTGTTATTTAGTTGTTATTTTGTTTCATTTCAGAAATTTGAAATGACTTCTTTTTATTTTTATCAACTGTCAATTTAAAAATTACTAAATTGGCTAATCATTTTGAACAACAAGTCTTTATTTATTTATTTATGATGGAGTCTCACTTTTTTGCTCAGGCTGGAGTGCAGTGGCGTGATCTCAGCTCACTGCAACCTCCACTCCCCCCGGTTCAAGTGATTCTTCTGCCTCATCCTTCTGAGTAGCTGGGATTACAGGCACCTGCTACCACCCCAGGCTCATTTTTGTATTTTTAGTAGAGACGGGTTTCACCATCTTGGCCAGGCTGGTCTTGAACTCCTGAACTTGGAATCCACCTGCCTTAGCCTCCTAAACTGCTGGGATTACAGATGTGAGCAACCACGCCCAGCTAACAAATCATTTTTTTGTTGTTGTTTATTGCTTTTTCTTGTTTTCTTTTTCTTTTTTTTTTTTTGAGATGGAGTCTCACTCTGTCACCCATGCTGGAGTACAGTAGCGTGATCTGAGCTCACTAATGCCTCTGCCTCCTGGGCTCAAGTGATCCTCCCACGTCAGTCTCCTGAGTAACTGAGGTGCTACCACTATGCCTGGCTAATTTTTTGTATTTTGATAGAGATGGGATTTCCCATGTTGCACAGGCTGGCCTTGAGCTCCTGAGCTCAAGCAATTCACCTGCCTCATCTTCCCAACAAGCATGAGCCACCATGCCCAACTCAGTTTTAATCACTATATTCATGCTCTACAGAGCACAAACGTGCTCATGCTTTGCTTCTAATACTCATGTGCCCTTTGTCACTATCAGTGTTGCCGGTCTCGGGTATGTAGAAGGAACAGAGAATGCCTTGCCATGGTGTTATGTAGCACGTAGAGCACTAACACTCAGTGTGGATAATAATGTTAAAGCACTTAGCAGTTTTTTTTAAATTTTCTATTTCATCTACTTTCTGTTTCCTTTCCAGGATATCCATAAAAATTCATCAGAGTTTTACTATTGAGCTACAAAGGTAGGAAAAATAAAATTTTTGTGGTTAAAAAATATACTTCTTTCATCAGTGTTTCAATAATTTATTCCCCTTGTTAGCTATACATAGAATTGATATTGCTTACTCTGGATAAGTGATGTGTTATTTCTACTTACTGCTCAATTTGAATTTTTCGTTCATACTATTATGGTTTCTATTTTACTATAGACATAATTTACTCTTTCTCCTGAAATTTGATATTATCTTTATTATCTTCTCCTTGATAATATTTGGTATTATCTTCATCATGTGTTGACATTACTATATATAATGGCCATGCATAAGGAAGGCAATTCTGTGTGTGTGTGTATGTGTGTAGGTATATAGTTAGAAACTGAAGCTCTTTTGTCTACCATCATGTCATATATTTCTTGCTATTCCAAAGCTATAATTTTTAAAGAAACGACTAAAGTTATCATTCATATAATTAGCTCTCAATGACTTAACAATACAGATGTTAACATGAAGGCATTTACTTCAGCATTTGCTTTACTAGAGTGCAGAAAACGTGGCCCTTTTCTCAGAGTATATGTGAAGATAAATTTAGAATTTCTAGCCTAGTAAATAGTTCTCGGATAATAACTTAATTGTAGCTATTTCAAACCAAATTGTTTAATTGTGGTGAATCATATGCAGATTGTTCAGATGTAGGTCAACACCCACTCCCACATTCTAGTACCTCTTTCTAATTCAAGACAACTTTGCAGTGCCTAAAAGAGCAGAACAGTACAGATTAAAGACATAAGACAGAAAACAAAACAATGGTAACATAAAAACCAACCAGGAGTTAGAAAGTCTCTCTAATAGTGACTAGGCAACTTGTGTTTATTTAGACTTTGCTTATTTCTTAGGCTTTATGTGTTTGTAGATAATAATTTCTTCACTGCTTGTGAGATTCATGGTTAGCAAACTCGTGGTATTTCTAGGATGTTAAGTTTCCTCATCTGTAAAGTACATGCAGTAGCATCGTTATCATCTATTCATTGAACTGAAATAAGAATTAAACAAACCAAGGACTGTAAAATGAATGTGACTCTCAAATCCCATATGGGAGGAACATGCTGTTTTTCTTGTTCTGATTGAATCAAAGATTATTTATGGCATGAATGCCTTGTGTAGCTCCAGGTGGGGCCAACTGAGATAGTGCAACTGCAGAAACTAAATAAACTTTTTATTTTTCGAGCCGTTACATTATAGTTCTAATCTATGAATGCCTTTGTGATGCAGCATTGTATTGTTTTCTGAGGAATCGCTAAAGTTTTCTGATTCTATTTTATCTTTATATATTGTCTGCTGTACTTTCAAATATTTTATTTCCATTTATAGATGTGTTAAAAAATCATAAAGCACATTGCATAAATATGTTATACTTGTGGTGGCTTTTTATTTTTTGAGACAGAGTCTTGCTCTGTCACCCAGGGTGGAGTGCAGTGGCGCAATCTCAGTTCGTTGCAACTTCCACTCCCCCAGGTTCAAGCAATTTTCCTGCCTCAGCCTCCTGAGCAGCTGGTATTGCAGGTGCCCGCCACCACACCGGCTAATTTTCTTGTTTTTAGTAGAGACAGGGTTTTACCATGTTGGCCAGGCTGGTCTTGAACTCCTGATATTGTGATCCACCTGCCTAGGCCTCCCAAAGTGCTGGGATTACAGGCATGAGCCACTGCGCCCAGCCTGTTGTTATTTATCTTTAGGTGACTATTGCTGATGTTTTTGATATAGTGACAGAAAATAGTTTTGCTGCTTATTGATGAAAAGTACTTTATGGCTTTAATGATAATAAAATTATAATTTCGCCTTAATATAAATGTAATCTTTATTGTCACTTATCACTGCAATTTGTTCAAGGATTTGAATTTATATTTACATATAATTTATGATACTTAACATTTTCTAAAAATTACTGAAAAATGTGGCAATTGTTTCTTTTATTCTTAAAGTGGGTGAAATAGACGGTGTATCCTTTGTGCTTCTTTCAATATGAATATCTTTGTTGTTTTAATTATTTAGAATAAAAGATAAGGAATTATACTAAACAGAAAATGGTATATCCCTCAAAGTTAGTTACAACTAAAGTTTTGAGAGAATGTGGGTATTTATTCTTTCAGATTCCTTCTTTATACACAGAAACATCAATATGCACATATAGTGTTTCCATATCATATACATGATCCTGTGGATTTTTTCTTGTTTATCATTTTAATTATGGACATTGTTCTAGGTCTATATATGTTCTCTATTTCATCCATTATAATGGCTGCATATTAGTCAATATTTTGGATGTATCATGATTTATTTAATAGGTCCTCTAAGTTTTTGTTTAAGAAAGAGAAGTTTAAAATAGAATAAAAAGAGGCCTCTCTAAATTACATGTTTGGCAGGCATACAAAAGAGTAATTCCCATTTGTATATTGAATCAAGAAATTAAGGAATAAAGACAAAGTGTTACAGTAGAAAGTCATAGATAATAGTATTGGGTAAGTTTGTATCAGTGGGCAGGGTAAAGAAAAGCTAATAATACAGATGTTCATGCAAGTGTGTGGTAGGTGTGTAAAATGGAACAGCTACCAGCTTCTTCAGAGTTTACCTCAAACAGCACCTCCTTCCATAAGCACTTAGAGACTTTTCCCTTCATTCCAACTCTTACCAATTGTCTTATATCTCCATAGAAATTCAGGGGAAAATAGACCTTTTCATATTATGTCCCATGTACAAATTCATTTTGTATGCATCTTTTTTTTTTCCCTCAGTAGGCTGTTAACCCCCAGAGGGTAATGACTGTGTGTTATTTATCTTTGAAGGTAACAGATACAGAAAAAATACTCGTTCTATTAAATTGGAACAAAGTGTAAGAAAAGAAAGTAATCAGTAGGATGCAGTGGCTTACACTTGTAATCCTAGCACTTTGGGAGTCCAAGGCAGGTGGATCACCTGAGGTAACTACTTGGGAGACTGAGGCAGGAAAATCACTTGAACCCAGGAGGCAGAGGTTGCAGTGAGCTGAGATGGCACCACTGCACTCCAGCCTGGGCATCAGAGCAAGACTCCATCTCAAAAAAAGAAAAGGAAAAAGAGAAAGAAAATAAAGTAATCAAGTGTAACTGTTAAATCTTACATAGATTTTATAAGATTTCACTCTATACTTTGTTGTTATGCCTGGAGTAAATTATAATCAATCTCTTAATGGATAAGACACAAATAGTATAAACACATCGGTTTGATATACAATGGAAATTATTTTATATTGAATTTTAATGCTTTTTTGTGGTATTCATGTTCAAAACCATACCTACAAGTCAAGCATTTTAGAAAACTCATTATAAATTTATGAAAAAGGTTATTTGTATGGTGCTGAACATGGATATATCTTACTGCATATAAATATAAAAACATGGTGTCAGCTTCAAAGCATTGTGCAAGTGTAAGACATTGTTATTGTTAATACTGTAATAAAATTGCCTCTGTGGATTAAAAATGTAGATATTTATGAACAAAAAGCAGTAATACCAAAAGAAAAAAGTATTTATATGGATTCTATTAGAAAAGAAAAGGGAGTATTGTTTTCAGTGCTTTGTGTAATGCAGATTGCTACTGGTGCCATTTAAATCTCTGAAATTGGCTTACCATTTGAATCATGCCTGAAAGAACCTGTTTCCACCTTAGGCCAGATTCATTGGTAATGTAAATTTTTTTAAAAAGCAATGAACAGATAAAACAATTTCAATTTCATTTAAGAAAAATTTAGAAATTAGTGGGAGAAAAATATCCCTTTTGAGACAGAACGTAATGCCTAGTGAGTTCTTTTTCTTATCTCACTTGCAAAAGTCCCTAGCTCCAACTCTGATTTTCCGTACCTTGTACTGGTCGAGTCAATAAGTCTTTGGGAAAGAAGGCAAGTATCTCGGTTAGTCTTTTCTAATTTTTTTTAGCTTATTGCTGAACTTTATAAACCCAGAGCCTGAAATTTAGTGTTACAAGTACCTATCTTAGAAATGTCTTTTTTTTTCTTTAAAGCTCTGATCTCCTCATTGTTTTCTATTTTGGTAGGAATACAAATGCAAGTACCTCTAGCCCCTATGGCATGCAAAAAAAAAAAAAACAAAAACAAAAACAAAAGAAAGAAAAATGAGTGTAACGACAAATACCTGATAATAGAAAATGGTGGGTACTGAGGAACAGGCGATCTTATGGTTAACATCTGTGCTAAAACGGCTATTTCTAGAATACTGGAATGAATATTCTAGTCATGTGTTCTGACAAGCTGTGTGTTCCAGTGGCTACCACTTCTGAAGATTTATGGCATTGTGTATTGGAATTTTTGTGTAAAATATCATGGTTTTGAAGGTTGGCTCAAAAAAGGAAAGGAAGAAACAAAGGAGGAAGGAAAGAAGGGAAGAAGGAAGGGAAGGAAAAGGGGAAGGAGAAGGGGAAGGGAAGAAGGAAGGAAGACATAGAAGATTTGCCACCTGTGCATAAATGTTCCATAAATATTTGTTCCAGCAATGAATGGATCATATATCTCTAGGTTAAATGAAGAAATAAAAGAACATCCTAACTCTTGTGCTCTTTTCTTTATTAGAAATTTTATACAGCATTTTAGGGAGGGCCATATTCATAGCAACAATTGCAGAGAATTCAGAGTTACGATAAGCCTATCTCTGAATTTCCGAAGCCAGGAATACCAGAAGGGGGAGAGCAAGAGTGAATCAAGTAAGCCAAGAGGATGTTGTAAAAATGCATCATGTTATGCAAAAGGATGATGGATAAGAAGCATCATTTTTGGACACATTTTTATCTGACCAACAATGTACCTTTTGATAATTTATTACCATCTTTTTCTTTATTCAAGCTTTCTACAAATCTATCTTCTTTTATTATTCCTTAAAGAATCATGAATAAAGATAATGGATCAAGAGGAAGTAAAATGCCCTGGGAAAATAAAAAATCAGACATGCAAATGTTGTCCGATAATCATTACTGAATAAACAGTCCAATGGACACAGGGTGGTTTTACCTTCTGATCCATTTAAGATTTACTTCCTTTGTGAGGTCTCCTGCTTTTCTTCTGAGCAGGCTCATCCTTCTATCTTCTATTTTAATCCTGTGCTATACCACTACATATTTTACTTTACTCAATGATACTTATCATTGCTCACATGTCTCTCTTCTCCAGTAAAATTGAGAATCTTGAGGCCAGAAACAATATCTTTAACTCTGTTTTTGAAACAATCATAAACTTACAGAAAATGTACAGGTTTAGCCAGAAAACTTTTTCCACTGAGCCACTGAAAGGAGTTGCCAATCTAATGCCCATTTTCTTCAGCTGCTTTAGGGTATGTCTCCTGCAAACAAGGATATTTTCTACGTAATAACTAAAATGAAATCAGCAATATCAAGGGCTGGTGGCTAAGTTATGCCACCTGCCCTGCAATTCATATGTTAAAGCCCTAACCCCACAATGCAATAGCATTTGGAAGTAGGGCCTGTGGGAAATAATTAGGTTTAGACAAGATTATGAGGGACCCTCATGATGAGATCAGCACCTTTATGAGAAAAGATACAAGAGGGCTTGTTTTCTTTCTCTTGTTTCCCATGTGAAGATGCAGCAAGAAAGCCAATGTTAGCAGGACCAATGAGACCCCTCACTGGGGTATCTCATTGGTTACTATCTTGATCTTACACTTTCCAACCTCCAAAACTGAGGGGAAAAAAATTACTGTTGCTTAAGCCACCTAAGCTATGGCATTGTGCTAGGACAGTCCAGCCTGTCTGGAAATTACATTAACTGCCCGTGTTCTAATCCACAGATTCCATTCACGTTTTATGGGATGTCCAAGTGAATTCCAATTACTGTCCTTTAAGGTGTAAGAACTTGTTTCTCAGTGATGTGTGTTGTTTAGCAGTATTGTTTTATTAGTTTTTGTCATTGCAGGAAAGCACCATAGGCTTTTCTTGACTTTCTTAACCCTGACACTTTTCAAGATTACATGCCAACTATTTGTTAAAATGATTTTAATTTGAGTTTAATTCGGGGATCAAATTTTATGCTAATTTGAATCCTAGCATCTGGGAAAGTATTTGGTATAGAGATTGTGTTCCATAACTGAGGAATGGACTTATGATTGAAAATATCTATTGTGCACCTCTGACTCTGAATCACCAGGCTAATGCTAATACGAAGTATTTCAAAACTTTATTAAAAATGTCAAAAATAGGAAATACACATCTAAAATAGAAAAAGAAACCCTGAGAAACACAGACTCTGGTGTGTTCTCCTAGCTGCACTGGAACCTATTCTGTAATGTGTACGGTGAACAGGCGTATGCCAGCCACTGCGTGAGGTCAGTACTAGTTTCTTTAGAGCAGGGCCTCTCCAACTGTGGTTTGTGGTCTGCTTCCAGGTCATAAGTTGTTTCTGATTCATGACGACATTAGAAGAGAAACTGGAGTTGAGAATTTAGAAACCTTTGAGCATTTTGATAAAATAATTTCACTTTTGCTGTCTAATAATTCCAAAATCATCTCACATTTTATCTATTTTTATGACACTAAGCTGGTTATTAATTTACATTCTATTTTTCCATTATATTGATCCATGATTGAGTGGAAATTTTAAAATGTAAATATTTACCACAGTTGGGGGCCATTCTTCATTGCTTTAGGGGGATTAGAGTGGTCTAGATACATCTAGACCATGGTGGAATTTTACTTTGGGAATGGATAGAATCCCCCAAGTATATAAAGTATAGAAGTCAAGAATTTATGCATAATAAAATGTAAGAGTATACATGTGTGCATATATGTGTGCATGTGTGTACTTGTATGCATGTTTGTATATGTGAACATTTTATGCAGTTATCCGTGCACATGTAGTCTTATATATGTGCACATGTATTGTACATGTGGGTACACATAGGGGTGCATACGTGTATTTGCATGTGCATGTGTGTATTTGGGAATGTGCATAATACATTCACAGAACTGGGTAATCTTGATCTTACCTAGTTTTTTAGCTGTTCAGTTTTGGACATTAAATTTGAGGTGCTGTAGAAGAAGAGAGAAGGGGCCGGGTGCAGTGGCTCACAACTGTCATCCCAGCACTTTGGGAGGCCAAGGCAGGCAGATCACAAGGTCAGGAGTTCAATTCCAGCCTGACCAAAATGGTGAAACCTTATCTCTACTAAAAATACAAAAATCAGCCGGGTGTGGTGGCACGTGGTGGTGCGTGCCTATAATCCAAGCCACTTAGGAGGCTGAGGCAGGAGAATCACTTGAACCAGGGAGGCGGAGATTGCAGTAACCAAGATTGTGCCATTGAACTCCAGCCTGGGCAACAGAGCAACACTCTGTCTCAAAAAAAAAAAAAAAGGAGAGAGAAGGTCAAACTGGAGAAATGTATGAATACATTTTTGTATGTAACTGTAATATACAGCTTATGCATATATCGCAAGTTCTGCCTGTGCAAAATTATATGAAAGCTTTATTTTCTCCTTTATTGCTATCCTAAAAATTTATTGCCCAATCATATCATTTGAAACTTCAGTAATTTGTCCCATATTTCAAAATGTGTTATAGACAGAGAAGAAGACGTAGCTTAAAACTGGTTCAGGATGTAAAAACATCTTGTGTCTTTACTACCAAAGCAATGGGAAAATTGTGTCAATTAAATACCTGAGCCTGTTTCGTTTTCAATTACCTGGATTATTAAGGCAGAAACAATTTTTGTGCCTCATATATGTTCATAATTGCCGTAGTCTTCAGCTTTAACTTGTTTTGGGAACATGGGCATGTTTTATTAATACCATTGTTAGAAAGAAAAGTTTATTTCCTTTTTTGGTGGTTTCATAAAAGCTTTAAAATATGTTTTACAATTCAAATAACTAACATTTTATAAAGCCTCTGTATTGGAGAGTAGTATATGGCGGAAAGGAAACACAGTTAATTAGTATTTACTTCACAGTCTTGATGTGATAGTTGAGTTACCTCTTATTCCTTTTTCACAACAAATGTTAGTGATTCAATCTTATACGTAGTGACCTTTGAGCAGCATCTCCTGATTTAAGACATCTGAAGAGACCAAATACACTTTTGAATTCTCCATATATTTGGGTCATTATTGTGAAGATTACATCACCAGTCAATTCAAGCACTTGCAAGTAAAACTCAAAATGAATTTGAATCCATAGGAAGAGAACACTTACTCCTCTATCCCCCAACCACAACCTCAGCTTTTCTATATAGCAGCACAAAACCTAAGGATTTCAACTAAATGGAGACTCTTCAGTGCAGACCTTGTTACATGCTTCATTCATAATGCCTACTCAGTATTTTAATTTCAATTCAGTTAATGAAAAAGCCAGAATAGTAAGGTAGTACATGAATAAATTATGACTATCTCAAAATACCTTTTTGGATCTTTTTGAAAGTAGACAAAATTTATGTAATGCCACTCCTTTTCCCTCCACAGTCAGTAAAACAGATGTTAAGTTTTAGCAGTCAATATCACTTAAATATCTAAAATGTGTGCAATCTGACATATGTAAACCTAAATTGAGCACATTAAAATAAAAAATATTTAGCATTCCTATGTCATAAAACACGTAAGTAGTCCCCATCATTTATTCGGATCTATTAAAGTGTCTATTAGTTTATGAGTTAAATCAAAAGCAATGAGCATATACTATATATTAGGCACTTTAGTAGGCCTTGAAGACTCAGTAGGTCTAAGTTATATTATCTGTCCTAAAGGAAATTGCATTATCTCTAACCTTGAGTGAAAGCATCAGATGTAGCCTCCCAGAGGAAGGAATGTGAAGGAATAGATTTCAAAAGTCAGGCATTTGGTCAAAATGGGTAAGAGAGTTCCAGGTGTTGTAACAAATTGTAATGCTCTTGAGAAACAACAATATGAATTGTTTGAAATGTAGAGGGTAGGAGGAGGAAAGACAGGATAAGTAAGAATATGCCAGATTACAAGAGCTTTACATGCAATAACAACTTTGAACTAAAATTTAAAGACAGCAAAGAACAAATGAATAAATTTAAGAATGAGCATGAATTGATCAAATTTACATTTTAGACTGGTATCTGGAAGCATGTGCAATTGCAATAACTGTATAAGTTGATCAAGCAAGAAAGATAAAGGAAGAAGCGTGTAGCCAAAGAAGAGAAGAGTGAGAAGATAGAGTTGTCGATTAGTCAAGAAATATATTTTAAATATCAAATTGACAGTACTTTGCCATTCATTTGTGGGAGGTTAGCACAGCTGGGAATCTTATAACTCCCAAAGATTTGCAAGAAAGACTGGGTAGATGAAGATTCTTACAAAGAACAGATTTGGGGGATAGCTGATAAGTTCAGTTATGAACATATGGAGAGATTGGTGTGGCCGGGGTACATTCAATTAGTTATGTAAGTAGATTGTACTGAATAGACAAATCTGGTAGAGAAACTTAGACTGTAATCATTAGAATGATGTCGATGGAAGTTAATTCATTGATGTAAATGAGATAATTTGGCAGTATTGTTATAGCAAGAAGTGAACAGAGCTTGAAACCTGGTGAGCCAATAAACTACATAAAATTACAAATTTAGGACCTATGTGACAAAAGTCTCAACCATAATTTTAATGTCTTTGAATGTTAATGTGGCATGATTTTTTTAGTAGATGTCTTGTATTTTTAAAGACAAAAATGTAAGGTCTAGGAAAAATATTTTTTAAATAAAAGGACGAGTATCCAAATCTTGATGCTGGTTGTATTTCTGCAAATCTTATTTTTCTTAAATACACTTTATATTTTGACTCATAAATTTTCAAATCAGTACTGTTCAAATATGAGTTTAAACATGAAAACATGATTAAAGTTTTCTCAGCACTCAGGATCTCAGTCCTTTCTACCAGATTTTTAAAAATATAATTTTATAGCACTCAACTTGCTTGAAGAACAGCCTTCTCAAAGTGTGAAATTTTCAATGATTTAGCCCGGATACAGCAATGTTTTCCGGCATTAGCTCATCAGGAAGAACGCCAATGACATAAAAATAAATTGGAGCCAAAATAAATTAAATATTTGGCCTTAATAACATATTGCTCAACTCTTATTATGCTTAATGTCACCCTCGTATGAATTATCATAATTAAGAAATAAGAATGATTTTATTTTCTACCTTGTGAAACAAAGTTACAGTAAGGTTAAATAACCACAGAAAGAAATGTACTCTGAGAAGGTAATTTTTTCTTTGAGAATTAAATAGATTTTAAGCAGTTATTAAATCTTAGAAAATATACTTTAGGTCAATATTTTAGTTAAGCTGTTGTTCAACTTCTGATTAGATCTATAAGCATTAGTGAGAACTCTGTGGGATCAATATTACTAAAGGAAAATGAAGTTGAATGTTACAAAGATGAATCAATTTCATTCTTTAGAAATCTTTTAGGATTCATTATCACTCAGGTTTTACTATAGTTCGTCATCACCACCATATTATGCAAGCAAATCGATAAAGTTTTAACAAAACCAGAGATAAAAACCTGATTACTTAATTTTTAAATTTATGCTGCCAAAAATTTTATATCATATTTTATTATAGACCTGTCATTTTAAAATATATGTGTTGAGTCATGTCCAAGTCATAAACATATAAAAGCATCTGTCTTTTATAACAGTCATTTATAGTCACATTCAAATGCTGAATTTTTAAAAATTTTACAATGCAACCAAAATAATATATTTTGAGATAATTTGAAGGTCAGTTATTACTCATAAGTGCATTGGATTGGTAGATCCTTTATTAACCCAAATCCTTACCTCATTCCCCTTCAGGTCCTATCCACTTCTCCCTTTAGTAAAATATTCTCTTGACCAGCAGAACAATAGCTCTGACTTGTGTATGATCAGCAAATATCAAGAGCATTTGAATGCCTTCAAAAGAAAATTAAATGTTTGTTTGCCATTTTTATATCTTTTTTTTTTTTTTAGAATCATCTATTTATGTCCTTGGCCCAATTTTGATGGGATTTTTTTTCTTACTAATTTGTTTGAGTTCCTCGTAGATTCTAGATGTTAGTCCTTTGTTGAATGTATAGATTGTGAAGATTTTCTCCCACTCTGTAGGTCTGTAGATTAACTGTCTACTCTGCTGACTATTCCTTTTTCTGGACAGAAGCTCTTTAGTTTAATTAAATCCCACCTACTTATCTTTGTTTTTGTTGCATTTGCATTTGGGTTCTCGGTCATGAAGTGTTTGCCTAAGCCAATGTCTAGAAGGGTTTTTCTGATGTGTCTTTTAAAATTTTTATAGTTTCAGGTCTTAGATTCAAGTCATTGATCCATCTTGAGTTGATTTTTGTATAAGGTGAGAGATGATGATCCAATTTCCTTCTCCTACATGTGGCTCACCAATTACCCCAGAACCACTTGTGGAATAGGGTATCCTTTCCCCACCTTATGTTTTTGCTTGCTTTAACGAAGATCAGTTGGCTGTGAGTGTATAAATGTCCAACAAACATATGAAAAAATGCTCAACGTCACTAATTATCAGGGAAGTGCAAATCAAAACCACCATGCAATATCACCTTACATCTTCAAGACTAGCCAGAATCAAAAAATCAAAAATAATGGATGTTGGCATGGATGCAGTGAAAAGGGAACACTTCTACACTGCTGATGGGAATGTAAACTAATACAACCATTATGAAAAACAATGTGGAAATTCCTTAAAGTACTAAAAGTAGAACTACCATTTGATCCAGCAATCTCACTGCTAGGAATCTACACAAAGGAGAAGAAGTCATACAAAATAGACACTTGCACAAACATGTTTATAGAAGCACAATTCACAATTGCAAAAATATGAAACCAGCCCAAATGCCCATCAATCAATGAGCACATAAAGAAATTGTGGTGTCTCTCTCCCTCTTTCTCTCTCTCTCTCCATAGATAGATAGATAGATAGATGATAGATAGATAGATAGATAGATAGATAGATAGATAGATAGATAGATGATAGATAGACAAACAGACAGACAGACAGATATAGATATATGGAATAATACTCAGCCATAGACTGGAACAAATTAATGGCATTCACAGCAACCTGGATGAAACTGGGCAGTTATTCTAAGTGAAGTAACTCAGGAATGAAAAACCAAACGTCATACGTTCTCACTCCTAAGTAGGAGTTAAGCTATGAGGATGCACAGCCGTAGGACATAAGACATGCACATACAATGGACTTTGGGGACTCAGGAGAAAGGGTGGAAGAGGGGTGAGGAATAAGAGACTACTGAATATATATTCAGTATATATTGCCCAGGTGATAGGTCACCAAAATCTCAGAAATCACCACTTACTTATGTAACCAAAACTTAGTCATGTAACCAAATACAAACTGTTCCCCAAAAACCTATGGAAATTTAAAAAAAGAGAGAATTAAAAAAAAACTTTTCTAAAGGAGGAAATTTTCTTCTGTAAGAAATTAGAATTTATTTTTATTAAATCTTGACATCATTTTTATTTCGAGTTCCCATTTGCCCTCAAGGTGGTAAAAACAGCTGCAGTCAGTTCAGACTTTCTCCTTATTTTACCTGATGTCTAGTCTAAGTTCTGGAGGGGACCTCAGGTCCATTCAGTCATCTGTCTACTCAGCTATTCACCAAGGATTCCATGATTCCATCTGGCTCTTAGTCATTCATGACTGTCATTTCTGAGAGGTTTCTTTCTCCCATTCCTGTGGCCATCCCAGATCTACAACTCTCTTCATGTCAGTGCAAGATTCTCTCTCAAAAAAAAGAAAAAAAAAAGCAGCAGCAGCAGAATGTAAATCTCTAATGCTGTTATGGGCTTTACATACACATGCAACATGCCCGTATTTAAGTTAAAAGAGGAGATTAAACAAAAAGGATCTCCCTCCTTTTCTTCTAAACTATCATGTTGTTTTCAGGAGGATGGGACAGGAGTCAAGGAAAGGTGGAACAATATAGTTGTTTGAATGAATACTTAAGAATTATGAAGAATTATGGCATTGGAGATGTATTTTTCATGAGTTTCTTGATTAAATATATAATTAAAATGTTTGCTTATTTTAATATTGCTTTGATCTACTTTTAGCAAGAGACTTCTATCATATTTTTATGGAATATATCTTTAATTTAGTACCTAAACATAAATCACTCCTTAAATTCAATTACTAACATATTTTTCCAGCTTAGAATTTCATGAGCAAAAGAAAAGTTTGTATTTTTAAGGTCAAGAACACATTAAAATATACATGCTTTCGCTATCTTAGATTTAAAATAAGGAATTTGTGTATTCATGAAAGATGAAAATTTCTGACGACTACTAACAATGTTACATGAAGAAAAGTAAATTTTATATGTAAAAATGAGATTTTTTCCTCATATTTAAAGGAATCGGGTATCTAATGTTTTCGTTTTTCATTTTCCTATTTGTATATTCCATTTGTATTATTATGAGAAATTTGTGAGATTTCCAAATTTACCTCTCACCAATATTGGAAATTCTCAGAATGTTTAATGTCTGCTAATTAGACAAGTATTCAAAATGTAACTTTGTCATTTTAAACTAGATTTTTTTATACTAATTAGTGGTAATATTTTAAAAAATTTTTACACCATTTTTGTGATGGATTTCTAGCTTCCCATCTTTCCACTACTGCCTCTAATCCACTACTCCCACAAAACTCTCTTTACAGCACCCCCTGACTGCATTGTGCAGAGAATATGAATGATTCCTAGTTATTCACAAAATAAATTCCAAATTCATGGTCCAGATTACCAGTTCTTTACAGCCCAGTACCAATCTCCTTTCTCTTCACTTAATTTCTCAACTCTTCCTCCCACACCTTATAACTGTATCAAGCTGGTATAATTTTAAGTCCCCTTTCCCTATAACATTATTTCTCCTACTTTTACTAATTGAAATCCTGCCTATGGTTTGAATATTTGGTAAATATGCCCCAATATTTATGTAAAATTTTCTGTTAGTCTCTTATGTGCTACTATAACGGAATACCATAGGCTGGGTAATTTATTATGAACTAAAATTAATTTTTCACAATTCTGGAAACTGAAAAGTCTGAGATTAGTGTGCCAGCATCTGGTGATGACCTTTCACTGCATCATGGTGGAAGGTGGAAGGAAGAGAGAGAGGAGAAAGAGCGAGTGTGAGTGAGAGAGAGAGAGAGAGAGAGAGAGAGAGAGAGAGAGAGAGAGGCATTTTAAAAGACTGTTGAAAGCATGTTCAACTGTTATAAGATTTAATTTATAAACTGTTCAATTTCTTTAATATTTTGTGTTTTAAAATAACCTCAGGTCTACATGTCCAGAGCTTTTCAAAAATGTTTATAAAATTTGGTTGCTGAGTCACCAAAAAATAGCTTAAAGATACATAAATATTAAGCCTTTGAACAAATTAAGATTATTTAAAATAATGTATATATGGTGGTTATGTTCTATATACATCTACATTTAAGTTTAGTTTAAAATTATGCAAACCAACTTTGCATAACTGTAACCAAATAATAGTCATTAAACCCTATTTATTTTGTAGCATTCTTGGAATACAAGTGTTTTATTTTTGATACTCTGCTTTCTGTTCAGCCAAACATATGTGTGTACCCAAAGAAAAAATTGAGAACATAATAATTAAGATACGCACTCAATTTATAAGTAAATAACGGATGAAAAAATAGATCACTTGGTTTCATAATCAGTTCTGTTAGCTTATGTTTAGGGTTGTTGCTTCAAAACTAGAAAATTAATCAAAAGGTCTTTCCTTTCCATCTGTCGATATCATCTATGTCATTTGGATACATATTTATATTTACATTTGCATCTTTATTTATACTTATGTCTTATTGTTTTTGCATTTGTTAATTAGCAAATTGTGGTAGTCCTTCTTTTAATAACCAGTGGTAGAGTTTGAATTTTTTGAAGTATTTATTAATTTATAACAGTGGACTAAAAGAAAGTATAGTTATATTTGTTTAGATTAATAGACCATATGCTGAGTTGTAAGGATCCATATTTATTAATGACTTTGCCTTGTCAAATGTAATTCTTGATTAACTCTTAGCTGGAAAGAAGTGATGTTTTTCTTATTTAGCTTAATTCATCTAAAATAAATAAAATGATTTTCTGGTAAGACATGACTTCGCCTTTTTATTTAGACCATTTATTTCCCAAGTCTTCAAACACCTCAATCACGCAAGGTTCAATTCCAATGGTGTTCAGACCACACAAATAGTACAATGTTTAATACTTGGTTTAACAAAATAAAGGCATTGGCACTCACAATTTTGATTCTTTACATATTGACTAAACTCATTAAGCCAAAACATCAAAGACTCTTTTTAAAAAGGGAAAAAAGAAAACCTCCATGCTAGAAAATGGGGAAAAGCTGAGTCTGAAATTAAATCCTAAGCCTCACAGGTTGGCTTTTCAACAGTTTAAACCTCAATTTTTTTTTTCTGTGAGTTCCATTTGAAAGAAAATGAAATTTGCCAAACCTAAGTGCTGTGTTTTGCAAGCTTTTTTGTTCTCTTCATAACGCATTTCTCTTTTTAAACAGCCTATCTCCTGCTTTTATTTTCTTTGATCTCTACTCTCTTTTAATTTTACTTTTTTTCTATTTAGTCTCTTTTTTCTACCACCCTTTTTCTTCATCCTCCCCTATGTCTTCCTCCTTTAATCTAATGATTAGACCACCTAGCATTCTAGAACTTTTGCCTGCTTGGAATAGGCGTGCACAAACAAAACTGTTCACCTTTCTCAGTTCCGTTTCTACTGTTTTCATAATTTATGAAACCAGAGTAGATGTAATTTAAGTAAACATTCACAACATAAAATTTACATTTCCTGTAATTCTCAGTATCAGTTTGGAGTGTTATCTATATCCTTAAATTTGACAGATGTTGAACATTAGAATCCCTTCCTACTTCTCAAAGAAGCGAGTTTCCATCTTTAAATTACATGTTTCTAGTGCTTCATCTCATATCACTATGAATTACTTTTGCTTTTTTAAAAAAAGAGATTATATAGGAAATACATTCTGGACTCAGGGAATATAGAGAGGTCTGAGGGCTTAAGTAGATTAGAAACTCATCTGGCTAGGTGGTACCAAACCACATTACTTCAGGCCACATAATGTTCATTAATGCCTAAGTTAAAGGACCTTTTTTTAATATATAAATTCTATAGCCAAAACCAAATAAAATGTAACCCACCAAAAATATTTTGTTTTACCTTTTGGTTGGTAGTTTTGGCATCAGGAGCATATACTTTAATCATAGAAATGCTTTTCTTACAGAGAGGTGGAGGATGCTTATTAAATAGAGAAGCAAAAAATGAAACCTTTCCGAATGAACAGGGCATTGATGCAGAAACTGCAGTGAGGTTGGCACTCACTCACCTTAAAGGACAGTGTCTTTTGGCCAAAGCTGCCATCCTTTCTGCTTTGACACTTGCAAATGGTAACTGAGTTCATAATACATAACTGAATGTTGCTCTTCTTCATGTGAAGAGAGAATGAAATAGAGCTCACAAAATGAAATTCAAGAATATAATCACTGGGCACGGTGGCTCAGCATGCGTATATAGGCTCAAAGTGCCTATAATCCTAGCATTTTGGAAGGCCGAGACGGATGGATCACCTGAGGTCAGGATTTCGAGACCAGCCTGGCCAAAATGAGGCAACCCTGTCTCTAGTAAACATACAGAAATTAGCTGGGCATGGCGGTGCACACTTATATTCCCAGCTACTCAGGAGGCTGAGGTTGGAGAATTGGGGAGCGGAGGTTGCAGTGTCCCGAGATCATGCCACTACACTCAAGCCTGGGTGAAAGTGAAACTCCATCCAAATATATATGTATATATACATATATATATATACACATATGTATATATATATGTATATATAAATACATATATAAAAATATATATAAAAAAATAAATATATATATGTATATATATATATTCTTTGCTGGGAAAAAGACAGACTTATTACTACACGGAGTCATTTATCTGAGTTTCAGGCACCAGTACATTTAGTTTATTAAAGAAATAATTTAGGTGTAATCAGTTCGAGGGAAGTTGATGCCCTCATGTTACTGATCTTGGGTGTTCAGTAAAAGGCTGCTGAGCTGAACTTGGGATAAGACAAGGGCCTCTTAGTGATTGCATTGTTAATTGTTTAGATTTTTCTCAAAGCAAATAGAACAGAAATACTCATATAACTTCTCTCTTTAATACTGACATAGAAATAAGTTGTTTTAGAGAATTAAGAGCAGTATAAGTGGGAAGAGAATTTTAAATTTAACACCCAGAGTAATTTGAAAAAAGTACAAAGAAGACATATTTTAGATTGGTGATTGTAGATTGATGGGATTTTGCTGATTTATTTCTGTGCCTGAGCTTTTTCTCTGCAGTAAAGTTTATAAAAAATAAACAGTAGCCCTGTATTCTATGAAGAAACAGATACCCTCACTTGAGGTTGTTTCTGAAAATTATTAATTGAAACTTGAAGTGAGAAAAATATCAGGTATCTGAGAATAATCCTACAACATTGAAATGAATACATAAAGAAATAAATTAGTTACCACTGCTCTCCTCTTTATTGTTCACTTTTATATAACATATACCAAAAAACATGTTCCATTAGTTTCCCTAGACCATCCTGTGACTTCTACCTTTTCTTTACATTTTATATTTTCACATAAGAGCTCATATTTCTCTACTCCTACTTCTATGTGTTTTGAACAATTTTTAAGCTGCATTTCTTTGCAGAGCACTAGGCATCTCACTATTAATATATGTATTAATGTCTATCATCAAAATATCAATTATCAATATTGTTAATATTAACTGTGTTAATATGTGCAACTCAAACGTAAAATATATGCATAAGTATTTGGATAGGCGATTAGATTCTTAAAGAATAATAGAAGAAATCCATGTGTACACAGCACAATAATGAGGTCCAGAAAAGTTGGATATTTATCTAAGAGAGTTACTTCCGGATGAGATACTTGGTTGGTGGGATAAAAGCAGTGATCCCTGTGCTTTTAAAGTAGTAATTACAAAATAGAAGTGTTCTACCTTTTGACTTTAGTATGTCACTTCTTTAAAAGTCTATAAAAATTGGCTGTGCGTGGTGGCTCATGCCTGTAATCCCAGCACTTTGGGAGGCTGAGGCGGATGGATCACAAAGTCAGGAGATTGAGACTATCCTGGCTAACATGGTGAAACCCCATCTCTATTAAAAATACAAAAATTAGCCAGGCATGGTGTTACATGCCTGTAGTCCCAGCTACTCTGGAGGCTGAGGCAGGAGAATCACTTGAACCCAGGAGGCAGAGGTTGCCATGAGCTGAAATCATGCCACTGTACTCCAGCCTGGTGACAGACGAGACTGCATCTCAAAAAATAATAAGTCTGTAAAAGTTATACAAGAATGTCAATATAAGTTCATTTCTGGAAATGCAAGTGATATTTAAAGAAATGTATAGACCACATAATACACTGGGTATTTTACAGACAACAAGAATACATTCAAAATGGTTAAACCTATCCAATACCATTAGCATAGTTTAACAAAAATTGATCACCCTTGAGGTTTGTGGTATTGTTACTCATTATAGAGGTTGAAAACCCTTAATTGCTAGCTTATTTGGTTCAAAAGAATGAAAAGAATCAGAAAGAAAATAAATGTTTTTCAGAAATCCAAAAATAATTCTTTAGAATTATTAAATGTTAATTCATTGCTAAGTACCTTACATGTATTGAAATAGTTATGCTACTTTGGGGGAAATAGCGAAGATTGTAAGTGATGTGTAGTGTTTGGGGGTTAGTTTCTACATTTTTGAATAAGGGACATGTATATTTCTTGAGGTTAGTAGAAATTAAGCTGTTTACGTATCTTCCCATTGCTTTGAAATTTTGAGCTACACATATGTATGGAAATTTAAATGTTTTTATATGTGAGGGTTGTACCTCCTATAGTACCTTGTAACAAATTTTAACTTTCATAACAAAGACTATTTTGTTATATTTTGAAAACCGCTTTTATTACTGGAAAAGCAAGATGAAAATGTTTTATGAATTCAAAAATGGGTAGAAATATCATCTGCTGTTTTTTATTGCTTGCGGCAATGAACTATAATTAATAATTTTGAGTGCTTCCTGCACTTCCATACCATTTTTATCATCATAAAAGTTACTGATAATTAACATAATAGTTCTCCTCAGATATGTTTTGATATAATTATGGGAATGTCTCTAAAAGACATAAAAGAATCTTGAATTATAAAAAAGTCATTCACCAGGAAGTGTTATTAGAGTTTAGAAATTGACAGGAGATGGAGCCGAATAATAGTGGCAATAATGAGTGAGTGCTTCATGGAAGCATCAGGATTATAGTATTGAAGATTATGTAGAACTTTGTTAGTGAGACAAGGGTAAAAGTGGAGGCCATTGTGTATGAGAGAATCTTATGAATGAAAGAATGCAGTTTCCAGTGATGGAGCAGTGAGAAGGTAACCCTGAAGTATTTCTCGATATGTTCCAGTAAAAAAAAGAAAAAAATTAGATAAGAATTATAGAAACAGCTTATGTATGGCTTTGACATCTAGATAGAAAGGCTTGTGTTTGATGTGGTCTGAAATAGGGTGCCATCATTGATTTTTTAAGCAGAGTTAAAATATAATGACAGCAGCATTTAATATGGATTATTCCAGAAGCGCTATGCAATATATAGGTGACAGTTGGAGGGTGAAGAAAGACTCTGGAGGCAGCTCCAGCCCTTAAAGTCCATAGGAAGCATTTCCAGAATTGCAGGTGTGACGTGAGTGACAAGCTTTTAGCTTTAGGTGGTGGCAATTAGAGCACTGAAAAGGACAGGATACCTGATGCATTTAATTGATAATTACACTATATATTTATATTTTAATCTTATAACTACCCTCATATTTTGGTCTGAAAGTTGGTTTGGTTCCATGAGCAAAATAGGTTACCATTAATGCATTCCTTATCTTTCAGCTAAAGGCATTATTGAAAATCTGCATTGTCCTGCTTATATAAAGATAGTACTACATAATACTGTCCACTATTACAGTCCACTAAGAGCATGTACTTTGAATCATTTTCCAACCATTGGCAGAAGAATTTGCTGAAACAGACACATGCTCTCAACCCATTCCCATTACAAACAATAGCTGGTATTTTTGAGATTGTTGGCAAGAATTGGTGAACCATTTGATGGCTTGGGACTAAAAGCTCTGTATCTATCATATAGAAGAAGGCAGTTGATACACAATGGTTACCGTATTCCAGTGGGGTTATTAATGCCATCTTCTAAGCAGCTGAACCAATCTATGTATAGTATGGAAGGCACGTTAGCTGCCAGAAGATGGCAGAAAGGTAACTAACAGAATTTTTCTTTGAGTTCTTTGTTATTCAGCACTTTTGAATTTCTTACTAATTCTGTAGATTGTAACAATGAATACAAGGTCCAAATTAAACTTATAGCAAATCTGTTGAAGACATAAGGTTGATTCTGATATGAGTCTTATGAATGATAAAGGAATACATTGTATTTAAAGTATTGATTCATACTAATTAATTGGAATGCCATTTAGGGGACATTTATGATGTTACGGGGTTCAGTAATACAAGCATGTGAATTCTCTCTATTAAATGGAAAATTTCTTTCCTGCTCATTGGAAGGATGAGGCCCATTTTGTAATTGGAGTGTGAACATTGTAAACAATGTTTTCCTATTTTTTGTTTTTAGAACTGTATCAAAGAGCTTAACCATTGTGTATTATTTTTTGCTATATAGCCTCTAATTTAAGTGTCAATATAGGATAGTTTTCATGTAACAATGTCACATAAATTTTGCCAGCAACAGCCTGGCCAATTCCATCTGTCCTGTTTTGATGACTGATTTCCTTCCGTCAATAAATTGACAAGTAAGCTATCCAGATGACCAATCTAAAACAAGATTGCTTTTTTTTTATTTGAGATGGAGCCTTGCTCTGTCATCAGACTATAGTGCAGTGGTGCAATCTCGGCTCACTGCAACTTCTGTCTCCCAAGTTCAAGTGATTCTCTTGCCTCAGTCTCTCCAGTACCTAAGACTATAGGCGCACACCACCACACCCAGCTAATTTTTTTTTTTTTTTTGTATTTTTAGTAGAGACAGGGTTTCACCGTGTTGACCAGGATAGTCTCGATCTCTTGATCCATGATCCGTCTGCCTTGGCCTCCCAAAATGCTGAGATTACACGTATGAACCACTAACCTGGCCAAAAATTGCTTTTAATATGCTTTGTTCTCCTTGAACATTTAGACAACTCTATACCAAGACTCTGCATATTCATTATTAGTATATTTTGGCCAGTTAAGCCTCCCTGTAAAGTACAATTTTTACATAATAGATCTGTATTGGTTATATTGCTGTGATCAAACTTTCCCTATTTGGTCGATCAGGGAGGAATTCTAGACATGTAAGTAAAATATTGTGTGAATTTTATTGAATGAAACAACTAGAGCTCTCTGACCTTGTGGTTGCAACTTCTATTTTAGAAAGACGTTAGGGACCCACATTTGAATATCTCTAGGAATTTTCTCTTGGCAATATAGTGCTTTCATTTTTAAAAGGGGAGAATAAATCACTTTCTGAATTGTACTTGTCTATAGAAAAACTACACCAGAGCTTTGGTATGATCCTGACAGGTAGCTTCATCATCCCTGGCTCTAAAATACCAACAAATCTTGAGGGGGGAAATAGACTTGAATTTTATGGAGAGTTCATTGTTTTGGGAACAACTTGTCTATCATTTTCCTGCGGATATGGTGATAATTGAAACATAGTCATTAAAGTGGCAATGACTTACCTAAAGAACAAAAAAGACTTATTTGTTAATGATGAAGAGAAAGTTGTAAGTAGTTTAGAGGAGAACATAAAGATGGAAGAAGTGAAGCTGTGCCAGGATCCTGGGGATAGAGGGAGAATGTATCACAGGCTTCCTCAACACTCAGCATAACAAATGATGCATAAATAGCATAGCAATATTTAATATGTGTTTTGATATATTTGATGACAACTTCAGAAAATGAACATTAATGAACAAAATATAAAGCATATTTAAAATATTGAATCAAACGACAGAGACCAAAAGTTGACAGTACCAGATTATACATACTAAAAAGAAAACAAAAAGATCAAATAGCTATTTGAGAGAAAAAGTCTCAAAGTGGATGTATCTTAAAAAAATTCCAACTATGATGAATTAATACAAGTTGGTATAGATTCAAACCAGGAATTTAAAATTCTCTTTTATTGATTTTTTTAAATATATATTTGGAGACAGAATCTCACTCTGTTACTCAGGCTGGAGTGCAGTGGCACAGTCTCTGTTCATTGTAATCTTTGCCTCCTGGGTTCAAGTGACTCTCATCCTCAGCCTCCTGAGTAGCTGGAATTACAGGTGTGTGCCATCACGCCCATAATTTTTCTATCTTTAGTAGAGATGAGGTCTCAGCATGTTGCCCAGGCTAGTCTCCAACTCCTGGCCTCAAGTGATTTGCCTGCCTCAGTCTCCCAAAGTGCTGAGATTACAGGCATGAGCCACTTGCACCTGGCAGAAATTCTCACCCTAAATATGAGCTTAAAGTTTATCTGAAAATTGCTCACATAAATAATTTACTTCCGTGAAAAAAGTTCAGATCATTAAAATCAGTGTGAGAAACTAAAATTTTACAGGTTCGAACTTTTAATATAATTTATTATATTTTAATTAGGTATAATTAAATTTTTATTCAGCGAATGTCATTAAAAAACGTGTGTTTTTTAAGCTCAAAGGGAACAAAACCTTTTTGTAATCAAAGAACAAAATAGGACAAACAAAAGAATTTATAGGAGTTCAAGGCATTTTTCACCTTCAATTTAAGGCTTATAATGTAATTAGGTCTTCTAAGTAACCTAAGCATCATGGGCAGCCACTTAATATATTTTGATTTATGCTTATTTGTTTCTACAAATTACAGATGTGTAGATTTGTATTCTCAGGACACACTACCAGTAGTAATTTGTCTTGGAAAACTTAATTTACTAGGTCGATTTACAGTTACTGCTGTTTTTTTCAAGAAATTGTACATTTTGTCATAAAAACATTTTCTGTCAGTTTATAATAGCAAGAAGAAAAGGAAAGAACAGAAATTAAAAGGTGCATGGTGAGTGAGTGAACAAACTGTAGAGGGTAAGATTTTTAGAGATTAAGGAACTGATTCATAAATAGGAGAAAATGATAATGAGAACAAAGTGTACTTATTTCAACATGCTGTTGATATAACCATAGAATACCAGATATCCAGGAGAGCTTATAAATGCCACTGGACATTTGTACACACCTGTGTGTATGTGTATCTGTGTGTGTGCGTGTGTGTCAAGAGGAGATGGGGAGGAGGGAGACATTGGTGTATTTTTTATTTAAGGTCAGTTTTTTATTTGTGTGTAGTTACCACAAAGATATTCAAGTTTCTGGGAGGGAAATGAGAACTTTTTACTTCCGCAAATGTATTTAATACAACTCATACAAATTTATTCTAAATAATTTTGATACAATTTGTCAACCTATATACTTCTTCAAGAAGTGGAATCAGCAGTTGATAATAATTGTGCATCTGTGGTTAATTAGCTCAGTTGGTTGAGTCACGGAGCTAATGAGGCCAGAGCATGGGTTTGATCTCTGCGTGGGCTGGTGAGTTTTACTCTGTTCCTGGGTCATAGAGTGCAGTTCAGCCCAGGCCAACTATCTCATGGCTGCATGCCACTGACCATAAGAAACTGGGCAAGAGAAAGTAACTTCAACAAGTCTGGAACAGATCTTCAAACTATACACAGTATCTGCTTGTTAATGTATGAAGAGAAGCCTTAGTTACTAACTCAGTCCTCCTGCAAAAAACACACAGGAAACTTTCTGTGGCCACAAATGACACATTGAGGAATAAGTAATACTAAGAATTACCTAAAGAGAGCATGGGAAATAACTAATTCATAACTACAAATCGAATCTATTTCAAATGGCAAGGGAAGCAAAACCCCTGTCATTCCCACATGTTGATTTTTCCTTAGTAGTAGATTGTAAAGGTGTTTAGGAGGTTGGATGAAGACTTCTAAATCAACTGTGAAATAAGACAAAGGAGGGAGGTGAGAAGGCAGATGGAAGGCCGATATATAACATTTGTTGCAGATAAAGACTGGACTAGAGGATATAGTTTAGATCCACAGGTAAATGAGCTCCTTAACACTAACCTCAGAATTAGAGAAATTTACCCACTCACATAGACTGAGAAAACACAGGTCTCCCAAATGTGACTGGCCTTATTTTGTGGCCTGATAACTCTTTTTGTAGGAAGGTCATCTCCAAGGGAAAAAAGGGAGGACAAAGGGAGTGTTGATTCATACATGGACAGCTTTATTTTCTTACAA
Organism: Callithrix jacchus; assembly: GCF_049354715.1. Taxonomy (NCBI): domain Eukaryota; kingdom Metazoa; phylum Chordata; class Mammalia; order Primates; family Cebidae; genus Callithrix; species Callithrix jacchus. The sequence goes on from NC_133522.1 coordinate 23,547,836, forward strand.
ACATAAATCAGATTAGGCCACTGGAAAGACTGAGTGAGAGAAAGAGAGAGGCCTGGATTGTTCCACATGAAAGAAAACATCAAGAGTGGAATATAATTCCTCCCACCCCCATCTTCAACTAAACATTTTATTTTTAAATTGGATAAATGGCCAGTGTAAGATGAAAAACAAAACAAAAAAAAAATGCCAGAAACTGGAGCTTAGACTGTATGTTCATTGTGGTAGAGAGAAACTTACGGACTTATTGAGAATCAACGTATCTCTGTTGCAGTGTGGTGGTCTTCCCTCACAGTCTCCCAAATTTCTGCGAGTAGGTGATTCCCATGATGTCGCCTGCCATATTGTGATGACAAATATCATGACCTTAAAGAAATGCTTTATTTGGAAATACCTACAGATAATGATGGAAAGGCCAAATCAAAAATAAACATTTGGCTGAAATCATCCATTTACCAATTCATTATTAATGATAAACTCAACATAACATTAGTCTAATGAGATAGCTTATTGCTTTTTTTAAAAAAATGTTCTGTTGTTAAATATATACTTTAAACATTATGGGATACATTCCCTTTACGGATTCACAAAGTACTTCATCTTTTTAATGTTTAACTTTATCACAGTGTTTTTCATACTGGGATAGATGATCCCAAGTAACTGTTGTTTGGTAATTTAAGATTAGGAAACACTAATTAACACTGCAATGTGACCAAGTTCCTTGTAGTAAGGTTTTATGATGTTTAGTGTCCTAATAAGGACAAATAGATCATTTATCCTCAAATGACGTTTGCTTTAAAAAGCTATAAATTCACTGCATATTAAGTAAAAATAGCATTCAGTTGTTGTAGAAATAATAATTAACAGCTTTTTGTACATACCGTTTTTTATTTTTTTACTGTTGTGATATATACAGAAAGACTCTTGGAGTATATTTGCATAGCTGCAATTGTTACTTTCAGCATGAATGACTATAGATATATTAAAGATACCTGCAGCATTTTGTCCAAGTTTGAGGTTTCATGATAGACATCAAATATGATATACTACATTTTGTCTAGACTTCATAATATTTAAACCATACCAGATTAATGTAGATTATAACAGAGAATATGTTATTCCACTAGGAAAGAAAAATAATCTGATGATAACTTCAGTTTCACAATCTTCCATCAAAATATTAAGTTGTAATCATTCTTTAAATACATGCCATGTAGTTTTTTTTTTTTTTTTTTTTTTTTTTTTAGATGGAGTTTCACTCGTTACCCAGGCTGGAATGCAATGGCGCGATCTCGGCTCACCGCAACCTCCGCCTCCTGGGCTCAGGCAATTCTCCTGCCTCAGCCTCTGGAGTAGCTGGGATTACAGGCACGCGCCACCGTGCCCAGCTAATTTTTTTGTATCTTTAGTAGAGATGGGGATTCACCATTTCGACCAGGATGGTCTCAATCTCTTGATCTCATGATCCACCTGCCTCAGCCTCCCAAAGTGCTGGGATTACAGGCGTGAGCCACCGCGCCCGGCCGCAAAGTAGTCTTATAGGATAATTGTATGTTTCTTTTGACTCTTCTGGATTTCTAATGTGGCTTAGGTGACTGTATTAGAGATTAATGCAGTTTCTTAACAAATCAAATATCAGACAGCACCATATATTTTAAATAATAAAATGTTATTTGATCAATGTAAAGTGGATATTTTGTTGGAGAATCTTTAAAAATCCTACATGTTATTTGTGGCTTACAAATCTTTAACCTTAGCTTATATAGAGATTTGGATTGAATTTAGGTCTTAATCTCAAGTTTCCATTTAAAGTGGTTATACAGACATCTAAGTTCATGTAATCCTCTTTAATAATACATATAGTCCTATTATTCTTTATACAGTTAATTTGATCTTTGGGGAAGTTGTCAACAAAAATGAATTACATTTGAAAAAAATAAAATTTAATGACAATTCCAAATTGTGTAAAAAAACTATACATAAAAATGCTTTTTAAAATTAGGCCTTTTGTTGTGAAAAATAATTTTCAATTTGTCACACAGGCTGGAGTGCAGTATCAGCCTCTTGACTCACTGCAACCTCTACCTCCCTGGCTTAGCCAATCCATTCACCTCAGCCTCCTGAGTAGCTAAGACTACAGGTGTGTGCCACCACGTCCATCTAAAAGTTTTGGATTTTTGGTGGAGACAGGGTTTTACCATGTTGCCTAGGCTGGGAAAATAATAATTTTTTAAGCCATATTTTGGTATGTTTGTTTATTACGATTTCACTTCAATTCTCACTGAATGCTTTTCCAGAAGTTGTTGCAAAACAGAACTCTGAACATTCTTCCTGTTTTTCTCTGCACAAGCAACAGTCCATCCAGATAATCCGTATTTCACCAAACTCAAAACTGTTTACTTTTACTTATTGTCAGTGAATTTTACTCCCCCTTAAAATATCTAGTGATCTAAACCAGACTAAAAAAGTGTATAAAATTATACAGTGAAAATAACTTTATATTGTATGACTTCTCCTATCTCCATTACCCTCATGGGGCAGGCAGGCTGGAGGGAGAAAGAGGAGAGAGAAATAGAGGAAGAGAAAGAAAGAAAAATGCAATTGAATATGTTTTACCTGAAAAGCACACTCAGTGAGTAAAACTAGCCCTTGGGTTTCACAGATCTGGGTTTTACATCATGGTTATAGTTTATTACTTTAAGTAAGTGTTATATTAGTTTATTGATTTGTAAAAGAGAATAATAGCAGCTGCTCTGCTAAACCTTCAAAGATATTAACTGACATAACATATATAGCATCATACAAATGTACCATCATATACTATGTGCATGTAGATGTACAATAGTGTACATCATATAAATGTATAATAATAATTGTAGCATCATCACTCTTTATAAGAAATCATGCTGAAAATTTTTGCTAGATAGCATTCTGTTTATAAATATTTTCAATTTGGTATAAAGTCCTGAGGCTTAAAAAATGACTATAATGGCTAACATTATTTAATTATTAGTATGTGCTACACATGTTCTGACTCTTTTAGAAGGATATATTTTTAATTATTTCAACAATTCAATTAGTCAATTATTTCCTTTTATTCCTATTGCAAAGTAGAGGAGAGTGAACACATTGTTGATTAAATTACTTACCCCAGGTTACAGTGCAAAAAGCAATTCAGGTTATCTTGTCTACTCTTCGTTTCAACAGACAATATCTTCTATAGAATCCTTTTACTCAATGTTCCAGCCCCTTTGGAAATTTATTTCAGTAAATAAAACAGGACATGCTAGTTTGCTCTTTGTTCTGTGAAGACTGACTTCCACAGTAATTCCATAGATTTAAAACACATTTTTGTCCTCTTTTTTTCAACTTTTATTTTAGATTCTGGGGTTACATGTATAGATTTGTTACCTGGTTGTATTGCATGATGCTGAGGTTTGGGGTCAAATGATCCCATTTGGGTACTGAGCATAGTACCCAATAGTTAGTTTTACAAACCTTGACCTCCTCCCTTCCTCCCACCTTTAGTAACCCCAAGTGTCTATCATTGCCATCTTTATGTCCATGAGTACCCAATATTTAGCTCCCACTTATAAGTGAGAGCATATGATATTTGGTTTTCTTTTTCTATTTGGTTGAAAATTAACTTAGGATAGTGTCCTCCAGCTGCATTCAAGTTGCTGCAAAGGATATGGTTTCATTCTTTTTTATGGCTGCATAGTATTCCATGGTGTGTATGAACCACATTTTCTTTATGCAGTCCTCTGTTGTTGGACACCTAGGTTGATTCCATGTCTGCTACTGTGAATGGTGCTCTGATGAACATGCCAGTGCATGTGTCTTTTTCATAGAATGATTTGTTTTCTTTTGGATATATAGCAAGTAATGGGATCACTGGGTAGAATGATAGTCCAAGTTCTTTGAGAAATTACCAGACTGCTGTTTTCCACAGTGGCTGAACTTATTTACATTCCCAAGAACAGTGTATAAGTGTTCCCTTTTCCTGCAGCCTTACCAGCATTTGTTGTTTCTTACTTTTAGGTAATAGCTATTCTGACTGGCCTGAGACAGTACCTCATTGTGGTTATAGTTTGCATTTCTCTGATGATTAGTGATGTGGAGCATTTTTTCATATATTTCTTCACCACTTGTATGTCTTTTAAGATGTGTCTGTTCATGTTTTTTGCCTACTTTTTAATTGGGTTATTATTTTGATTTTTCAATTGTATAAGTTCCAAATAGATCCTGGGTATTAGACTTCGGTTTAATGCATATTTTTTGAGTTTTTTAAATTGCATTTTAGGTTTTGGAGTACATGTGAAGAACATGCAAGATTGTTGGAGCTTTTTTCCCATTCTATAGGTTGTCTGTTTCCTCTGTTGATAGTTTTCTTTTGCTGTGCAGAAGCTCTTTAGGTCCCACTTTGTCAATTTTTGTTTTTGTTGTGATTGCTTCCAAGGACTTAGTCATAAATTGTTTTCCCAAGGCCAATGTTCAAATGGTGTCACCTAGATTTTCTTCTAGCATTTTTTTAGTTTGAGTTCTTAACATGTACATTTTTATGTCATCTTGAGTTTATTTTTGTATATGGTGAAAGGTAGAGGTCCAGTTTCATTCTGCTGCATATGGTGAGCCAACATCATGAATAGGGAGTCCTTTCTCCATTGCTTATTTTTTTAATCAATTTTGTTGAAGATCACATAGACTGTAGGTGTGCATCTTTAGTTCAGCATTTTTTATTCTGTCCTGTTGATCTATGTGTCTATTTTTCTACTAGGACCATGTTGTTTGATTACTATAGCCTCACAATATAAAGTCAGGTCATTGTGATGCCTCCAGATTTGTTTATTTTGCTTAGGATTGCTTTGCCTGTTTAGGCTCTTTTATGGCTCCATATGAATTTTAGAATAGCTTTTTCTAATTCTGTGAAAAATGACATTGGTAGTTTAATAGGAATAACACTGAATCTATAGATAGCTTTGGGCAGTCTGGCTATTGTAATGATACTGATTCTTTCAATCTATGATCTTGGAATGTTTTCCATATCTTGATCTTTTAGCAGTGTTTTGTAGTTCTCTTTGCAGAGGTCTTTTACTTCCTGGGTTAGATGTATTCTGAAATATTTCATTTTTTTGTGGCTATTGTAAATGGTATTTTATTTTTAATTTGGCTATCAACTTGAGCTTTTTTGATGTATAGAAATGCTACTGGTTTTTGTACATTGATTTTGTATACTGAAACTTTACTGAAATTATTTATTAGTTCCAGGAGTCTTTTGATGGCCTCTATGGTTTACTTATGATGGAAATGATTATGATTATTATAGTAATCACTATTACAATCATAATTATTTTAGTAATTATGATTCTAATAGTTAAAGAATCATATATGTGACAAAAAATAGCTTGACTTCTTCTTTTCCTTTTTGGCTGCCTTTTATTTCTTTCTCTTGTTTAATTGCTTGGGCAAGCACTTCCAGTTGTATGTTGAATGAGAATGATAAGAGTGGACATCCTTGTTTTGATCTAGTTCTCAAAGGGAATTCTTCCAGTTTTTGCCCATTCAGTATGATGTTGGTTGTGAGTTTGTCACAGATAGCTTCTATTATTTTGAGGTATGTTCCTTCAATGCCTAGTTTCCTGGGGGTTTTTGTCATGAAAGGATGTTGGATTTTACCAAAAGCTTTAAAGAAGCATTTTCTTGAATTAAGTTGATACTTATTTTTCACTTATTACTAACAAGCATAAATATCTGAAACTGTAGAATAAAGCACTTTAACCATATATAACTTCTATTGAAAAAAGAAATTTCAGTAATAATTTGGACAAATGATAGTGAGGGAGTAGGAGGGGATATTTCTAAAACAAATTCTGATACATCACAACAAGACTTTAGAAATGTAAAATTAGATGCTTGGTATTATGTACATAGAGAAAGGCATTTGGTATTATAGTCTGAGCAATAAACATTTTGAAATGAAACATATTAATCATGCTTGCTCAACATATGTAAGAAATCTTTGTATACACACATGCACATGTTATCATTTCAGAAGCTCAGACTAAATACTAAAATAGTTCCATTCTCCACACCCTAGAAATTTATCTTCAGTGAACTACCATTATCATCAAATTCACATATCTGTAGTTAAATACAATGATCACTAATGCATTGTCTGTAAAGTGAGTAATGCAAATGAAATTCAGAAGTCAGTTCTGACCCCAACTCTGCTATAGACAAAATTGTTTTCAAATACAAGTTTGATTTCAAGTTGTTGGATTTAAAAAAACAACAACAAAGTATATACCCAAATAGTACTTTTAGCTTTGCTAATCTAGTTTTCTTTCTTTTTTTATTGCATTTTAGGTTTTGGGGTACATGTGCAGAACATGCAAGATATTTGCATAGGTACACACATGTCAGTGTGATTTGCTGCCTTCCTTCCCTTCACCCACATCTGGCATAGGAATATATTATTCTTTTTAAATTGAAAGCATAATATAAAATGTAATTTTTTAACAATACATGCACACATATAGACATGCACAAATATATTTATGTACACAAATTCTTCTCTTTTCATATAACTTTCCATTTTCAGTTTTCTTTAAAAACATTTTTTGAGACATGGGTATTACTGTATCACCCAGTCATTTTTCAAACCCGTGGGTTCAAGTAATCCTCCCACCTCAGCCTCCCAAGTAGCTGATACTACAAGGCTGGACCACTATGCCTGGCTCCATTTTCAAGTAATAAGGAAACACAGATTTGACCAAGTAGTGCTGGGATTTGTTCATTAGAAATACATTTTGAAGATATATTTTTAAATATATTTTGAAAACATGGTCAAGACACATAATGCACCTGATAGCATACTTCAATTATGCTATCAAAAATATGCAAATAATAATAAATGTATTGATGTATATACATTACACCTAGCTTTGTATTTTCTCCTTTCTGTCTTCTGCCCAAAGTGGGATATGTTACTCCCTAAGGTCCAAAATAGACACTACTGTGACTGCTTATTTTTTTTAAGCCTTCTAGATATTACATCATTGGAATGTCCGACAAAGCCTTGAAATTCATATTCCATCAAGTATGTGATTTTTGTAATACTTAAGAAACAGAATAAATTTTAAAATATTTCACAAGAGTGTTTGTTCTTCATTTTTTTTTTTTTTTTGAGACAGAGTTTCGCTCTTGTTACCCAGGCTGGAGTGCAATGGCGCGATCTCGGCTCACTGCAACCACCGCCTCCTGGGTTCAGGCAATTCTCCTGCCTCAGCCTTCTGAGTAGCTGGGATTACAGGCATGGAGTGTTCTTCATTTTAACCACCAGTGTCTAGGTGTACATGAAACTCCTTCAGATTTTGTTTTCACCCCTTCTCACCCAGCCCTCTTTTAACCACTGCTCTCAATTATGAACAGCACTTTACATTTTTTAAAGTACACATGACTTAACATAGGTCATCAGAGGAAAAACATTAGGCCTTATGTTACACATATTTTATCATTTTTACAGGATTTAAAGCTATGAAGACATGGGACTGTTTCTTGTGTAGCACTTTACACACAGGCAGTACTCATTATTTATTAAATATTAAAGGAGTGAAAGCCCTCTTGACACTATTCTATAGTTGTGTTATCTGTATGTTTTTTTCTGGGCCACAGAAAATTAAATTGAGTAAACAAGGCATTGGCACGAAGCTTGACAGATAGGAGAAAGTTGAAATCCTAACAGAGACAAAGGAAGAAGTATAAATGAAGATAATGAAACTCAAAATATAAATAAAAACTAAATATAACATGTAATAAAGAATATAAAAGACAATGCAGTATAGGGGTGAATTAACAAATTCTGTTTTTGAAAGACTGTATGGACATTCTGCTTTGGGCAGTAGGCTACACAGACATTGACTATTACAGCATTTTAAAGGAGCACATTCTTTTTTATGAAAGACTATCTTGCTCCATTAAGGAGCTGGGACACTGTGTTCAACCAAAGTGTAAAACCAAAGCTTATAATTATGACACTTAGAAAACGAAATTTACCTAGAAACCTAAAATTATGATAACGTTTTCTGTTTTGTAACTCCAAATGTGCAATGCTTTCTAAATATATATTACATATATATTTAAATAAAATAATATATATTATGTATTTTTTACATATTAAAAATATGTTTTTTAAACAATTTTTAAATTATTTTAAATAGTCTTTGATTAAGTTAATTTCTAGATATTTCTTTGGTTAATTTCCACATATTTAATTGTATATGTGGCTATTTGAAATTGAATTAATAAAATTTCATTTCAGATTGTTACTGTTGGCGTATAGAAATGCTCCTGGTTTTTGTGTGTTGATTTTGTATTCTGCAACTTTACTGAATTAATTTATGTACAAATCACATACATTTTTCCTTTTCTTCTTAGTTACATAGGTATTTTGTAAAATAAAGAAGTTATTCACAAATAATATGAATAAAATTATCCTTGCATTACTCTAAAAATGAAGATTATAGATAAACAAAAATCAGTGTTTTTCACCCATATTAGTGTGGTAATCTGGAAAAGTTTATGTGCAGAACACGGACAGTAAACTGTAGCCCATGAGATGATTGCAAGTACAAATCTTGTGAGATTTCCATTTGGTTCTCCTGGAGATAAGGGAGGCTTAAAAACATGTATTCAGTCCAATGGCCATTCATATGGAAATAACCTGGAATATTTCATTATGGATCTGGAACAAATCTAACACAATTGACTACAGAAGGCAGTGCATGAAAACTCCATGTGTTTTGCTAATTCTGCCTGTTCTTGGTTCAACCACATGCTTTTGAAGGAGAATTTGTCATCACACATGCAGAAGACATTCAGGCCTGGAGGATATCACTGCATGAGCATAACCTCAAGTTAGTGGGGAGATTAAAGTCTGAAGTTGAAATTATTTCATCTGAAGTCAAAATTATTATAAAATTGAGTACATACTTGAGGGTAAAGTGAGGTCATACATGACTTTTCAAAAGCAGAATATACTATCTATAACTGAGAACAGAAAGAGTAAGAGTGCCTGGTAAGATGTAGTAAACAGAAACCCGAGGTGCAGCTCCATTTGTGCACTCAGACACCATAGTGGGCTGTAGACAGGATTCACTCTGCCTTTCTAGGATGGCATTAATTATTATTCATTTTTCACTCTTCAAAGCACCTCATGTTACACCTAGATGTTACTTGAGCATATTCATTTGACTGTGGAGAATCATATTTATCAAATAATCTAGTTGCAGTAAGGGAATAATTTATGAACAGGTATTTTCAGTTCTGAAGGTCATATACTTCCCAGCAGTACTCCCAATTAATACCTCAGATAGGGGATTGATTCTTGACTGGGCAGCTCTGGCTCGAGCTTCACTTCTTTCTGAAGGCTTTTCCACTTGCTTCAGGTGATGCAATTGATGAAGTCATATGTACATTTGATATTGAATCAAGAAAGCCCTGATGATGCCTCCCATTAAATAGAAAGAAATGTCTTGAATATTTATGATTGTTTTAATTTAACTCTGAATAAAACTTTCATTTTGCTAAATGGTTGTTATTATAGCCCTTTCCTTTAAATCTGAAATTAGTTAATACAGAAAACATAACTCCTAAGTGGTCAAGAAAGATGCCAGACTTCCAAGACTTCTATGCTTATATGTAAACCTCACTTGATGTGCAAACCAAAAATGAAATATTGTGAATGGTTACCATAAATGTCTTCTTAAACAAAGTCCAATTAATAAGACAACTAATAGTTTCACTGGTCTGCAACATCTTTGACCACCCAAATTTATTCATTTTGAAGTTCACATGATTTATCTTTTCTAAACCTTAATATAGCACTAGAACCTCTTTACAATTTCATGGAAAGAAAGGATTTATGACATATTTAAAATGTATTAGATAATTTCTTTTTTAATTTCAAATCAGTTTATTTCAGATTATTGTAATCTGGCTTATATGGTTCCAAAGAGATAATCATAGTACCCCAAATCCTTGAACCAGCCGAAACCCCACTGAATCTGCCAGTTACATGAAGGCCAAATCCTAGATGTGAAAAGACCCAAATATCCAAAAGCAGCAAAAGAGACATTATACAAAATTACTTCGAAAAGATCCTTATATTAAAAAGTATATATTATTCAGTTTCTCTGCTTTGGAAAATTAAAAATTAAATGTTCAATTTAATAGTTATTTCAAAAGTAAGGGTTAAAACCCTAAACCACTTAAAATACCAGTTTTACCACACACTTAAACACAGAACTCTTTTCCCCTATGCATGATGGGTAGCATTATACTAGCAAAGATAACTGCACTTTATGAACTTCATACTTGTGTAAGTGGATTAGGAAAACTATTCTTATTAACTGAATGAATTCACATAAATTGCTTAGCACAATATCTATACTTTAGAGTTGCTTTAAAAATATTACTATTCTATTTGTGTTTGTTCACTAAAATGTTTGAACTATAACTTTTAAGTGTGTTAATATATATTATATCAGTAATGATAAAACCTTATTTTACTTTCTGGTTGGTATTTTAAGAACTTATGTTTATATAAAATTCCTTATTCCACTATGCAGCCGTAAAAGGGAATGAGATCATGTCCTTTGCAGGGACATGGATGAAGCTGGAAGCCATTATCCTCAGTAAACTAATGCAGGAACAGAAAACCAAACAGTACATATTCTCACTTATAAGTGGGAGCTGAACAATGATAACACATGGTCACAGGGAGGGGAACAACACACAGTGGGGCCAGTTGAGGGTAGCAGGGAAGGGAGAACTTCAGGATCAATAACTAATACATGTAGGTGATGTGTTGATAGGTGCAACAAACCACCATGGCACGTGTTTGCCTGTGTAACAAACCTGCACATCCTGCATATGTATCCAAAAACTTAAATAAAATTCCTCATTTCGTTAAATTATTTTCATCACTTCTCATTTGATACAAAAAATAATGGTCATGAGTTTTTAATGCATTTTGAGGTTTAATTGACCATAAGGATAAAAATAATGCAGTTTAGTTTTCTACATTAATTATTTGGAGTCATTTAATTTTTTTTTTGTTTTTAAAAAAGGCCTTGTTCTCTGTACATTCTAATTTTCTAAAGAAAATCCAGACAATATCGTCTGAGGACTTTGGAATATTCTTCATTTATGTTACTTTAAAAAAGCTTCATAAAATGTCTTTGATTAAACATAATTGTGGCAAATTTTATTTTTAATTAAAAATAAGAATCTCATTAGAAGTCTACCGTTTTATTCACATGGCCCCAATGGAATATTGCGACTTCAAAATATACATCATTACTACTATTGTTACCTGCATTTAGCCCTTGCTTTTAACTTTCTCTTTGTGATTGACATGGTTTTCTTTCATTCTGATTTAATTTTAATAACCTTATTATTGTCATAACTACTTTATCCTCCTGCTTTTCATGCCATCTCTGCTCTTCCTTTCATCATTATCAAGTGCCACCTACAACCACAACACACCACAGCACATTGTTTCTTATAGCCTTCCCCCTCCCACCACCGTTGCCCAGGCTGGAGTGCAGTGGCACTATCTTGGCTCACTTTAACCTCTGCCTCCTTGGCTCAAGCAATTCTCCCACCTCAGCCTCCTGAGTAACTGGAATTACAGGTGCCCACCACCATGCCCAGCTAATTTTTGTATTTTTAGGAGAGACAAGGTTTCACCATGTTGGCCAGGCTGAGCTCGAACTTCTGACCTCAAGTGATCTGCCTGCCTCAGCCTCCCAAAGTACTGGGATTACAGGTGTGAGCCACCACACCTAGCCTCTTGTAGCCTTTTTTATTAATCTGTTCCCCACCCCCAACTTCTGGTCTAAATAAATCTGAATTTTTCAACTAGTTTGCCTCATGAAATTTTCTCCTTTATTGATTCTCAAGACATGAACCATCAAAGAGGACTTATAAAAAGGAAGCATTGTTTTTTCCTAAAATTTGAAGAAATTGAAGCAAATGTGATTTCAAAGACATAACTTTATCCAATTTTCTACTTTAGTCAAAGCTCTACATTTTCACAGTACAAATTCTGTTTTATCTTTTAACAACATCATAAAGAAAAACACAGATGGAAGAACATTGAGGGGGAATTCCTAAATGGGAGCAGTTAGCAGCTATGAAAATGTAGATATTCAAGAAGAAAAGAGAAAGTAAGCAAAACTGAATTGTGAGACCATAGAAGAGTCCAAAAAAATGGCAATTTATCTAGCCTTCCACAAACTACGGCCCATGGGCCAAATTCAAGGTCTGTTTTTGTACAATCTACACATTAAGAATAGTTTTTACAATGATACATGTTAGAAAAATGTTTAGAAAGTCATACTTTATGATGTGAAAATTGATAAAACGAAAACGTTGTTGTCCATAAAGAAACTTTTATTGGAACACTGTCACACTCTTTGATTTATGTATTGTCTATGGCTGTTTTTATGCTGTAACAGCAGAATTAAGCAGTTGGGACAGAGACCATATGACATGCAGCATATAAAACATTTATTATCTAGCCCTTCTTAGAAAAGCTTGCTGTCTCCAGATTTAGAACATTCCCCTAAGTTAATTTTCCCAGCTGATTAAATCATTGTTTATTAACTATCAGCTCTGGAATTTCAAGTTCAAATAAACCAAGGAGTATCTTCAGATTTTTCCATTAGAGTTTTTCTTTACAGTAACACAGGGTGGGCACAAATAACCAGTAAGAGCAGTTACCTTTGTGTATTTGTAACTTTATATAAAAAATTTCTTGCAAGAAATAAAACAGAGATAGCATTAATCTTTATCCGGTTTCCCCAGTGCTAACATCTTGGAAACTGTAGTACAATTGGAAAAAAATGAAACAGTTGTACAAAACAATACAACTGAAAACAATATTAATACCCCAGATGTTAACACTGATACAGTCAGGATACAGAATGTTTCCATTACTATTAGACACACCTAATCATTCTTGTGCCTGTTCATTCCTTAACCTCTTACCCGCTTTCCATTTCTATAATTTTGTCACTTCAGAAACATGGAAATGTAATGACAGAATGTTATCTGTGAGAATTGGCCTTTTTTACTCAGCATAATTCTTTTGAAATCAACCGGGTTGCTCAGTTTATCAATAGTGTGCTTCTTATTGCTGAGTAGTATTCCAAGGTATGTAAATACTACATTTTAACCACTCATCATTTGTAGCACATAAAGGTGGCTTCCAGTTTTATAGAAATTTTTATTTGGGGTGATAAATTCCCATGAGTCAAATTGCTGGACCATATGGTGTTTGTTTAGTTTTTAAAATAATTTGTCAAACAATCCCCAGAGTGGCTGTATCACTTTACACTTCTGTTAGCAACATATGAGTGATCCAATATCCTCACCTACATTTAGTATTGCCACTATTTTTTGTTTGTTCTGTTAGACCTTCTAACAGGTCTAACAGGTACAGGGTGATACCTCGTTGTGGGTTCAATTTGCATTTCTCTGAAGTGCTTGTTTGCCACTCAGATAGCCTCTTGGTTTGAATGCCTCTTACATGTTTTGCCCATTTGTCATTTAGACTGTTTGATTTTCTTACTATTGATTGTGAAAAGTCTTTATATTTTCTGGATACTGGTCCTTTTTCAGATATATGGTTTGAAAATATTTTCTAATCTGTAGCTTGTCTTTTCATTCTCTTAATGGAATTGTGGGAAGTATAATTTCTCCTTAACTCTGATAAATTCGTAGTTCAAACAGACTTCAGTAGCAAAAGACAGATTAACAAGATAAAAACCATCAAGTTTATTAACATGCACAGTGCCTATCACTTGAGAGAAATTTTAGTGAAAGGTAACGCAAGGGAGTGGCGTGGAACTCTGGCTTATATACCATCTTCAACAAATAACAATACATTTTAGAGAAGTGACATGACAAAAGCAGTTTTAGGCTTCCAGAGGCAGGAAGCTGTGGGAAGGTAAATATATGGGGGAAAAAAACGAATGCAGTAAGGTTTGTTTGTAGACTCTTCTGGTGCCATCTCTGAGTCTCCAGAAAGAATTTATATATTCTGTTTACATGGAAAACGGGGAGAATAGACAGAGCTATTACTTTGTTGGCTGTTTCATGATTGTCTTTAGCTCAAGAATATTGATGTCACAGAGGCATATTTTGCAGTGCCATATTCTGGTTTCCTTCAGAATATTTTATGGAGCAAAAGTGTTTAATTTTGATTAACCAACATATCAATAGTGATTTTGGTATGAATTCCAGTAACTCTTGACCTAGTCCCAGGTACCAAATATCTTGTTTTATTATTTTCTAAAAGTTTTATAGTTTTATGTTTTACATTTAGGCCTGTGATTCATTTTGATTTAATTGGTATATAAGAAGTGATATATAGCTCAAGATTGTCCTCTCTTACCCTTCACTCCCGTCCTCTTTGGTCAGTCTCTCTTCCCCCTGGGTGTACAATTGCTGTGGCACCATTTGCTGAAAAGACTATCTTTCTTCTATTGAATTGGTTTTGGGTCGGGGGTTGGTGGCTCGTGGCTGTAACCCCAGAATGTTGGTAGGCCGAGGTGGGCGGATCATTTGAAGCCAGGAGTTCAAGTCCAGCCTGACCAACATGGCGAAACCCCATCTCTACTAAAAATACAAAAAGTTAGCCCGGCATGGTGGTGCATGCCTGTAATTCCAGCTACTCAGGAGACTGAGGCAGGAAAATTGCTTGAACTCGGAAGTGGTGGTTGGCAGTGAACTGAAATCATGCCGCTGTGCTCTAGCCTGAGTGACAGAGCAAGACTCCGTATCAAAAAAAAAATATATGGTTTTATATCTTTGTCAAAAATCAGTTATTAGTTGAGCATGTGTATATGAGTCTCCTTCTAGATTCCCTGTTCTGTTCCATTGACTGATGTGTCTGTCTCTCTGCCAATACTCCCACACAGTCTTGATTAGACTCAAATAGTAATCTATTTTTTTAGTACTAATTCATTTTACATATATTATGTCTAATGTTAGTGTTTATACTAGTTCAAAATCAGTCTTTAAGTCAAATAGACTAATTACTGCTACTATATATTATTCCAAAATGGTTTCAGTTATTCTAGTTCCATTGCTTTTCCAAATACATTTGGAATAATTTTTTCTATACCTATAATAAATCTTGTTGGGTTTTGGTCAGAATCAAATTAAATTTATATGTCAATTTGGGGAGAACTAACATCTTTGTTGAGACTTGCAATCCATGAACATAACGATATCTCTCTCCAGTTCTCTTAAGTTTCTTACCAGCATTTTGCAGTTTTCATCACAAAAGTCCTGTACATGTTCTGTTATCTACACCTAACCAGTTCATTTTTTTTAGCCATTCTAGATAGTATTGTATTCTTATCTCCTTGCCTTATTGCTGATCTTAGGGAGAAAGCATTTAGTCTTTTACCATTAAGTATAATGTTAATTACAGGATTTTTTTTTGTAAAGGAGCTTTATCAAGTTGAGAAAGTTCACCTCTGTTCCTAGTTGTCTGAGAATTTTTAGTCATAAATAGGTACTGAATTTTGTCAAATGCCTTTTTTATGTTTGCTTTGATTGATGTCATCCTGTGATTTTTCTCTTTCTTTTTAGCCTGTTGGTATGGTGAATTGTATTGATTGATATTTGAATATTAAACTGGCTTTGCATCCCTAGAATATGCCTAACCAGTTCTCTGTGTATTAGGTTGGTGCAAAAGTGCTTGACCTTTTGGATCATGAATTTTAAGTCATTGTAACTAGGCTTGAACACCTCTTTATTATCAAAATAAAAACGATTACAACCAACATACTTTTGCCAACAAAAAATAAGTTTGTTTATTCCTGAAGCGTAAAAATCCGAGCTTTGGGATCCGCAAACTTTTGGAAAGCATTTTCTGCATCCTGCTGGTTGTGGAAGCATTTTATCAAAACAAGTTGTCGAGATGCTAGAAGAAGTGGTAGTCGCTTGGTGAGAGGTCAGGAGAATTTGGTAGATGAGGCAAAACTTCATAACCCAGTTAGTTCAACTTTAGAAGCATTGGTTGTGCAACGTGTGGTCAGGCCTTATTGTGGAGAAGAATTGGGCCCTCTCTGTTGACTAATGCCAGCTGCCGGCCTTGCAGTTTTCAGTGCATCCCATTGATTTGCTGAGCATTCTTGTCAGATGTAATGGTTTTGCCAGGATTCAGAAAGCTATAGTGGATAAGACCTGCAGCCGACCACAAAACAGTGACCATGACCTGTTTTGGGGACAAGTTTGGCTTGGGGAAATGCTTTGGAGCCTCTTCTCAGTCCAGCCACTGGGCAGGTCATCACAGTTTGTCATATAAAATTCACTTTTCATTGTACATCACAATCCAATTGAGAAATGGTTTGTTGTTTTTGCATAAAATGAGAGAAGATGACACTCCAAAATGATACTTTTGATTTTCACTCAGCTCCTGAGACACCCGCTTATTGAGCTTTTCACCTTTTTGATTTGCTACAAATGCCAAGAGACCATAGAATGGTCAACATTCAGTTCTTGAGGATCAGCTTCTCAGTTGGTCATTGTTCACTTCCAACTGCTGGCCAATATGCTACTCATCTTCAAGGCTCTTGTCTCCTTTGCACAACTCCTTGAACCACCACTGTACTGTAGGCTCATTAGCAGTTCCCGGGCCAGATGCGTTGTTGATGGTGAGTTCAATTTGAACTCAAATAAGAAAATTGCTTGAATTTGCTTGTTGATTAATGATATTTTCATATTCTAAAATAAACAGCGTTATAATTCATTAGCAAAAAAAAAGCAAGAAATGCCTATTAAAATGATGGATAGAATAACCACATTTATTTAAGAATGTATTTCAATATCAAATGGCAAATTCCAACAACGCACTCACCTAATATAATACTTTTTTATATATTGATGTTAATATATAAAATTTATATATTTTTGCTAATGTTTTGTTTAGAAATTTTGTGTCCATATTCATGAGAGATATTGGTCTGTAGATTCTTCCTTTTACACTGTCTTGTCTGATTTAAGTATCAGGGTAATGTCAACTTCATAAAAGAAATTAAGAAATATTCCCTCTTCCTCTGTTTTCTCAAAAAGCTTATGTAGAATTGGTGTTAAAACTTTCAATAATGGCTGGACAAGGTGGCTCATGCCTGTAATCCCAGCATTTTGGGAGGCCCATGCAGGTGGATCACCTGACGTCAGGTGTTCAAGACCACCCTCGCCCACATAGTAAAACCCCATCTATACTAAAAATACAAAAGTTAGCTGGGTGTGGTGGCAAGTGCCTGTAATCCCAGCTATTCAAGAGCCTGAGGCAGGAGAGTCGCTTTAACCCAGGTGGTGGAGGTTGTAGTAAGCCAAGATAGCTCCATTGCACTCCAGCCTGGTTGACAAAAGTAAAACTCCCTCTCAAAAAAAAAAACAAAAACCTGTCAATATTTGTTACAATTATCCAGTTAAATTATCTGTAGATTGCTTTTTGAGAGAGTTGTTAAATTACATATTCAATCTCTTTCTTTCTTTTTTTTAAATAGAGACAGGGTCTTGCTTTGTCACCCAGGCTGGAGTGCAGCAGCATGGTCATAGCCCACTGTAGCCCCAAACTCTGGGGCCCAAGCCATCCTTCCACCTCAGCCTCCTAATTAGGTAGGATTACAGGTGCGTGTCACCATAACTAGCTAATTGTTATTTTTTAGTTTTTGTATAGATGGTGTCTCACTATGTTGCCCAGCCTGGCCTCAAACTCCTGGTCTCAAGTGATCCTCCTGCCTTGGCCTCCTAAAGCACTAGGATCACAGGCATGAGCCATCATGCCTGGCCTGCAGTTTTCTTAATAGTAATAGGACTCATTTCAGGGCTCATTATAAGGATCAATCAAGCGATCTAATTTATATTGAGTGAGTTGTGGTAATATGTGTTTTAAAAGAGGTCGTTCATTTTATCTAAGATACCTAATTTATGTGTTTAGTGTAATTTGCAGTTTTCCCATATTATCTTTTGCCATGTGTAGTCATATCATACAAATTTCTCGTATTGATAATTTGTGTATTTTTTTATTTGTCAGTCTTGCTGAGAAAATACCAATTTTGTTAATCTTTTCAAACACACATTTTTTTCATCTATTTTTCCCTGTGGTTTTTCTGTTTTCATTTTTGCATACTTGTGCTCTTATTTTCTTTCTCTTCTGCTTTAGGTTCATTTTGCTCTTCTTATCCTTGGTTTTTGACATTGGAGCTTTGATTATAGATTTGAGACTTTTCCTCTTTTCTAGTTTGTGCACTTATTGCTATTAATTTCACTGTGAGCATTGCTGTACCTGTATCCCACAAATGTTGATATGTTGTACTTTCATTTTCATTCACTTCAATTTATTTTTCTTTCACTTGAGACTTCCTCTTTGACTTCTTAAAGTATGTTGATTAGTTTCCAAGCATTTGGAGATATTTCTGTTACCTTTCTATTACTGATTGCTATTTTGAATATACTGTAGTCTGAAAACGCTTTCTGTATGATTTCAGTTATTTTTAATTTGTTGAGATATGCTTTGCATGCTATATAACGTGACCTACCTATCTTGGGATATGTTTGTGGGCACTTGAAAATAATGTGTATTCTTCTGTGGTTGGGTGGTATGGTTAATAAATGTCAACTAGATTCTGTTGATGAATGATTTGTTTGAGTCTATATCCTTGATAATTGTTTGTTTAATTGTTCTGTCCATTATGGGGAGATGTGTGTCAAAGTATACAACTATAAATGTGAACTTGTCTATTTCTCTTTTCTGTTTCATACTCTACATATTTCGAAGCTTTGTTTTGTTGCATACATATTCAGAGATGCTATGTCTTCTTGTTGGATTGTTTCTTATATCATTGTCTAATGTCTACCTGTGTCTCTGGTAATTTTCTGTGCCTGGAAGTCTATTTGATATTATTAAAGACTCCTGTTTTCTTTTGACTAATGTTTACCTAACATACTTATTTTAATCATTTTACTTTCAACCTGTTTATATTATTATATATAAACTTTTATTGTAAATAGCATATAATTGGCCCACGGTTTTTATTTTTTAATTGTACTTTAGGTTCTGAGGTACATGTGCAGATCATGAAGGATTGTTGCATAGGTACCTACATGGCATCCTGGTTTGCTGCCCCCATCCCTCTGTCACCTATATCTGACATTTCTCCCCTTCCTTCTCCTTCCCAAACCTCCCCACCCGGCACTGTCCTTCCCTTAGCCCCCCCAACAGACCCCAGTTTGTGATGCTCCCCTCCCTGTGCTCATGTGTTCTCATTGTTCAACACCCACCTATGATCCAGAACATGTGGTATTTCGTTTTCTGTTCTTGTGTCAATTTGCTGAGAATGATGGTTTCCAGATTCATCAATGGGCCATGATTTTTATATCCACTATGCAAATCTCTGCCATTTCATTGGTGTATTCAAACAATTAACATTTAATTCAATAGCTTATTTGTATGATTTAAGCCTGCCATTTAAATATTTTTTTTCTGTTTGTTCTTTCTGTTTTTATTTCTCTGAGTTTTTTCTTCTGCCTTTTTTGTGGGATACTTGAACAAATTTTAACATTTTTAGAATGTTGACATATTTAGAAATTTTTTTACTAAATTTCTTTATGTAATGTTTTAGTGGTTGCTTTATGTATTATGTTACATATACATAACTTATCACAATCTACTGCTATCTTCATTTCACCATTTCACGTAGTTAAAAAAAAAATCTTACCTACTTTTTGTACCTTTATTCTTACCCATTTATAATATAATTGTCTTAGATATTTCCTTGACATGCATTTAGAACTATACCAAACTGTGCTGTTTATGTTTCCATAATTAAACATAATTTAGAAAACTCCAGAAAAGGAAAGTCTATTCTATTTACCCATATTTGTATGTACTAAATTATTTCTTCCTTTCTAAACTTACAAGATTCCTTCTTTTGTCATTTCCAGTCTGTTTAGACAACTTCCTTAGCCATTCTGTCAGGTTAAGCCTTATAGTTGAAAATTATTGTAGTTTTCTTTAACAATGTTTTGCTTTCCCTTTCATTTCTAAAGGATATTTTCTATGGATATAAAACTCTGGGTTGATAGTCTGGGTTGCTTTCAGCAAGTGAAATGGTTGTGTTCTTTCCTTTTATCCTTCATGGTTTCTGATGAGAAACCCACTATCCGAATCATTTTTCCCCTATAGGTAAGCCTATGTTTTTCTCCTGCTCCTTTCAAGATTTTTTCTTTGTTTTAGTTTTTATAAGTTTGATTGTGATACGCTTTGGTATAAATTTTTTTGGTTATATTCTGTTTGTGGTTTGCTCAGCTTCTTGATTGTATCTTCTTTGCTATACTTTGGAAGTTTCCAGCCACTATAGCCACTATTTCTTTGAGGATATTTTAAGCACTGCCCTTTTCCTCCTCTCTTTCTGGGTTGCTAATGACACAGATACAAATGTTTTATTTTTTGTTACAGTTTCACAGTTTCCCAAGTCTCCATTTTTAAGTATAGTTTATTTATGTTGTTCAAATTAAGTTATTTCCATTCTCTCTTCGAGTTTACGGATTCTTTCTTCTGCCTTTTCCACTCTGCTGTCAAGTACATCCTTTTAGTTTTTAATAATTTCAATTATTTTATTTTTCAGTTATAAAATTTTGATCTGATTATTCTTTGTATCTTCTATTTCTTTGTCACAACTTTAACCTTTTTTATTTGTTTCAACCATGTTTATAATTGTTCCTTGAGGTGTTTTCATGATGGCTGCTTTAAAATCTTTGTGAGATAATTCTAACACCTCTGTCATCTTGATGTTCACATGTATCAACAGTCTTGTAAACATTCAGTTTATGATCTCCCTTCTGCTTTGTGTGACAAATGATATTCAGTTGAAACCTGGACATTTTAGGTATTATGGTTCTTATTTAAACCTTCTGTTTTACCTGGCTGCTTCTTCCACCACTCCAGCTGGGAAAAGTCAGGGGTGGGGGGTGCCAACTTGTTACTGCCAGATATGGATAGAAGTATCTCATGCTCCTCAGTAAACCTCCACTGGTCTCTGCTACCAAACTGACCTCCCCTGATATCTTCCAGGCTAGGAAAAAATGAGTAGTTCGTTGATACTTTATTGTGCTCTTCACCAGTGCTTTAGAAGTTGAGGGATAGCAGGGTAGCTTTGTTACAGCTGGACAGTTTTAAATGTTCTGAATCTCTACCAAGCCTCCTCTGATACTGCCTCAGTGGAGAGGGAGATGGATGCATCATTATTGTTGAGTTTGGTGTGGAAATGCAGACTGTTCATTTAGTCAACATAGACACTGCATGTTGGGTAAGAGAAGAATCTTGCTAACCCTCAACAGGGATGAAACCCCTAGATTCCTGCTCAGACTTTTTTTATAGTACTTTGGGTCCTGGACAGAGAGGGTGTTGAAGTATTCTGGCAAGGGTCAGTGTCTGTGTTTTCTGCTTTGTCTTTGCAGGTGTGCATGGGGATGGGACCAGAATTCTTTCTCTGCTGTTCAACTAGAGCAAAATGGTATTGCGTTCTGTCTTTCTAGGCTGTCTCTTTCTTGTTCCTTTGACTAGAGAGAACAGGCTTTTGTTGGAACTTTGTTTTTTGTTTGTTTGTTTTGTTTTGTTCGCACCAGTTGGTATTTCTAGGTTGCAGGCTTCTTCAGCTCTGAAGTTTTGATGTATAACATAAAAATTAAAAATCCATATTATTCCTTGAGTCCTTCAGTCTCTAGCTAGTTTTTCATCTTCTCTAAGCTTTTCAGAATGTCCTTAAATTTGTTTGATATGTAATGTGCCAGGATTTTAGTTGTACCTAGCAGGGGGATTAAGAAAAACTATTTTCTCCATCTTTCTAGAAGTGAAAGTCTATTACTTTGTTTCTTTTTAAAAATTGTTTTGGGCTAGGCACAGTGGCCTGTAATCCCAGCACTTGGTTGAGGCGGGTGGATCACCTGAGGTCAGGAGGTCAAGACCAGTCTGATCAATGTGGAGAAACCCCGTCTCTACTAAAAATGCAAAATTAATTAGCCAGGCGTGGTGGTGCATGCCTATAATCCCAGCTACTTGGGAGACTGAGGCAGGGAGAATCACTTGAACCAAGGAGGCGGAAGTTGTCGTGAGCCGAGATCACACCACTGCACTCCAACCTGGGCAACAAGAGCAAAATTCCATCTGTGGAAAAAAAAAATTGTTTTTAATTGGGAATGTGGCATGTCATTTTCACATTAGATTCTCTCAGAAAATTCAACAGAATTATACAAAATAATTTAATAATGTAATATTAAAAAGGAAACCTTCAGACAGAGAAAACATCTCTATCTGTAATTTATTTTTAATATCCATTTTACTTCCATTTTCCAATTTCTGTCATCAGTTTGTTTCTTGACAAGTTTGTCTCTTTTAGGACCTGTAACATATCTGTTAAGTAGTGAGCTTTTCTCACTTAAAAGTACTTACTGAATGACTTCCACTTGCGAGTCATGTCAGTTTCCTTCATTGTGGTTCCCCTGTGCCTATCAGAAGGCCTGACACATACTAGTACTTCATAAATAATCTGCTGCACAAGTGAATGAGAATTGGAAACTTAAAATTTTATTTCAATGAATGGGTCATCTACTTTCTTGTTTTGCTGAAGCATGGGACTTAAGTCCCTACCAAACACTCTTTACACATATGCTTAGGACACTAGCAGATTTGTCCAGAATTTTGCAATCTAGAAAAAAAGCAATTTTAATTTTAGCAAGTGTGAAAATTTTTTGTTTTATTGTTTAGAATTGCATTATTTTGAATTACAGTTGGGAAGGAGAACATGATGGTTCTCATGTGTGTGTGTGTGTGTGTATGTGTGTGCGCGTGTGCACGCACGCACACATTCACTCCTATAATTGCTAAAGAAAGTCACCTGAAGGGCATGGCACAAAAACAATCACAAATCATTTTTAGGTTATGTTTCCTAGATGGCTGAATCTTTTTCCTTTTTTCAGATTTGTTTTTATTAGACAAGTCACAGTTTGAATATCTTTGAAAGTCATTGTTATGTATTGTGCAGTGTATATGTTTATATGTGGAAGAGGGGCAATATTAATTCCTGTTGGGAAATTTGTGCAAACATAATCATATGTTAGATTCTCCAATTATTGGAACATTTAAAAAAATAAAGTCAAAGGACATGGTTCTTTTTAGTGCTACTCAGTATATTTGGTTTCATAATCATGCTTGTTTTCCTGCCTGGCTTTAAATTCTGCTTAAGGAAATTGTGAAAAATTTAATTCACTCTACTTTTATTATAAGAAATAGAAATGTTCATACATGGGAACTTTCATTGCCTGCTAGAATGGAAATTCACTGAGGAGGGGGGAACCATTTCATTTTACTACCTAAGAGCTGTTGATACAGTCCCTGCATCTTTCAAAGGCATCTTTCATGCCACACCGGCAAACTGTAGTCAGCGAAGAAACAGAAAGAGCCCTTCTCACATATGTCAATCTCAGAAAACTTGTACAGCAGCTGTGCTAGGTACTGATGAGGATGACTATAGGACCCAGTTGCAGGGTTTTGTGTGGATAAAGAGACAACTGGCTTTCTCAGAGGACCACTTTGTTGGAGATTGTAGCAATAATGCATCCCCACTGTTGCTAGAAGACATTGTGACCATGTACTACAAAATCAGTGCCAGATAAAATCAGAAAGTAACAAAAAGCAAGAAGAAAACTCGGAGTCTTTTTAAATCTTAAAGTGAGAGACGAAAACAAATGTTCTGGGCTTGTTTCATTCAATTGTAAGGAAAAGGAGACAGATGAAGGGATGCCTTTAACTCAGAAAACTTGCCCAGCTCTCAGTCTTTTCATTTGAGAACCATTTGGGTGTGTTGGGAAAAAAGTTGCAGAGTAGGCATGTTCAAACATTTATTTGCTACATTTGGTAGGGAAGATTTCCTCCCCCCGCCCCCCCCTTAACTACAGGAAGCCAGAGTTTTCTGTGCAAACGAAACAGGCATTGCAAGAATCAGATTCACTTTGGACGACTCTTCACATTCCAAGTCATCATTGCGTTAGGCAGCACAATTCCATCTCTGGTTGATGGGCAGAAAAAGTGGGCAGCTTGCCAGGTAGACGTTTCCATGACTCCCAGCCCCCAAAGGTGATGCGTTTTTCAGCTAATTCAATGAAGAGTGGGCTGAACTTTGGGTCTAAACGAGACAATAGCTGCCTTCGCAGTATCAGCAGAATGGTTGATGGGAATGCACTCTACATTTGGCAGAGAATCATGTGACCTTACGGCAGAGATTTTGTGATGGTGCCAACGGAGACTTGGAAAGCAGCAACCGTCCTGACTTTTTTCTTCTTTTCTAACATGGCTCAGAAAATGGTGGATCTTAATACTTGACTTTAGCCAGACTCAGCAAGCGACTGAGCTTTGAAGCACAACTTCGTCTTTATTCTGGGTTTTTGGCAGGCCACCAGGAGGCTGTCCCTTTCACGCCTGATAAATTCTGCTGCTTATCTCTAAATAGAAAAAAAAAAAGGAAAATAATAACAGAATATTGAGGCATAACAAGTGAATTCTAAAATTGTATGTACTTTATGTTTTTTTGCCTTTGACTGCTAATTTTTTTCTTTTCTTTTTTTTTTTTAAGTGTTAATTTAATACCCTTTCTGCTTGTAGAAGAATCCAAGTAGTTGGGTTTTTTTTTTGTTTTTTTTTTTTTTTTGGTTTATAATGAAACAGGCATTTGAACTGGGCAAACAGGACGACAGCAGCAGTGAGCATGAGATCATTGCATTGCAGCAGTGTAGCAAACTGGCACCCTGCCTTTGCACCCTTTGGTTCAGGAGACAAACGTGTGCAATCCTCATTTCTAAAGTCAGCACAGCCTGGAAGGATTCCTGGTCTCTCCCACCTTCTACCATTCTGCTGCCAGTGACGGCAAGGATTGGTGCAGCTTCTGCGCAGTGCTTTGTGCCTGGAATACCGAGAAGGAGGAAAAAGAAGACAAGCACCCTGGTCCTTAAGAAATTACAGGCGCCCTTGAAGAAAAAAATCTGAGTTTGTCCTACTACATGCAAGAGTGCTGGAAAAAAAAAAAAAAAAAAGACGCTCCTGCTCAAAAACAAAAACAAAAACAAACAAAAATCCAAACCAAAACAAACCAAAAAAAAAGCAAACATTGACTGTAACTACAGAGACATCGGGCTTTGTAAAGCAGCTTTTTAAGGCAATATATCCAAATGAGCCTTCTTTATTTTTATTATTTCAAACAATATGGCATAATTAACAATATATTGCACTTGGTGAAATCGTACCTTTCAAATCAGGTATAACTTTTTTGTTGTTTTTTTTCTTTTAAAGACTACTGTTATATAAAAGAGAATCCTTGAACTTTCCATTTACTCTTATTTGACTCATTGCCCACTTTACTCTTGTTAACTTTTTCCTTTTCCTCTCTTGCTCTAATCTTGATTAGAATAGAAACTTAAGTAAACATAGAAAAATCTCTATGAAAAAGACAATACATGTTTTTATGTGGGGTATACACAGAAGTTTTGGAAGGACATTAATGTATCTGTGCTTTTTGTGTCCAGTATTAGTTTTTGCTGTCTAAGAAAAGTGAATGTTTAGATCTAGTGGGTAAAAAAGTAAATCTTTCATGTGACTTATGCTTTGAAATGTGAAATAAGAAATTTTTTAAACTTGTAGTAAAAGGTTATATTAGAATATGCATTAAATTACTGATAAATAAGATTACTTTTGGGGAAGTTATATTCAAATTATTTATAAAGATTTCAGCAGAACAAAAATAGTAATGAAAAGAGCATGTTCTCGGTTGCTAGGTAGAAAAGAAGCTTCTTTCATAATAATACTCTCTTTTAAAATATGTTTTAAGAGAAGTATTTGTCCTAGAGCAGTTGCAAAAAGCATTGGAAACATTCATTAAGTATATTAGTAGAAAAAGTACATACAAACTTGTTTTAAGTTCAGAGCAATATTGCTCAGCAGATAAATGCATTGCATTGTAATTATTGTGTCTGTTTGTAGAAGTAAATTGCGAAGCAATTTAGGCATTTTATTAAAAAAACAGTTTTGCCTGGTTCAGTGTGAAAGGATTAGGAGATGCATTTGGTTATTTTAATTTTGATACAAAATGTTTCTAAACATGTGTTTAAAATATTTTTAAAAGAGAATGCTTTTGAAAAAGTCAGGATATATCAATGAAGACTATAATTTTCATACTAAGAATTGATGTTATAATATTTTGGTAAAAAATAAATTTGGTACTCTTATGATTTTAAAATCATATTTTATTGTATTAAAAATATGTAGGGTAAACAATGAGAAATATAGAACTGAATAATTCTGCCTTCGTGTTTGCTATTCTATGAACAATTACAGGAAATTACAAAATCCCTATATACTGATAACATTCAAATAAAACATTTTGTTGATTATTATTAACTAGTTATTTACAAAATAGCTCTTCTTCCTCTATGCTGCCTCAGCTAATGGTACACCAACTTTCACAGGCTTAATTAATATTGATAACCTGTTTCCATGTTTCAAGATCCTTTAGTTTAAAAACATTATTTTAAATGTGATTTTAGCAGCCATTAATCTCTACACTCTTAATTATCTTATTAAGCTCCATGCCAAATCCAAATCTCTTTTCAGCTTTCACTATTTCATTGTGCAAAACCTAGTCGCTTCCTTAACAGCCATCATCCTTTCACTTTCAAAACTGTTACTGTGAAAATAACACCAACCAAAATGAACGCATAAATGCAAACTATGAAACCACTTTATATGTCATATGAGTAGCCTGGGTGGGGCCCTATGAGTCTTCCAAGCCTTTAAAAAAAAATACTTTAAAAGGTTTTGCCCATTTTGATACCATGTTTTCGTCTCGATCATCTATCCTCATTCCCACCATCCACTCAGATGCTCCTCCTAGACAGCAGTTGTCTGATATTTCTCCTTTTGTGGTTGTTTTAGGGAAAAAACTTAAAATGGATATGAAAAGTGAAGAAAGTGATCATAGGAGAAAACCATTTCAGGTAAAAATTAAAAACAGAGCAATTAATATTTAATATTTTAAAGAAAAACCACATTATTTTGATGGTGTTTGTTGTAAGAATTCATTTCATATTCTTTATGAGTCTGGCCGTTGAATTTTTTTGACTGTTTTCATTTGAAAATGTGTAATGTGACCTGCCTCTGTGAAAAATTTCTTGTGGGCAGTTCACATCCCATTGAATATATGTCTGTATATCCATACGCTTAAGATAGGTGCAATATGGTTTACTAGAAAGCTATTTAAGAAAAGAAAAAATTATATTTTCTTATTTGTTGTACCATATAAAAAGAAGTGAAATCAGGAGGAGGGGAATAAGGTCATGCTTTTTAATCTTTTTTACGTGACCTGAAAAGACAATGAAATCAAAATATGCATTCTTATAGTTATGATAAAACGAAACCCAATGCTGCCTTTTATTTCACATTTGCATTTATAAATATATGTTGAAATATTTTTTACTACAATTGAATGTATGATTGTTGATTATTTACTATAGTTTTTAGTAATTATAAGGACAATTTAAGAATAAATAATGGTTAAAAATTATGTAGAACACAGTAGCTATATAAAGTCTATAAAACATATTTTATTTATTTCAAAATATGCAAAATCACTAAGTAATTAGTATGTAGTATTATTTTACACAATAAAGATATAATTAGGAAATGCTAAATGATTATAGATGTAAGTGAAATGATTAATGATTGTACAACTTATAATTTTGTTGCAGTTGAGTTTAGAATCTTTAAAAAAAGTGCATGTGGCTGGCTTTATGTTTACTTGTTCCTGTGTTTGCTTGTTGTCTGGTGGTTTAAAAAAAATTTTCGTTACATTTTATTTTTGCCCAACCTGTTGACCAGATGAGAGTTGTATGTAGCTATGTATTTTAAGTGTATCTATTTCGAACAATAAATTTAAATATGTAGGAAATACATATTCTTATTTAGGAAATACATATTCTTATTTAGGAAAGAAGGCATGTTATGACATGTAATATATCTGGAGTATAGATGTTAGTGTGGAGTATTAGTAATGATGCCATTATTGTGCCATTTATTTTAGTTTTGTATTAACTCATCCAAATATTGTAAATTTTAGCACCATTCCAACTATAGACGTGGATGTATATATTTAAGGCTGATAATAACTTCCTGTGTTCCTCTACCTAGTAAACAAGATCTTACTTATTTTATGAGAAAGTTATAATGTTACCAATTCATTGAAACCACTAACTAAACTACTTTTATAAAAATTAAAATAAGCACAGTCTAATTCATACACAATTCACTTAATAGTTAATTTGGTTTTAATTATAGGCTCATAATACCACATTCATGCCTCACAATTACATAATTCATACATGCACGTATGGATTCTTTTTTTCTTTTAAAACTCATCATGAATTAGGGTAGTTTAATTCCAAAATATTTACCATTGAAACAAAAGCAGCTCATGAAAAATTTTTCAACAGACTAGTTTTTAAATTCTCATGCATATAAATTTGTGCTAAGTTTCAAATATTTATGAAGGCCTTTCATGGAGAATATGCATCCTTAGGATTCAGCATTTAAAACATTTGCACTAAGGGATCAATATTATTTTCATCTCTTAATTGCATCAGATATTTACAACAAATTATATATTAATAGGGAGCCCATGCAAGATGTTGCCCATTGGCATAAACCCGTAGATCCGATCTTGTGGTGAAGTGGACCGCACAAGCTCGCTTCTATGGGTCTGTGTCAGTGTGGTAATCTGACAAAATGCTATACACAATGCCGTTCAATCAGTTCCGTAAGATCCTGTTAAACTCCAGTTGATTATATACTTCTGAAGTAATTATATTTTCCTTTGTTTTTCATGTATATTTTAATCGTCATCTGTCTTACAAGGCAGGCTTCAATTCTCAACAACTTGGAAACGTTTATAGCACAGCCATTCAAGTTTGATTCCATGTGCAGTAAATTGCATAATAAAGTTGAATCTTTATAGCAAGGTTTGGACCACGATCTGAATAGATCCTGTTCAGAAACTTCAGTGCGTACTGTAGTGTTAGTGTACCTCTTCAACTTCAGTAAGAAAATTAAAGACTACCACTGGATTTATATGTTTTTATTGAGCCTATTTTTCATGAAAAAAAGGAGGCTGAATGCAATTGATTTTTAATATTAATTGCTAGTAGAACTATGGCAAGAGAGATATGAAAAGACATTTTATGTGACCTATGCTGAAAAGCCACATGTTTAGGTTAATCCTGTGAGAAACAGTTAAAGTTTACTGGTAAAATGTTAGAATATTATATCTACATCCTTGCCAAGCTCTTAGGTATATGGCTGCCATATTTGGAGGAGCTGACTGAAGATATGATAAGGAGTTTGAAGCAACATTGGAAGCTGTGTGCATCCGGGTTGAGGTAGTAGGTTGTATGGTTTAGAGTTACACCCTGGGAGTTAACTGTACAACCTTCTAGCTTTCCTTGGAGCACACTTGAGCCATCGAGGAATTCTTCATCACTTTAATCTGATTGAGCCAAGTTCTGTGCAAGAAGGTAATGTGTCATGAGTATCTTAGATCACTGACTTGAGCCTTTATTAACATTAAAATGATCATTTCAGCCCTTTTAGATTATTCCATTTGCATCTGCTTATGAACAATGGGAAATGGTATTTCTAATGGGTTGTCACTCCATGTTCAAACATTTTAAGAAAATTGTGGGTAGTGACTTAAACTACATTAATATTAAAGCTTTTTATCATCTATAGATTAAAATTCAGCCCTTAATTTTCAAATTGATCATGGGTCTATTTATATTGACTGCTTAGACACTATAAGAAAAAATGTCTGCTAGAGTTAATAGCTCCCGTAGCACATTATTTGAGTTTTGTTATGACACATCACTTTCTACCTTATGTTATGGCTATTTATGTGCTTGCTTATTTTTTCCATACTAGACTGTAAGCCCCTTGAGGGCAAAGTCCATGCTTTATTTTTCATTGTATCCCCTGCAATGCCTTACTCATCATAAGCACTAAATATTTATTGGATAAATGAATGGAGTGTAAGACCTCACTCTGTGATGAGTTTCTATTGAATATTTGAATGAATTATGGCAATGGTCAAACATCCGAGTTTTATTTATTGCTCCTAAAATTGTTTAAATTTAATTACTGGACTGCTCCACATCAGTAATATATGTGACAATTTTTGACTTTTGAATGTGTCCATTCATCCTAATCAGATAATTTAATATTAAGAAGTACTTACTACCTAGAATTAAAAAAGAGCAAATTCATTTTTACTAATTAGTTCATGATAGTTTATGATCTTAAATTTAGATAATTTATATTTCTGTTGAATTTTAAATACCTGTTTCTAGATGAATTGTTTTTCTTTTAGCATTGATTTTAGCTAAATATTCTAAGTCTTATTTAACAATATAATTTTTTTAAATTAGATTTTCGTGTTTTGTATATTTCCCTCATCTCCTGCCCTTTATTTTTGTACAGCTATGTCTGTTGAATAAATGAGAAGCAACTAAACTAGAAACATGTCAAGGAATTAATAATAAATATGTATATAAAGTATAATTTGGGGATATGAACACATTTTTGTTTAAAGGAAAGGCAACTTATAATATTCTTTATGTTACAAAGTAAATGTGACTCTTTGGAATCTTAGTTTGCTGTCAACTTGAGTAGCACTTAGTGGTATAATTTTTGTAGTGATGCTATCTTACATAGATCATCTTTCAAACACAGGATTAAGTAGTCGTTGATGTTAGAACTTTAAAACTCCAAGTATGAAACATGGAATACATTAAAAAGATGTTTAGGTGCAAATATATATAATGAATCTTAAAATACTGGCTATGTGGTGATGGCCTTTCTAGAATACTCAGGCATCCAAAATATCTTATTACCTAGAATTTGCTAACAATGTAGTGAAGAAGGAACGTCTTCCCCCCAACATGTAGAAAATGTGAGCCTTAGAAAGTGAATACCAGGCCGGGCGCGGTGGCTCAAGCCTGTAATCCCAGCACTTTGGAAGGCCAAGGCGGGTGGATCACGAGGTCAAGAGATCGAGACCATCTTGGTTAACATGGTGAAACTCCGTCTCTACTAAAAATACAAAAAATTAGCTGGGCATGGTGGTGCGTGCCTGTAATCCCAGCTACTCAGGAGGCTGAGGCAGGAGAATTGCCTGAACCCAGGAGGCGGAGATTGTGGTGAGCCAAGATCGCGCCATTGCACTCCAGCCTGGGTAACAAGAGCGAAACTCCGTCTCAAAAAAAAGAAAAAAAGAAAGTGAATACCAATCACTTCAACCAAAGACTATTCCTCTTTGTGAAGGACTAATGAAGAAGCAATGGATAAGAGGCAGTAGACATAACACAAACAAAAAGACATGAAGAGATGAAAAGGAACGTGACCCATAGCAAAGAGAAACACCACTATGTCTAATGATGGCAGTTCAACCCACAGGTGAAAGAAAGGGACAACTAAATGGGTAAACAATTACATCTTTATAAATAGCTTTTTCCTTGAGAACCTAGGATCCCTTTCCTATGTATTTCTATGTATGTGTGTCTCCCCATGCTAGGTGCATTTATTTAGAAGCCAAATCTACTGATGGGTCAAAAAGAATATGATTGCCAATAAATGTCCATTTTCTTACAGTGTAATGGAGTTAAGTGCCTCACAAAGGTCAAGTAAGATATGCAGTTTAAGGATAATCTTATAAAAGTACTATAATGAATTGTTAGAATTACCATCTCTTTTAAATACTATCATCTAAGGTGAAGGAGTATAACTGAAGAATAACTGAAGAATGATGAGGGTGTAGCTATGATTTATTATGTTAGTCATGCAGAAATCATAAGAAGAAATCTGACTGGGCGTGGTGGCTCACACCTATAATTCTAGCACTTTGGGAGGCTGAGGCAGGTGAATCACTGGAGTTCAGGGGTTCAAGACCAGTCTGACCAACATGATGAAACCCCATCTCCACTAAAAATACAAAATTAGCAGGGTGTGGTGGTGCACACCTGTAATCTCAGCTACTTGGGAGGCTAGGATAGGTGAATCACTTGAACTCGGGAGGCGGAGGTTGCAGCGAGCTGAGATCATGCCATTGCACTCCAGCCTGGGTGACCGAGTGAGACTCCATTCTCGAAAACACAAAACAAAACAAAAACAGAAAAATCTGTAAGGTGGAGGATGTAGTTAGTACCAATGAATCAAATATTAAAACTTCTCTGAGAACAATACATGGAAGAGTTGTATGTTTGCCTTGGATTCATAATAAATTTTGCTACTCCAGTTATGAGGGATATGTAACTTGCTACATATTTACAAACAATGGGCAAATGTTAAATACACAAATTGATAGGATTTTTGTTTGGTTTGGTTTGGTTTAAGATGGAGTCTCGCTCTGTCACCCAGGCTGGAGTGCTGTGGTGTGATCTCAGCTCGCTGCAACCTCCACTTCCCTGGTTCATGAAATTCCCCTGCCTCAGCCTTCTGAGCAGCTGGGATTACAGGCACCCGCCACCACGCCTGGATAATTTTTTTGTATTTTTAGTAGAGACGGGGTTTCACTGTGTTGGCCAGGCTGGTCTCGAACTCCTGACCTCAGGCAGTTTGCCTGAGTGCTAGGATTATAGGCATGAGCCACCGTGCCCAGCACAAATTGATAGGATTTTTAAAGAAACCACATATAGGACTGCTGCCAATGTCAATAATTAAAAATAATTAAATTATGTCTAAGAAATCAAAGGGAAAGATTGTTCATATAGAGGGCTTACGTTCAGCTATGGGAAACAACTACCCACACTGAATAATTTCCTTAAGAATTATAAGTGGTCTCAGGTTTAACTGTAGACTGTAGACTGAGGTTTTCACATCTGGTAACAGAGTATGGCAATTCAGGAAATTATTAAATAATCAGTGTATTGTAATTCATTTATCCAATATTCCTTTTGATATTTTGAGGCACAAAGTTGGATGTATCTTTATGTTCATACTGGTTGATTTACCTCAAATGCTTTGTGGGATGAAGCAGGAAGGAGTTTTAGAGTGGGAAGGGAAGGAGAGAGAGGAGGAAGGAAGAAAAGTGAAACCAAGTACAAAGCAATAAATTGAGCCTTAACAGAAAAGTAAAACCAAGTGCAAAGCAATAAATTGAGCCTTACCAGAAAAGTCCGATATTAGTTTATAAGAACTAATGAGAGAAAATAACTGTGAGAGAATCAGATGAATTACTTGGCACTTGGACTGAGTCTTTTTGAAAACAATCCAACAGTCCATGAACTATGTTATTAGAATAAATAAGTGACTTTCTATAAATAATAATTTAGATTCTCTTATTCCCTTTTATCAAATGCTGACTAATGAGCACAGGTGATTCCTCAAGATTACTCAAATGATCTGATCCAGGATTCCTTCATCCTGAGCATTATTTCACACCTGTGGCTAGTTTCTCTGCTACAGAGTAGACAGATAACTTCTGAGGTAACTGATCTTGACTCTACCTATGCTTCACCTCTAAAACCCTTTGAGAATGCTTGTGAAAGATGTACCAGGAGAATACTTTATTCTTGCTTTAATTCCTACTGCTCAAGCAAAACTAGTACCTGTTATTAACATGCCTTTTAACTTGATAATATCATGTTCGTCTACAAATCCTTAACTGATTCTCTAAGATAGAATTGCCCAGCTTTGAATCCTCAAGACCCTTGCCACTTTGATTCCCACGGGGATTTCTCTGACTTCTGTTAGTAGTAATTACAAGTGTCCAAAGGGACTATGACTTGCCTTGGTACCTCTTATAATATACATGCTTTACTTTTTTAACTGTAGATATATTGAATCAGTGCCTTTCATCTTGAGTTGAACTTTAGATCATTTACGGGCAAGGATGAGAACCTCTACACCCTTTACAATAAACTTTGCTTCAGCAGTAAGGTCCTGTGTTACCCAAGATATTTCTAGACTCTCTGGAATATATTATTATGGTATTAGGAGTTGCTAATGGTGTCTAGGTCTGCAGGCCACTCTTGATTAAGCATGTGATATACCATTTGAAATGATTTAGGACACTAGCTAATCACTATAATTTGTAATAATTCTAAGCCCCTTTATGTAAGAAATGCATGTCCCTTTCAAACTCACAGCTCCTACCCTAATGTTTAGCTTATAGGATTGATTCAAGAACTTTTTTGGTGAATGAGCAAATATTTTTTAAACAAAATGAAAACTGTGATAGAATGGAGCAATTCTATATTTAAGTAGACTTCTTCAAACTTTTAAAGTTTAGAATTTGAAAGAAATTAGAAATATCACTTTTTGGGTGAACTCTGTTTGATGATAATTCTTAATCTTTTAAAATTGGCATTGTCTTATGTGTCCCTTAATTTTTAACTGTATTCTGTGCTATGTGAAGGTGTGAATTAAATCATATTTCTCTCCTACATCCAATATCTCTTAAATCCCAATTTTGTTTCTCTTCATCTGAACTCTTAGAGTACTTATTTGACTCCAATCATATTCAGCCTGAATTTCTTGTTAACTTTTTATATGTTCATATGGCATATAAGAAGGTAAATCATAAGCTGGATAATTTGTGTGAATTTTTACACAATAGGCACTTAACGAATAGTGCTTTATTGAAATTAAAAATAAAACTGAGATTTATTAATGGAAAAAAAATTGAGATAAATGGCCCATTTTGCAGATGACCAAACTGACACCCAGTTTCTTTAATGACTCTGTCAGGGTCAAGCTACTAGTTATGGACATAGCCCAGAATTCAATCCAATTCGGAGATCTATCCAAGAAGAAATATTTTAGTATGGTTGTCATTAGATTTTTAGTTAGTACTCAATTTTAATGTGTCATTAAACAAATTTTTAATAAATGAATCAATTGAAATTGGAAAATAGACTTTTGGTTCCAAAAGGCTACAAATAACATAGTAATTTAGCGTCAAGCTCAAATATGATAGACATATAATTAAAATGATTGAAAATAAACTCATCCCTCCAATTATTTTTTTCCAAGTACAATTGCACTCTCATCCTTCTAGGCACAGAGAGCAAGTTATCTACCCCAGTTTCATTCAGGTATTTCTCCTTCTAGAACACTTCTAGGACACTTCTCCAAGGGAGGAGAGTATGGCCTAGCAGTTGGTGGTGTATCTTAAGCAAAAAGAAAAAAAAACACTAGATATTGTTCAATCTGTTAGCAGTGTGTTGCTTAGAAAAATGAACGTTAATGTTAAATGGTAACTGTAACTAAATCTAACTTGAAGGTTCAGTTGTTCATGCGCTTCATGATATACACAAGGTATTATGTAAGGTGTTTTCACAGGGATCATAAACTTAAATAACCTCTGGGTCCAGGTGGTATAAGCCAGACTTTAAGACAAAAGGAAGTAACAAGGACTGTGGTAGACCAAAGAAGACGTATTTACCTTTAAGATATTTCAAAATAGGCCCGGTGCCATGGCTCACGCCTGTAATCCCAGCACTTTTGGAGGCCAAGGTGGGCACATCATCTGAGGTCAGGAGTTTAAGATCAGCCTGACCAAATGGTGAAATCCCATCTCTACCAAAGATACAAAAAAAATAGCCAGGCGTGGTGGTAGGTATCTGTAATCCCAGCTACTCCGGAGGCTAAGGCAGGAGAATTGCTTAAACCAGGAGGCAGAGGTTGCAGTGAGCTAAGATTGCACCACTACACAGCCTGGGCCACAGAGCGAGACTCTGTCTCAAAAGAAAAAAGAAAAAAAAGATATTTCAAAATAACTCTCATTAGTCAATATGAATTTGGATCCCAAGGGGAACCAGTTTTCCCTTTCTGATATGAAAGTATCAGATAATAAAGCAAAATTTCAAAAAACTTGTTATTTTGATAAAGCTAACATCATCTTTTTTAAAGTTCATTTAAAAAACTTCTATGCTGCTGTTGTTATTTCAGATAGATATGTATGGTTCATGACAGTCTACATAGTTTCTTATATTTAACTAATGAAAAATATTCATTGGTCAAGCAATTAGCAACTGTGATATCGTTTTGATGTCATTTTAACAAAAGAAGTATACTAGTAGTGGTAGTAATTGTAATATTGTTAATAAGAGTACATAATTTTAGGTTTGTATTTACATATAAACCTCAATGTACAAAAAATGAAATTCTTGTAATTCTTATGCTCCAGTAATTAGTGCTATAGATGGATAAATATATAACATTGTCAAGTCAGAAAAATCAAAATGTTAAAAAGAATGACCACTAAATTCAAGTATTCTCATCTCTATGTAAATTCTTACATTCAGGCAACTGAGTTCAAAAGTAAAGAAACATTGGTATTGTTAATTATATTTTATTAGGTTATATAATTAAAAGACCAATTATACATCAATATGAAATTAGATCAGATTCCTGTCCATAAATTTTCAATATAATTTAATCCAATGAATCTAAATGTGGAAGAGAAATGACAAAACCACTTATGAAAACACAAAGTTTCTCTAGTAAAACAAAATGTATTGGCAATTTTGTTGTCTGTTGTAGAAGCCTTCTATTTAATATAAATGGGATCAATAGTCAATCAGCTAATACACCCAGATTTTAAAATAAATTAATCTTAAAAATGAATACATACAACCTACATTTTACTTGATTATGTATTCATTTGCCAATAATTTTATGTAAACAGAACTTTTTTTGGTTTAGATTATTGATTACAAATTATAGTCATCCTCCCTTTCAGTAAATCCTATAATGCATCATCTATGATTTCTAATTTTTGGTGTCTTCATGAACATCTTTAAGTTCAAATCCAATGCTAAGAAATCTAAGAGCAGAATTCTACTTTCTCTCATTTTTTCTAAGCTTCTGAAATTGTCTTTCCTATATGTTATTCTATAGCATTATACGTTTTGCTAAGTGACTGAAATTTATTAATTCTTTCTTCAATATTCAACTTGGAGGTATAGAACATTTCTCAATTTTTTACAATTATATTTCAATTTGGTTATGTGATATTTAATTAAAAGATGTAATTTAATATATGCAAAACTGGCATACACTGGTTTGGGAGCAAACATAATGAATTCCAGGGAAGCATATAAATCACTTGGTGGAAGCAGACGTATTCTTGGGTGTTCTAGAAATCTTGATGGTGCTGGAAATGTTCTCTCTGCACTGTCAAAACAGTAGCCACTGGTCACATAAAGCTATTGAGCACTCGGAGTATGTCTAGTGTGACTGAAAAAATGAATTTTACATCTTAGTTAATTTTAGTCCACTCAAATTTAAATAGCTACATGAGATTTGTAGCTAAGGTAGTAGGCTGTGCAGTTCTAGAGAGTAGCTCACTTGCATTTAGTGTTTGCTGCTGTGGCATCTGTTAAAAATATCAGATAATCTGTGAAGTGGCTAATGGTTAAGAATACTACCCTAGTTGAATTAAGATAGACTTAGGAAATGCGGGTTGATTTGGAATGTGTTTGTTTTGCTCTGTTTTGTTTTATTATCTTTTATCTTTGTCTATTTTGTTTCTATTTGAGTCTAAATTTAATTTTGAGGAATTTTTAAAACTTTATTCAAAATACAGAAGCCAATGAGTGAAGCAGTAAACACTACAGAGGTTTATAGCTCTTTCTTTAGCATTCAATACAACAGAAAGTAATGACATTCCTTCTCACATTGGCCAAAAAAAATGTTTTTAATTCAGGATAGTAGATCCATAGGCGCCATAGGCTGAATTTGTTGAGTCTTTAGAACTTTTGCTATGTTTATATTAATAGTTTAAATATATGTGAATGTGCTCGTATTTCTAAGAAAAACCCAGGCTGTTGTAAGATTTTCAAAGAAGTATGTCTTTGAAATAATTTCCTCAAAAAGTTAATGATAACTGCATGAAGTTATTGTCTAACATTTTTTGAGGTGCCTGAATTTAATTTAGTAGTGAACTGTGATAGATTCAAAAGCCTTCATTTATAAATATTATAAATCTATCAGTCCATCTATATTTTAAATTATATAATTTATACGTTATTAAATTTGTAAGAAATTTAGATATTGCACAATATATAATTTATATGTAATTTAATAATATATTCATAATTTAATTACTTAACTAAACCTGGAACAATGTTGACATAAGAAAAAGGGTAGCTTAATTCTTCAGAAGAACAAATTAAATTGGATAGGTAAGATCACTGTCATGTTAAGTTTGAACACTTAACTCTAAAGTACTGGACATATCATAAAAATATAGACT
This sequence comes from Callithrix jacchus, assembly GCF_049354715.1. Classification (NCBI taxonomy): domain Eukaryota; kingdom Metazoa; phylum Chordata; class Mammalia; order Primates; family Cebidae; genus Callithrix; species Callithrix jacchus. The sequence goes on from NC_133522.1 coordinate 23,586,265, forward strand.
GAAGCCAGGCATGATGGCGTGTGCCTATAATCTCAGCTACTCAAGAGGCAGAGGCAACAGGATTGTTTGCATTCAGGAATTTGAGGGTGTTGTGAGTTGTCATCTTCAACGTGGGTGATGGAGGGAGAGCCCATCTCTAAATAAAATAAAATAGATTGAACCATCTCTCTGTTTTACAATATAAGTACATTTACTTTTTAATAATGAACGAGAGGGTTATTAAAGAGGTGCATTTTGTGTGTTTTATGTAACATAAAAAGATAGTCACCAGTTTCATGTTCAATGAGAGAACTCGCCTCACATGAAAACATTGGGAAAATTAGAAAATCGTACTTTTATATGTTTTTAAAATAAAATATTTGTTCCAATTTATTTTTATGTTTCCCTTTTTAACTACAGTTGATCCTTGAACATCACAGGAATTAGGGGTCCTCACCCCCGAGGTAGTTGAAAATCTGGGTATATCTTTTGACTCCTCAAAAACTTAAATACTAATAGCCTACTGTTGACCAGAAGTCTTACTGATAACGTAAACAGTTTATTAACACATATTTTGTAAGTTATATCTATTATACACCATATTCTTACTATACAGTATTCTTAAGAAGAGGAAATGTTATTAAGAAAATTATACGAGAAAATATTCCACTGCTTATTAAGTAAAAATAGGTAATCATAAAAGCCTTCATCTTAATTGTCTTCAAGTTGACTAAGCCAAGGAGGAGGAGGAAGAGGAGGAACTGGTCTTGTTGCCTCGGGTGGTAGAGGTGAAAGCAGAGGCAGAAGACGCAGGCACACTCGGTGTAAGCTTCACTGAAAAAAATTCACATGTAAGTGAACTTGTACAATTCCAACCTGTATTGTTCAAGAGTCAACTGTAGCATTTTTGTAATCTATCAACTACCAATTCCAAAGACATCAAGTAGGATGGCTTCTACTGTAATAGTATTAGTCTTTTTATAAAAGTGAGAAAACCATGTTCGGGGAGTTATACCTGTGAATTCCTTACAACCACATGAAAGGTAAAACCCAGGGCTCAAGCAGGTGTATCTTATTCCAAGGGATTTGATTTCAACTATTTTTTTTATAATGTCTCCTGTGACAGAGGATTCGAAACTTGAAAGCAGTAGTATCCACAGTAAAAATTTGCAAGTAACAATTTTCTCTGTTTTATTTAAAATGAATGTGCAGCCTCCCTAGTCCAACTAGCTAGCCTTTCCTGTGCTTTCAGAGACCTTTGCTAGACCAGTATTACAATTTGGAGATCCATACAATGAAAGTTGGATGAGCCGTTTTCTGTTTCTGAGTTTTTAAATTATAGAATAGCTGTTTTTTGTTTCTGACGAGTTTTTAAATTATAGAATACTAAACCTAACCTATCTAAAATGCAAATATATTTGCTTCTAACTTAAAAAAATGTGTAATATCACTCAGTCTTTTAACTTGATTATTTCCATTTTAAAAATTCTAAGTATTTCAAATCATAGAGCAATAAACTTTACTTCACAGACTACTTGAGATTAACTGACTAATATTTGAGAAGATCTAAATAACCCAGTTTTTTACATAATATAGGGGCCCAGGGAAGACTCTGTTTTTCCTTTTCCCACTTCTAAGGATTAAAAATAATTTGACCTTAACTTATTGTTTTCCTCCCTGCTCTAGGTTTTAAGACCTTTTAGAACAGTGACCCTCAACCGGGCATGAATGGGAGAGGAGTATGAGGCAGGAGGTGGGTGTGGTTGAGCGAGTCTTAGACTTTACCTCTGCCTGGGCACCCATCTCAGTAAGAATCCATTCTGTGATACAATTTCAGAGGCATAGGAAAGGCCACCCTTCCTTCAGAATAGCTTGGTCTTATACTGCACATTTATCTTAGAGCACAATGATTGACTATCCCTTGTTCTCCAGTAATATAGTGACTGAACGCCACCCTGGAGTCAGGATCTCCTAGTTTATAGAGAGTCTGGATCTACAACAACTATAACAGCTGACCCTTTTCTCAGTGGTTTGTGATCTTTATCTCTAAAATGAGAATTATAACACGAATGTTGCAAGACTTTTGAGAGAATTAAAAGATTATATGCACATAACATTTAGCAACCATGATGGTTAGCAGGTAATAGGAGTTGAATAAAAGGTAATTATTATCATTAGACATATTAAATGATGCAGTGTATTGTTTACTTGCCAGAAGTCCTGCATGCTCAGTGCTACAGAATTTATATAGGCAGAGCCAATCAATGGAAATGTTGGGAGGTGTTTTTTTTATTTTGTTTTGTTTTGTTTTGTTTTCTGACTGTCCTCTTGTCTTCAAAACATCATGGCACTGCTGCTGGATTTGCCGGACTGAATAGGCCACACTCCAGATATTCTTTTCATTGTCAGGTCATGATAAATAATAAGTCTTACCTTTTCCTTCTGAATTTACAATCTCTCTTCATTAGTTTGAAGTTAATTCTTTTCTTTTTTGTATCATGCTTATTTTGCAGACATGAACAATCTTGTCACTACTGTATATATGCAAATAAAGTAAAATGATAAATTGCTTAAGTGTCTCTGTTTTTCTATCTGTAGAATAGGGGTCATAATCCCTTCCTGTCGCACTTTTCCAGACTGTTGAGAAAATAAAAGAGCATCAGTATTCTCATAAATAGAAAATTAAGCCATTTAGACTTATGTACAGGAAGTTTGATAAGTAGACTTCAAGAGAAGAAGTGGCAAAGTATTCTTTAATTGTTGCTATCCTAAGAAAAAGCTGTCTCTCTTGATCTTTTAATACCTCTCTTTGTCTTTCTTTCCCTCTCTGTCTACCTGCATCTGTTCTGTGTGCCTAGATCCTGTTTATATTTTCTCTCCTTAACTTTCTGCATGACTGTTTTCATGTATGCATGTAAATTCTTTTTTCATGTCTAGGCAAGTGCCAAAGTAACATTGTATTTGATACATAAATTAATTTTTAATTAAATTAATGAAGCAGCTAGAGAAATGTAGATTTTAGTTCACATGAAACTGAAGGGTACTAGCTACATCGTAATTAACATATTAATGGTTTGTCAAGCTTGGTCATCATCTTGGTCAGGGGATGCCGTAGGAGCTAGATCAGTCCTGTAATTTCTTTCTGTTTTTTTAAAATAAAGCCAATTATTTCCATATGAGCTAGGTATGCACTCCATACCTGTTTGATAAGATTGATTACATTAGACATTTCTCACAGAAAAATGAGTCTATGTTTCATATTTAATTTTCACTTGGTAGAAATTAAGTTCAGTGTGCCATACTGGTCCAGTGAGAGCACATTCAGTAATTTTATTGTAACCAATTTTCACTTTAGATAGTGGCCAGGAGGTATTTGAACTGGGTTATGAGTTTGTGGGGTTTTAAACATGGTTCTTTTTCCCTTTTCCCTTGGCTGGATAGTGTATTAGTATGTCCAATATGTCATGTTGTTTTTACTGCTTATCTGAAAATCAAATTTGAACATCTTATATTTTTATTTGGCGACTTTATTTAGGTAGCATTTTCCATAATGAAGTGCCTTATTCCTATTTCTCTGTATATTTCCCCTCACATTAAGTAAAAGGAATGGAAGCTAACTAGAATAAAATTTATGTATGAAATATCAGTGGGAAAATACAAAATTAATATAACAATTTATATTAAATTAATAGAAAATCAGAGAAAAGCCTTTCTTCTAAACATTAGATTCATGTAAAATTTGTATTTGACTATATTCATATGATTAAACAAAATGGTTTAGCAAATGTCATTTAATAAACAAAAGCCAGTTTACAACATCATCATAAACGTTAGGAGATTAAAATTTGTTACGGTGTCTAAGCCACATTTCCAGTTGGTTTCTGTGATATTCTTTCTTTTTTTTTTTTTTTTTTGAGGTGAGAGCTTACTGTATCACCGAGGCTGGAGTGCAGTGGCACAGTCTTGGCTCACTGCAACCTCCGTCCCAGGTTCAACCGATTCTCCTGTCTCAGCCTCCGAAGTAGCTGGGATTACAGGCACACGCTGCCACACTCAGCTATGTTTTTTTGTATTTTAGTAGAGACGAGGTTTCCCCATGTTGCCCTGGCTGGTCTCAAACTCCTGAGCTCAGCCAATCCACCCTCCTCGGCCTCCCAAAGTGTTAGGATTACAGGTGTGAGCCACCGCATCCAGCCTTCTGTGATATTCTCAGTGGCCTTTGTATTAATTACTACAGAGTATTTTTTGGTGCAAGTTCTGGAGAGAACGTTTTCTAAGAAATTAACATCCTGATTAAAGGAATTTCACTCTTCAGTTAATAGAAAGCATCATTTGTTTCTCACATGATCTGTTGCTATTAGCTCCTTTAAAATCTTTGCTAGCTTTTTAAACATCAGTTGCTATAAAAAGATAAATCTTATGCACGTTACTTGTGCTGTGTGTTTGCCCCAGATTTAAGTAAATGTTTTACATGGCACCTAGAGATCTGTGATAACAGCGCCCTGGCTGTGTTCCCGCACGTCACAATCTAACCCCTTCCTCTATCCCTATCTCTTCCTTCCTGACCATCCTAACCATCCCCAGCTCAGTGGCTTTCTTCATTTCCTGTTTTGCTCATATCCTCACCAGAGCCAAGCTCTCCAGCCAGGTCTTCTCCCTACATTCATCGGCTCCCCCCCCACCACCAGTTCCCTCCTATTTTTGCAGCCTGAGCAGAGAATAACAAACCCAGAAGCTTTCATAGTGTCACCCAAAGTCACACTATGCACACATGTGCTTGACCACATATTCACACATAATGAATTTTTTAATTGAATTAGGGAATTGTTATGTAAATTTGGCACCATTTCTCTCATTTTATATGGATGGACATAAGCACTTAAAGATTAAGAGGTTACCATCAAAGTTGCATGCTCACAACTCAAGGCAGGAACCCAAGTGCTGCCATCAAATCAAGTTTTTGAGACTTAAGTTCTTCCTCTGTAATATAGGATCATATGGTCCCAGCATTAAACTAGAGCTTAAAATACCTACTGAACTGCTTATAGTGGGATTTCAGAAAATGTTTCTTCCCTGCAGTTTTCACTAAAGTGAAGATGATATGTGAGAGACAATTTGTGAGACCTAATTCTGGTTGAGGCTAAGAATTCCATTCGTTTCCCAGTCACTGACAAGTTCATTTAACTCTTTTTGCGCTTGGACATATTTATTTTTTACACAAGAATGTTCTGTGATTATATGATTCTATCATATTTTCAGTTTAAAATTTGACCTAATAATTAGCATATAGCAAGTCAAGAATCTTCAGATAATGAATATATGAGAAAATGGTGGTATCCAGTGCTTTATTAAAATAATACAAAATACATTATTTTCCAGTTGTTTCATGACACATTTGAGAGTGACATAGGTACTTTATTGTTTCTATCGATATTTTAAAGTAAATTCTAGGACATTTTTAAGTAATTGGATTTTTTAAAATTATCCCACATATCTAAGTTACATTTTTTACACTGTTGCAGCACAGTACTTCCCTTTGATCCTCATTTGCGCCTCTGGCTTTCTTTAGTCTTCTTAAGCAATTCCCCCCCGCCCCTCTCTCTGTCTCTCTCTGTCTCTGTCTCTCTCTGTCTCTCGCTCTCTCTCTCTCTCTCTCTCTCTCTCTCTCTCTCTCTGTCTCTCTCTCGACTGCTCTAGTCACAGAATAGTATGTATTCTGTAAAGGTTTTATAACTTGCCTACCTACACCAATAAAGTTTAAATTCCTCTGCAGAAGAGTAAGGAACTTAAAATCTGCTTCCACTGCACCAACATGAAATCATATCAGGCTGTCCCTTCATCTCCTGAGTCCACCATTTCCCAGCCCCTACCAGTACAGCATTACTTTATATTTCACTCACAATGTGGTTCCATGCACCAGTGTAGCACATGAGCAGTGGTGTGTAGTGGAAGGCAAGAAGGTTCATTAGGTGTAGGCTTTGAAATGAGGCAAAGAGATCCCAAATGTAGCTCTATCATTCTGTGGCTACGGGGCTGTCTCTGTCCCTATAAGACTCATTATTTTACCTATAAGTAAGATAATAACACAACATAGAGCTCCCATTAGGATTAAATGATATAACATATTTTAAATTATGGTATAAATTGTTCGGTACAGGGAAGGCAGTAAGTGTTATCGTGATACAATAAAGATGTACAGGAAAGTTTTTGCTTCTTTTGATTATTCTGTCTAAAAAGTTTTGAATTATTTTCATTTCTGGCAAAATTGTATAATCTTTAAAATCTGCTAACCTTTATATTCACATTAAAATGTTATTAATAATAATCATGTTGCATGCCACTCTCTTACTTCTTAATTGACATTGTATCTTTTCTTATTCTAACTTTTCTCCAGATTGACACTAAGAAATAGTCATAGGTAATTAGGATGAAAAAGAATTTGTCAGTCATTTAGTCCAATTTTCTCATCTAATAATTTATAAAACTGAAATTCACACTCATCAAACTCATTGATAACTAACATATTTTTGTGAGATGGTTTGTATAGTATCTGCCCTCAGAGTAGTCTGTCAGTTTGCAAAAAGTAGCAAACTGTGTCTGTCTGATTGGCTTAGTATCAACAATGATTGATATACGGTGAATTCTCAGTGGTAGATATTTCTGGAAAAAAAAATGTTGTGGAACTACTTGTGAGCAGACTTCTGAATGGTTGGCCAGTGCTCTTTGTGCTATACCACGTTTCTTTTCACTCAAACTTCATCTTATTTTGTAGATTCACTTATTTAAAAAAGCTTTTTATGCATCCTGGAGTAGCCCTCATAAAACTGATCTTTCTAAGATCCAGGGATGCTCCTGGTTGTATAATGTGATCATGTGTGTTTGGAATTCTAATGATGCATACCCCTAGAGACAGACCAAGGAGAAAAACTAAAGCTGAAGCAGTAATTTATTTATTTCTTCATTTATTTACTTTTTCCTGGCTAAGAAGATCTACACATGTGGATCTTCTATCCTCGGCATCAAATTCAGTGGTCCTTTCTTGTGTCTCACAATTAATTGCTTCAACCTTAATTTCACAGCAGTGCCAATTTTGTGTTAACCTTGGCTGTCTGCAGACTACTTTCATTCTTGTTGCTTTATTTCTACTCTATAATAACTGATAGAGAAGCAGAAAAGTTTACGTTTCATAAAAAAGACTTATGTTTTATAAATGAGGGAACTAAAACATCATCTAAATTCAGATACCCACTCTGCCATCATACTGTTTTTATGCTGTACACTTTTCCTTCACTGGGTTGGAGCTGCCTTAGAACTGTGGTTGAGCTAAGGATGCAGTAGCTCCCACCTGTAATCCCAGCACTTTGGGAGACCAAGGCAGGTGGATAGCTTGAAGTCAGGAGTTTGAGACCAGCATGGGCAACATGGCAAAACCCTGTCTAATAAAAATGCAAAAATTAGCTGGGCTTGGTGGTAAGCAAATGTGTTCTCTTTCCAGGTCCATGAGGGGCCGTAGTTTTAAGGACAAGAATTTCCCAGTGCCATACCCCCTCCCATCTCTCTCCATCAGGGAGTTTTAACAGTTTATGTTTAAATTTCACGGGTGAGGGAAGAAACTAAAAGTCACTCCAGCGGAAGTTCTAAGGAACTCCTTTCATTGGCCAGAAGAACTTGGTAAGGTGGGAATTTTTCCCAGGATAAATACCCCTGCTCCTTCTCCCACGCCAGATTTCCAGCTTTCTGGAATCCCCTCCACATGGTGGGAGCTCCCTTTCCCCTCTGAGATTTCCCCCTCTGAAATCCCCTTCCACATTCTTTGTGGAAGTCTTTCTCTTTTCTCCTTTCCTTCTCTTTTCTGTACCTAAATAAAATCACCTTTCTGCAATACTTCTTGGGTCCGATATTTACTTTCATGAACATAGGATGCACCTTCAGTGGTCTCATCGCTTATTCTTTAAGAGGTTGGAGACCAAGAACCCACAGCATTCTCTCGGGGGAGCTGTGCCTCACCAGCACCCAAGAGAAAACCTGGTAACAGTGGTGCATGCCTGTAGTCCCAACTACTCAGGAGGCTGAGGCAGGAGAAACGCTTGAACCCAAGAGGCAGAGATTGCAGTGAGCCAATATTTGCCACTGCCCTCTAGCCTGGGTGACAGAGCAAGACTCTGTCTCAAAAAAAAAAAAAAAAAAGAGAAAAAAAAGAAATGTGGACCTCAGTTTGGTAATCTGGAAAATGGGCCAGATGATCTCTAAGGTTAATAAGTATTTATTTATATTCTACCAGAAATACAAAAACTTAGCTGGGTGTGGTGGCATACATCTGTGGTCATAGCTACTCAGGAGGCTGAGTGGGGAGTATGGCTTGAGCCCAAGAGGTGGGTGTTGTAGTGACCCGAGATCATGCTATTGCACTCCAACCTGGACCTGTCTATTGCACTCCAGCAAGACCCTGTCCCCCCACCCCCCATCCAAAAAAAGAAAAAACTATAGCTGAGATATTCTGCAACACTGAGAGAAATCTAACCTTTCTCCCCATAAGTTCTAGCAAAGTTCCTAGAGCAGCCTTGGGCTATAGGACCATTGAATTTCCATGCTAAAGTGCCTCCCACGCAGCCCCATGGAGTCCTGAAATTAAACAGGTGGCTAGTTCAAATTGTGGTTTAGGGATGCAAAGTCTGTGTTTAGTAACTAGCACTTGAACCTGGCAATAACCTTCAATGAGTATCTCATTTTCCTGCTCCTGAGAGAGAAAAAAATCAACAAATATAGACTGAGTGTGCTCTAGTGTCAGATTGTCGGAGTTCGAATTACTTGTTGGGTGTATGGCCTTAAATAAGTTCTTTCATTTCTCTGTACCTCTGATGCTTCACCTGCAAAGCAGTGTCAACCTCAAAGCTGGAAAAAATAAATGAAATAATAAATGTAATAGTACAGAGCCTGACTCACAGTAGTGCTCCATAGATATTAGCTCCTAATCATTATTATTCATTACTTTGTGAAAATCAAGTTGCAATTTCATCTAATCTGAGTTGCTCACATGCATATTTTTCTTTATGCTAAAAAAAATTCTTTACAAACAAGAAATAAATGGGGTAGAATTTACTTTCTTCATTTATAATTAGATGATTTCAGTTAATCTGATTTTCAGCAAAACCATCTTTATCAGTTTGACCATGTTGGAAACTGAACACACTCAAATGGCATTATTGGCACCACATTGGAAATGTATATAACCTTATGTTGAAAGTTCAATTACAAGTGTAATTCTGTCTTGACGTTTGCTTGAAATTCATCTCTTTTGGGTTATATGTTAATAATGAAGGGCAGAAATTTGCTATAGGCATTTACATTTGATTCAGACACAGGTTTATATTGTTTGCCTGTAATATATTTAACATTCCAAAACTGCTTTCTGATTTATCTTATCTACCTTAAAACTTACAGTTATTAATCGTTCTCATTTTTCCATTAAAGCTAGCATACTGCAAAGCAGGATATTAATATACTCTATAAGTTGTAGAATTTCTTAATGTCTATCTCTACCATTGGATGAGGCGTCATAGTCCCCTTCTCCTTAAGAAAGTAGAAAATATTCTATGCCAGTAGTTGTCAGTAAAAAAGGGTATGTGTCCCTAAATTTTATTTTATATGAATATTAATATTCCTTATATGGCCATCATTTTTAGTGTTTCATTTTCCAAATGCACTTTCTAAAAACATGTAAAATTATGGTCCATTACTAACACTAATGGATAATTTTGCGACTGAATTCTGCACCAAAAACGATTATTTGCTGTGTGAGGACAGACTTGCAAAACAAGATGTGGTAGCATTTAAATGGCCACTTATTTTTAGTAGAAGACTGCCCTGACTGTGGTCTAAAACTTCGATTTCCATTTCATGGTATCATTATCTTCAGACCCAGATGGGCATCTCTTGCACTTAAGGAGCATGAGGGAAACCAATTTGATTAAAATTGGCTGTTTCGTATCTTTAGGAAATTTGGAGATGGAAAAATAATAATTTGTGTAATAAATGTATGATCTGCAGCCATGTTCGTCCTCCAAGGTAATTAGCAATTCTGTATTTTCAGGAACCAGGAAGGCAACAGACTTTTCCACGGGATGCTCTTTTTGTAGAAAATTGTGGGTATAATACTTGATGGGTCAAACTGAACAAAGTAAACTGTTTGATTTATGGTGTGAATATTATGAGAATTATTCTGTAATTCATTTCTTCCCATCAATTCATAGGATCGATCTTTTAAGCATATTTTGCAATCAAAATTTCTAAAAGACGCCTAAGGATCTTATACTGTAACAACATCATCATTCTTTCTATATTATTTTCATGCAATATACTGCATTTCTGGATCCATTAAAGTTATTTTAAAAATTTCTTCTTCTATTAATGTTGCCACAGTCTTTTTCAAACATTTATGAAGTCAGCAATGATTCAGTAAAACAGAAGTTAAATAGCACTGAAAGCATAAACAGTGCTCAAGGAGATTTGGATCTTTTTTTAAAAAAATTAAGATCTAGGATTTACCCATACTTAAATAAATTTTAAGTATTTATTTTTTTAACTAATCTCCACTGAAAGCTTCTTCAAGCACTGTTTGTATGTTGTTTAAAGTGTAAATGAATAGGATAATGAAAACAATTATTAAATAAAATAGAGGTTAAGTGACCTGCCTGCAGCCAAAGAGTTAGTTCACAGCTATGCCAAGAATCAGACTTAGATTTTCTGGTTTGCCCATGTTCTGTTCACTGCTCTTTTAAAGAAGTCAAGGTTTTAAGATAACTGACGTCAATACATAGTTCAGTATCTCTGTTTGTCAGCACAAAATACACTTCATGCTATTGTGGTGTTTAGATAAAATATACAAAATATAAATGCTAATGAGATGCCCAGTATGTAATGACTAACCACAAAAAGCAATACAATGTGACAAATATTTATTAAACTGCTAATTCTGTCAATATAAATATTTCTGAGGAGCATATTCTTTTCACCTTCAGAAAGCCATATAATCCCAGCAATTAGTGAGGGGTGAAACCAATCAATGGTAAAATACTTTCAGATTTTTAAAAACTAATTTAGTAATTGGCAGTATATTCAGGAATATTTTTAAGTTGGCCTTTTTGCACCACAAAGATTCAGTTCTGCTATTCTGTTGATAAAACATGTGCTAAATGATAGCAGTGATAAATAAGTCTAAGTTTGGAAATGTTTAGAAATGCAATTCCAGAAAGAAAACGTCCTAAATGATGGAAGAAAAAAATGAGTTAACTTAGATGTTTTTCTGTTCAATTTAGAAGATGAACCCTAGATTACAAAGCATTATTTAATGATCTCTGGAACAAGGATATGATATAAGGAAATTTTCCCTTACATACATTGCATCAGGCTCTTGCCCATCCCTCCAGGACCTTGCACTGCCTGTTCCATGGGTCTTAGATGTCAGGTTCTCCAAGAATCCTTCCCAGACTCCTGGTGTCTATGGGAGAGAAAATCCAATGTGCCCCTTACAGTCTGTACTTTGTCAGCCTTTGTCACAATGCAATCAGCACATCGAATGCTGTGACCTGTTTACCTGTCATCATTTCCCTGGACATCAACTTCCCAAGGACTGGAACTGGGTGTCTAGTGGTCTAGCTGGGTTTCATACACAGTAATCAACTCTGATTGAATGAAGGGATACTCAAGTTAATTAGGCCCCGTGCAATTCCCTATAGCTTAGAGTCACAGGCTTTCTTTTAAAGCTCTTTACTACACTTTATTTCACTCAGATGACAGATGAGGAAGCTGAAACTCAGGCAGGCTAAGAGGTCATACACTATAAATGGTGGAGTGAGGAAATCAAGCCCATTCTCTTTCCTTGCTTATTCTTTCATTCAACAGATTTATGCTGAGCATCCTCTATGTGTCAGACATTATGTCAAAGCTGAGAATCCAAAGATAAATAGGTTAAGATTTCCTGAAGCTCCCTGCCTTATCAGAGATAGACTATAAACAGTAATTATAATTCAATGTGATAAGGGCTTTGACAGAACCGTGTACTCTGTGCTGTAGAATTTCTAAAGAAGGAATCAATGTCTGTGCATATTAAATTGCTCCATTTTATTTTAATATTCTTTTAATACTATTTTATGTCTGACTGTTTAGTATATAACTACCCTCATGTAGAAGAAGGTAGGCAAAGGCCTATTTAAATGAAAGTTTAAATGTTGCAATATTATTTCTAAACTAATTAGTTTTCATGATTGTTCATATTGTACATTAATTCGAATATAAAACAGAAGTCTATATAAAGCCAAATCCACAATAGTTCTAAGTGACTTGCTTAGAAAAATTATTATTGTCATTTATATAACTTGAAATCCAAAGAAGATTCTCAGAAGAGTATGATCATAAGCACATTACCAGAATAGAGTGTAGAACTGGGGTAGGAGCACAATATGGCATGAAGATGGCTTAGGGTGAATCAGGAACTAGCAAGACCATTCTAGAAAGCAGCTGTGTGCCTGAGCTTTGATTAGAAGTTCATCTGCTGTTTTTAAAATCTTTTAAAGAATAGCTGGTTGGCTGGAAGAATAGATTTATTTTACTTTTCATAGTTTTTAAATTATTATTCTGACAAAATAAAAGCCAATGCAGATTATGGCATTTAATAATGGCTATTAAAAATATTTTACCAAATGAATAGAAACAAAATAATTGTCAATAAAGAACATAAGTCTATTTGCATTTCTTAATAATCACCAAGCTATTCAAACTGAGAGCAATCAGAAGCTCATAAAGAAAAAGCCATGAACCTACCGGGAAATTCGAGGGAGGGGTCTGGCTTTATCAATCTGTGTATCTCCAGTGCTAAGCACAATGGCTCATGCATGGTTGAAAGGCTTCAACCACAACAAGAAGACTCCCAACTTAATACTTCTTTTTTTTTTTTTTTTTTTTTTTGGAGACAGAGTCTCTGTCACCTGGGCTGGAGTGCAGTGGCATGATCTTGGCTCACTGCAACTTCCAGCGCCCAGGTTGAAGCGATTCTCCTGTCTCACCCTCCCTGGTAGCTGGGATTGCAGGTATGCACAACCATGCTCAACTAATTTTTGCATTTTTAGTAGAGGCAGGGTTTGGCCATTTTGGCCAGGCTGGTCTTGAACTCCTGACTTCAAGTGATCTGCCCTCCTCGGCCTCCCAAAGTGCTGGGATTACAGGAATAAGCCAACATCCCAGGCCTATGACTTCAGTTTAAAAAATAAGTAAACAAACCAAAAATTGAATGGACATAAACCAAATGAGGATAAAAGAAAACTGCTTTAAAAGCCTAATTCCAAAAACCTAAGAGCAGCAAGTTATCAGTGATTAAAAGCTAGGAAGCATGCTGGGTGTTTAAAAGTAATAACTTCCCTACTAAAGCAGCCACACCAGTGAAAATGGGTAGAAGCCAGTAAGGAGGCATTCACCCCTTTCAAGCATCTGAGGAATGCACATTCAACACATTCCAAGCACACCTCCCCCGCTGCAGACTGACTGCTCAGGCCAGCGGCCTTTCACCTCTAGCCACATTGCGCAACAATTAGTAGGAAAACAAAAGAGATGACTTTCTGGATTTGTCACATTGCTTCACACTGGTGCCCCTTTCTCTTGTAATCAGGATAAAGTAAGTCGCTGCCAGGCACGGTGGCTCACACCTGTAATCCCAACACTTGGGATCCATGCACGCAGCAGGTGGATCACATGAGGCCAGGAGTTTGAGATCAGCCTGACCGACATAACGAAACCCCGACTCCATTAAAAATACAAAAATTAGCCGTGAGTGGTGGCGGGCACCTGTAATCCCAGCTACTCGGAGGCTAAGGCAGGAGAATCACTTGAACCCGGGAAGCGGAGGTTGCAGTAGGCTGAGCTCACACCATTGCACCCCAGCCTGGGCAACAAGAGGGAAACTATCACACACACACACACACACACACACACACACACACACACACACACACGTTGCAACCGCATTGTGAAAAGGGGAAATGTGTGAACCCAAAAGTTCTAATAAAGTAAGTGGAAGGGTCAGCAGAAAAAGAGGAAGTAGTTTATGTAGAACAGCTCCAGAATTTGCTAGATATTTTTTTTCTTCTGGTCATTTTTTAGAATTGTTCGCTTAAATTCCCACTTCCAATTTATTGTGCATATAGTCTCTTGGCTCAAGAATGGAGGAGAAGGTGTTTGACTCTAGAGAGACTAGAGTTAAACCTGTGGTTTAGTAAGGTGAGTAGAGTTCATAAACAAAATCTCTGTGTTCATCAACCATCTGCTGGCTGCATGCAAATCAAGCCAGTCAGGAAACTCATCCCACCTTTGATAACCAGAAGCAAAGTGGACTAATTGTACTATGTCACTAGTTTTTACTATATAGATATCTGTGGATATTGCTCTAGAACATATATATAAATTACTTGCTCCCCATTCTTTTACATTTTATCAATATCAATTGTGTTTTGCTTAAAAACTGAGCCTCACATAACCAAAATTTCTACTTTAATAAAGCAAGTTAATTGTGGTGAAATCTAATTATCTGTTTACTGTGATTTCATTATAAATCTTGTCGGGTTTTTTTTTTTCCATTGTCCTTATGTATTAACACCTGTTGTAAGACATATTTGATCACAGTTTCATTAGACAGGCATACTGCTTCAGTATTGTTTGAAAAAAGTCGTTTTCAGCTTCATGTTCTAAGAGGAACCAAATATAACATTTACTTTTCATTTTGATCACATATTAACTTGAGGTCATAATCTTGCTTTTAACACTATCTGTTCTAAAGTATAGATATAGGAGGTATGGAAGTATGTGTTTGCCACAGAATAAACCCTGGATATATTTCCATCTTATAAAACCTGTCTTTATGTAAATATTTAAATAAAATGTTTTGTGATAAATGATTTTTATCATTGCTTATTATGTCATTTTCTATTAAAAGTGAATTTGATACTTAATGAACTCTGATTTTTAAGACGTTAAGTTCTAGTCCATTTTCCATATGATATAGGGTTAGTGAAGCAAATTAGTTTATGGGATCAAAAGCTACAAACAGGCTGGGTATGGTGGCTCATTCCTGTAACCCCTGCACTTTGGGAGGCCAAGGCAGGAGGATCACCTAAGGCCAGGAGTTTGAGACCAGCCTGTGCAATATAGCAAGATCTCTATCTCCATGAAAACAAAATAAGTAAAAAAAAATTTAGAAATAGACCTTTTCCAAAATGTGTTTATTTCCTTATGCCATTCTCCCAATTAAAAATTGTCAGTTTCTGGATTTTACTTGGATGGTGATTTCTTAATACTAGAGGTACTTATTCTAGGCATTTGTGATTTTTATCATTCGCAGGTAGATTAACTCGTGTCTTGCCTTTATTAATAATTACAGAAGATAAGATTCATTACAAAACAGTATCTCCAAAGAGAATTTATCTACCTCTGTGGGTCAGTGGGGGAACATCAAGAGTAAGGAGGGAGTATACCTGCAACATTCTGAATAAGATTTTGATGTTAATGTCAACGTGGCTTGTTAGTCTGATATGTCCCCTGTATGCCACTCAAGATGGTGCCTACTCCTTACCACTCATACTTACAATACGTTCCTCTTATGGGGTATGTATGGAGTGTGATGGCTTTTTAAAAAATAACAAATTGGGGAACAATTGTGAATATATATATATATATATATATGAAAATGTATTTTAACTGCTCTCTATATAATTTAAATATAAAAAGTTATATATGTTTAAAATTGAAAGTTAAAAAGTGAATATAAAACTCTAAATAATAATATTTCAAGCCAGGTGTGGTGGCTCAAGCCTGTAATCCCAGCACTTTGGGAGGCCGAGGCTGGTGGATCATGAGGTCAAAAGATTGAGACCATCCTGGTCAACATGGTGAAACCCCATCTCTACTAAAAATACAAAAAATTAGCTGGGCATGGTGGCCTGTGCCTGTAATCCCAGTTACTCAGGAGGCTGAGGCAGGAGAATTGCCTGAACCCAGGAGGCGGAGATTGCAGTGAGCCGAGATCGCGCCATTGCACTCCAGCCTGGGTAACAAGAGCAAAACTCCATCTCAAAAAAAAATAATAATACAGTAATAATAATAATATTTCAACCTGAACTAAAACTGTGCCTATTGAACAGTGCATAAAATATTAAATCAATTAGTCAGAAAAGAGTTACTTGAGTAGTGAATTGCATCCTGCATTGTCAGCCAGTGATATTTATGGCCAAATACTTGGTAGACTAGATTCATAAAATGTATAATTTTAAAATCAACACTTTTCATCAAATAGAAGAGTTTGTTTTTAATTTGATTATAGATCCTACTTAATCATTGCTTTAGGTTCTTATCAATACACATTTTTTATTGAGAAAGTTCTTTTATAGAATATTGATGAGCAGATTTCTAGGATTTCTTTGTAATTGATTCTGAGGTTTTTGTCCATGTTAAATACTATGAGTCTGTAACTTCATAATATTCTCCAAAAAGCAGGTTTGTTACTTTTCTTTGTCTCAAAGAAAGCTTTAGAGACAGAATCTAGATCTTTTAAATTTGAAAGGCATTCGGCTTACTCAGTTACTTCCTCTAATGATTGACTACTGTTGTAAAACTTTAATATTTAAGAAGAAGAAAATTACGAATTGTATTGTAAAATAGTCAATTATAAGTAAAGATTTTGTGTGTGTGAAAATCTGGCAAATTTCATTCCATAATCCTTCAATCCAATTGAATGTGTACTAAAAAATCAAGTTTTACCTTGAACTATCAAGATTAATACAAGACTCCCATGTTTTTTCACATTTTCCTGGTCTTCAATGTTCTAAGGGATTTACTCTCAACATTTTTGATGTTCTCATTTTCTCACTGGCTGTAAAAATCACCAACCTTGTGCATCAATACTAGGAGCTCTTACTTAAAATGATTAATTATAACGTTTTCAACAGTGGACAGTAATGTTTTTTTCTTGGGGGGAAAAAACCTTCCTTATATATTTATGTGGTTCTCTTGCCTCTATAGTTGACTTAGATTAATTTCTTTGCTAATGTTCTTGTTCAGTTGGATAAAAGAAAGGCTTTAGGCTTTGTATTTCTTGAAAACCAAGAAAAGTAAGAAAATATCAAATTGTACCACTTCTTTCCTTGGGCAGTTGACCCATGTGTACACGTGCATGCATATCAATCCAATCTTTTGCAGTGAACTCAGTTTATACATGAGGTCTGTTTTTCAGTATTGTAGAAAGGTAACTAATCTTTTTGAAAATACCTTGTCGGCACCTAGTGTTCCAAAACATAGGTTGAATTGAGTGTGGGAATATCATATAGTATTGGAAGAAAAGTAATTAAAACATTTAGAAATTGTTTTGAAGAATGCATTGCTGCAAGGTGGCATAGCCATATAAACATGACACCACCATCTTATGGAATGTACAAAAAAGGGGTGTCTCTTGTGCCAAATAAACATTCTTCAATTAACGCTTCGCAATATGTAGTGTGAACTTTCCTAGTCTGTGTTTATCCATCCTGAAGCTGCTACTTTTAATGCCTCAAAAACTGTTGCCTGTATATATTCTCCTTCTGCTGGATCTTGGGATAAAAATCTGATTACAGGTACATTTTCTTCTTGAATCTGTCTAATAAGCTGAACTAAAACTAAATGAATACAAGAAAGCAAAGAAAGGTCTTCTTATGATGCATTAGCTGTGCCTATATAAATATAAGAATTGGTGAGGGCTACAAGAATAAACTGGCACAATAAACTATTTGTATTTGAACATATAACACTTACTTCAAATTCTGTAATTAATATAACTATATATGAAATGTTTTCCACTCAGGATATTTACAGTCATAGATTTTGAGAGGAAAAAGTTATTTCATTTTACTGTGAGGATCTGAATAGGCATTTTGACATTCATTATCTATTTGCAAGGAAATGACAGGTTCTCAAAATGAGACAGTCTTTGTTACCTGTCTCTTTTGAAAGACTTACTCTCATGTTGTTTATTTGTTTTTTCTGCATTCATCTTGCTTTTTGTTGAAATAATGCATATTCTTTTTAATTAGGTCTACTTATTTAAATAAAACTCCTTAATTGTGAATAATTATTAATCACCATATTTATATAACTAGATACAAAAATCGTTAAAAAGTTAATGTGCTTATAATTATAATGTTACTGTTCCTTACACTTACTATGCATTAATAGACATCCTGAAAAAGAGGAAATGCATATCTTAGAAGTGGCTTAAGTCATTTTGTGCCCTTCTTCTCAGGGATAGTCATATATTTTGGAGCAGCCAAAATTCACACCTCTTCACCAATGTACAGACCCAAAATGCCAGGTTAGTATGCATTAGTAGAAGGGCATATTTCCCTCACACTTTATTAATGAATCTCTTTCATGAATTTTTCTTTTCAAATGTCTGTAACTTTTATTATCTTTGCTTATATCAAATTCAGTTTCACTGGACTCCTTAGAATGCTATGATTCAAATAGTTTTTTGAAGCTCACATTTTAGGCTTTGTTCAATTCTACTTATAGTATTTATCACAATTAATTGTTATTCCATCTGCCTCTGAGCTACCTTTTACCTAATAGTAGCAGAGTTGAGCCCAGTCTCGTGCAGGAAGAACAGGGATATATTTGGCAGATAAACTGATTAGTGAGTCTACATCAAGTGATTGAGTCAGTGGTTCATACCAACATAGCTAGAGTGATGCTTTTTGAACTATAGGCAGCTGTCCTTCCTCTTGATACATATATCTTTAATCATTTCCAGCATTTTCTTTTCTATTTACTATTTTCACCAAGGAGGAGAGGGCCTTATAATATTGGCCTTGTTATGTTAGCATTCCATAGATAAATACCTTATTTAAATCATATGTAAATTACATCCATCCTTCAATAAAAATTTTCAAACTAGTAAGTCATCTCCTAATAATTTTTCAAAATTTAGGTTATTAATTTCAGATAAGGCTAATAGACAATGTTTTCTTTTTCCTATAACATTCTTAACCTAGAACCAAGTTTGTAACCAGATCTCAGGGTATAAGAATTTTCTTTCGTTATTGAAAATGTGATTAGTGTGACCTAAAGCTCCAACTTATTATTACATACATGGGACCCAAGCTAGCCAGTTTCTTCTTATTTAAGCTATCTTTCCTTAGAGCCCTTTCATTGTTCCTCTTGGGGAGGACTTAAAGGTTTTCTTGGTTCTAGTCACAATCAGAAAATATAAAATGAATTTTGCACATGTAAGGAGAAAGAAGTAGAGGTACATTATTGCATGAAAACAAGGTCTAGCATATTTTTTAAAGTTGCTATATTAAATAGAATCAGCAGATGTAAACAGAACACTAGGTAAACTACCACCATTTAAACTTCAGAGGAAGACAACTGAGTACAATGAATAAGATGTTTTCTGATGTAATCACTAGGGTGTCAAAAAAGGGGCCGTCAAAAAATGACCAGGTCTGATAAATGAATTATTTAAAAGAGTGATTAAAAGCCAATGGAAATTATAGGAATGGCAGCAGAAAAGTAACCTGAATGTAGAAATAGAGGTACATTCAACTGGCCAACTGGTGTAGGAGTTCTGTTATCCCCAGGCTGAGTTAAATGATTAGGAATGCAGACAAGAAGGCATGGTTTTCATATTATCTCAACACATCTCTCAGTGGATGCATAGTGGATGATATGGAGGTTGTCTTGTAATCCTAAATGGAAGAAGATATAAGTCATGAAACAAGATAGCGAGGAATGTGATAGAAATATGTTTGAACCTCACATGTTTTAAGTTTTAAAGCCCTTAGAAATTTCATCTTTTAAAATTATTATGTTCCATTGTTATTTCTACTCAAGAATAGACTGACTGACCTTTCTTGTCTTCATTTTTTAAAAATAGTACCTAACACATTTTGTACAAAATCTCTAAGAAATTTTGGGATTTCTTTAAATTCTTAACTCAGTTTTTTCAAGGCAAACAATTCTGAATAAAGAAACACAAAATTTCAGACATGTTTCAAGTATGTAAAAACTCTAAAGTACCTGGATCCTAGTGAATTACAGATGCAGTTTAGGTAGCTATCCTAAAAATTAGGGAGGTCAAATACTACCTCTTTGTTTGGAAATTCCACCTCCATGACTTGTTCATGATAGCCTTTTTGTGAAAAGGGTTTTGACAGTAAAGAATGAATGAATGAGTAAGCAGTTTTTATTAAACAAGCTTGACTTTGTTCTATTGCTGCTGTCCTTTTGTTGCTGTAATGTGGCTTCTAATTCCTGCAATACCCAACATGTTTTCTTTCTCTTCAAGAAATAAGCTTCACTAAAATATTTTCACTTCTAAACATGTGACATGTATTTGAAATTTTCTTTAACAGAGATCTCGTTTAGAGTGTTGTCTAGAATATTGATAAAAAATCTTTTCAAATACCCTCAGAGCTGCCTGAATAGGGGATGCAGGGCAGTCAGAACTACAAATATCCCTTCTGTTCTCTCATACTATTTGTTGAATATTTTCTAAGTAATAGAGGGGAAAAGAAGATATGAAAATTATCCAAGAAATATACAAAGGAGAAATACTTGATGTGATGGATACCGTTTACCCTGATGTGATTACGCAGTGCATACCTATGTCAAAATATGCCATGTAATCCATAAGTATATACACCTAGTGTGTATCCACAGAAATTCAAAACTAAAAAGAAATTTTCCAAGGTATATGGGCATATAATCTCAATTTACAGTTGTAGAAGTTGGATGCCTGAGGTTTGGATGCATTACTGCTTTCGCAGGTCAGGTTTCTTGAAAACTGGTTGGAGTTTTTGAGAGTGCATTCAGTCTATCTGCTCCTGCTCTAGGGTAGAAGTCCTCAACTGCCACTTCTCAGGACAAAATCACCATGGTGCATGGAAGAAATGAGTAAACGGACCTGCAAATATTAGATTTTTCTGACTCGTTCACTTGCCTCCTCCTCCTCCTTCCCATAAATGGCCTTTTTTATTTTTAAGGTCTATGTGCAAGCAGTTATTTTTTTAAAAATGATCATAAACTTCCCTTTTCAAAGGAGTCTAAAATGCATTTCATATTTGTCTTTGTTTTCCTTAAACCTTGAACTCTTTGGAAGGGATATGTAATGTGAGATGGCATTGTTATAGTTTGGAAATTGTATTCCTCTTCTTCTTCAACTCAAAATAACTGTGCCTTCAGATCCTGAAAACTCACTAGTTGTCTTCATTTATTTTTAACCCCACTACACCTTATGTACCTTAATCAATAGGAGTTCAGAGTTTATCCTCTTGTTTTTGCTGCATTTCACGTCTTCAAAAATCAACAACTCTGTCACTGCATTCCAGACACATAAAGCCAAGTTTAAGAAATAATGTAAATTGGGATTTTTTTTCTCTACTTAACAAAATTTACTTTAAAAGTTGCAGGTAAAATAACCCCAGATCAATCTGTTACATGGAAATGTTATTTTATGTTTATATGGCACTTTTTGTTTTCACTGGGTTTGAAATTACAAAATTGACATTCCATTCCACGGTGGTAGTGAAATGCATTTTCAAAGGAAGAAACCAAAGCCCTGAGGTGTTAAGTATCCTGTCTGTAGTTGCACAATGAACATGGCAGAGACAAAATTAGAACTCAGTTTCTAAGTTTTATTTTCTTTCATCTATCTCTCTTTTACATATTAAATTCTCAAATTAGAAGTGCTATGTGCTTTCGAATTTAATTTAGACCCCCAAAAAATACTTGTTCTGTGATACACTTATGATTACTTTTCTGTAGTCTAAGTGATTATTTTCAAAAAGTTTAAAAAAATAGTTAGAAATATGAATGAAACAGGAATGCAAATAGAGCCTCCAAACCGATAGATTTTATGTAGTCAAACAAAAACCCTCATGGAAGTTTTGTTACAAATTTTGTTCCAAGAACTGATCTTATTCCTCTGGAACTGACATAATAATACATTACTAAATGGTCTACTTTATTGTGAAACTTGAGTCTACCACATGGGATAGATCATTTAAATCCTTGAACTTAATAACTTAAGTTTTCTTGAACATTAAGGTATTCAGTGACTACTCTCACAGGCTTACTAGGTAATGAAAAGTTTAATCTTTAGCTGAATCTTCAGTCATATAATGTGTAGTCAGATAAGAAATGAATGAACAACTAAATAAGTAATGAACCAGTGGCAAAATGAATGAATGAAACTGAAAAGCAAAGGCTTTAATGAATTCAAATTCACTATTATGCTTTTATGCTTAATACATTATAGAATTCAAACAAAAATGGAAAAATCTCTAGGATATCAATTATTCAATTATGCCAGAGTTATTCAGCTGCTTTAAATCATTATAACCTTCTTATGTCTATGATGTTATACAAAGGAGAAAATTCAAATGGAAAAAGATACATGGGAAAAAAGTATTTATTTTAATATTATACATTATGATCCCAAATTTGAAGCCCAAGAGATTCTCAACATTTGGGAATTTGTTAAGCAAATACATTCCCGAGATGAAATTTTTTACAGCTACTTAAAATATTGATTAAATCAATAGTAGCATGTGATAAAGAAAAGAACATGAGCTTTGGGATCAGAAAAGTCTATAATTGAGTCCTCTGTCACTTCCAACATGTTCCAAATATAAAGAAACACCTGGAATCTCTGTGCCATCTTAGAGTTTCTTTGTAGAATCCTCCCTGACCTGTCATAGACTACTTATCCTATTGTGTACAGAGATTCAACACTATGCTTGCTAAGAGACCAATTTAATTTTGAGTAGTCTGCCTAAACACTTAAGAAAGGAATGAATGGAATCAAATAGGCCATGAACAATATAGCCACTTCCTAGTGGTACCATATTGGGTACATTACTTCTTTGAAGCTCAGATTTCTTGTCAATAAATTGCTAATAATAATACTGTTTACCCAATGGATGATAAAATGGCATTATATGTACTAGCACTGAGCTAGGTACAGATTTGGTATTAAGTACATGGCAATTGTTAGCATTGTTGTTGTGTGCCTTATGCTAATCTAAAACTTTTACTCAAAAATATTTTAGTTGGTCATTTATGCCCAAAGCATTACTTCTTAGTACACCAAACCCCTTCTATTACCAAACCCCCAATCCAACTGCATGCCCATTTTTCTTAGTAACATTCCTTGTATAAGCCAGCATTTTTACGGTTCTAGTCAGTTTCCCCAAACTGTGTCAATTTCCACCCTGAGCCTTTCCTCCTGCTCAGCCCACAGACTGTCTTTTCTCCTTCTTCTGGATTTTCCTGTTGAACCATCCTTTTCCTTCAAGATTTAACTAAGTGGAGCTTCCTGCTGGAAGCTTTCTATAAAGCACTCAGTATTTACTGTTTTTCCCCCGTTTTTTTTTTTTTTTTTGGCACTTTGTATTTAATAGAATGCTTCACACTTTCCATCCGTCATTTCTAGGTCTGACTCTCTACAATATATTAAACTTTTTGAAGACAGAAGCTATTTCTCCCTTCATTTTTTTGTAATTCTTTTAGCAACTTAGTCACTTACACACAGTGGATATATTTAAAATATATGTCAGATTAAATTCAAGTTACTGAAAGAAAGAACATTGTGTAACCCTTCGTGACACAGACGTGCCATTTGAAGTACCCATTTGAATATGATTTTTCTAATTTTTACAAATTGAATTTTTACTTACATAAAGTTGGTTCTAAAAGGCTAATAAATGCATTGGTATACTTGACACAGAATTACTCCCCCCACATTTCATTTTAATTTATTGCACAGATAGCTGTTGGGTACAGTTATGTAGATAAAATCTTTCCATTGGGGCTAGTTCATGGACAAAGCATATTTGGTAATTTATAAGCTATACCCTGGCTTGCTTAAAACAGTACCTGTAGTATTTTGGGAAATTTTTACTAGTTCAAGAGAGGGAGTGATAAATGAATTGATTTACCTGGTCGATTTGGAAGATTTATGGATCCTCTGCAAAGAAAATAAACTCAAGAGTTTTCAAATATAATATCTCATAATTCCCTCTTTAGAAAGGAAGAAATTGTAGGTCTTTAAAACTACAAGAGGATGGTAAGATTGGGAGAAAAGAAAGGCCAAAACTTGCCCTGAAGATGAGTGTCAGTAGATCTTTAAAGAGTTTCTAATTTTAGCGTAATTGAAATAACATTTTTTAATAGCTTCACCCATTGATACATAATATTAATTAGGCCTCCAAAGACAAGAAAAGCTCCTCTTGTAGATGCCTGATTTACTCATATCTTTACAAACCTATGAACTATTTTTACAGGAATCTCTGTGTCCTCTTAGAGTTTCAACTTGAAAGATTTAAACTAAAAAATTATTTGTGTGTGTGTGTCTCTCTGTCTCTTTTTCTCTGTATGTCTCTCTCACAAACACACACACAATAATCTTCTCACGAAAAATGTACACTCAAATGAATGGTGTGTTCCTTTTTGACAAAAACTTTTGCTAAACTCTGTTGTAAAACATTCTAAAACGGCTAGTGATATCCACCTGCTGACAAGGAGTCACTGTAGTCAATAATCCAATCAAACACTCAAAATACTTGACAATAATCTTAGGATTTTTAAATATTCTGATTATTTTCACTTGGTAGTTTATACTGAATATTACCAAGAACCAACTTGATAGGCCCGGTGCAATGGTTTACGCCTGTAATCACAGCACTTTGGGAGGCCAAGGTGGGCAGATCACCTGAGGTCAGGAGTTTGAGACAAGCCTGGCCAACATGGTGAAACCCTGTCTCTACTAAAAACACAAAAATTAGCTGAGTGTGGTGGCAGGCGCTTATAATCTCAGCTACTCAGGAGGCAGAGGCTGGAGAGTCACTTGAACCCGAGAGGCGGAGATTGCAGTGAGCCAAGATTGAGCTACTGCATTCCAGTCTGAATGACAGAGCTAGACCGTCTCACATTAAAAAAAAAAAAAAAAAAAAAATTCTACTTGATTAAAAAAACAGTGGCTTGACTGGGCAGGCACAGTGGCTCATGCCTATAATCCCAGGACTTTGGGAGGTCAAGGTGAGTGAATGGCAAGGTCAGGAGATCAAGACCATCCTGGGCAACATGGTGAAACCCTGTCTCTACTAAAAATACAAAAATTAACTGGGCGTGGTGGTGCATGCCTGTAGTCCCAGCTACTCAGGAGGCTGAGGCAGGAGAATCGCTTGAACCCAGGAGGTGGAGGTTGCAGTGAGCAGAGATCACGCCACTGCACTCCGGCCTGGAGACAGAGCTAGACTCCATCTCAATCAATCAATCAATCAATCAATAAAAATAATGGTTATAACAAAGTGGCTAGGCTTGACAGAGTTTGGCAAAGAAAACCTATCAAATTTAAAAATTGTCAGGGTCAGAGTATACTTTGAAAAGTATTTATCTGTTTGTATTCAGTGGTGAACTTAAGCAATCCATGAGAATTTTGTAAGTCAGCATAAAGTCTAATTCTCTTTCTTCAGAAATGGAGAAAAACTTGTTTAAATATTACATATTTTTCTTTAAAAAAAGAGACAAAGTAGTTTCCATTGAATCTTAGTTTAGAAGTCTTGTCCGACTGTAGAAGATTCTAGAATGCATATTAAAAATCTGATCTTGTCTATGAGCCCCTTCCCTGTTTCACTCCCTGGTTCTCTCCAACCCCACTTTCCAAATATTCTCATCATGTCTACTTTACCCAAGAAGACTAATCTTTTCACCCTTCTCTGAATATGCATTTTCATTACTTTCCACCTTGCCAAATTCCAAACTACTTTTAAATATCTAAAATTCTATCATTTCCCATGGAGACTTATTCGCTATTACAAACAAAATACACATATAAACAAATAACTAACATAAATAAAATCTGCCTTAACTATTACAAAACCATTATTAGGATTAAAACGCATTTACTAAATAACAATCAAACATAATTTTAGGGCTAGCTTAATGGCAATTATATTTAAATACATAATTTTAAAAGTCTGTTGTGACTCTTAACACCAACCTCTAAGAAATTAAGACTATTATTATCACAATAGTGTATATATAATATGATTAACAAGAGACTTGCTAATTAATAAAATTCCAGTTTTTTTTTTAAAAAGAGTCAAGCTATTATCAGTGTACTAAATAATAAGAGTAAGACATGTTCACAAATAAATGTGGATTATTTGCCTATCTTAGAACTTTCTTCTTCACTCTACCAGCTCAAATCTAGATGAGAAACTTGTTCTTAGTTCCTGTAGAAGAATAAAGCCTGGCACCCATTTTTAGTTTAGCAAGCTGGTGGTGACACCGAGACAGCATTTTTCTATAGCGTTTTCACAGCATATGTTGCATGGATCACACACTAAATGTTTATTTTGTAATTTACAGTCTAGAGGAGTTATGAGAAAAGAAACTGGGTAAAAAGTATTAGATCAAACTTTGATAACAATAAGTTTAAGTAAGAAACTAACTTGTGAAAATTACATGTTAGCTGGGCATATTTCAAGGTATCTGTTGGGAAACACTAAAGCAAGTTTTTTTCTAATATTTACCCCCCGACCCCCTTTTTTCTTTTAGCTGAATTGTTATGGGAAGACACTTTTGTTTTTTTTTCTGAATAAGTATTTGTGTGACAGTTTCTACTGCTGTGGGTTCAGTTGACATTCTGTCATCAATAATAAAAATTCTTGAACATTTTTAGTCTTACAAATCTATCTTCACTCATATTAATATACATAAATTGTACATATATATGTAAATTGTCATATGTTACAGATGCTTTAGAAACATTGCATATTTGAATAACTATATGTACATCACAGGACCACAGGATTCTGGAATACATGTGAATTCAAATCATTAAAACATTTATTAACTGAAAACTCAGTCATGAATTTGCTTATGAAGAATACCTTAATATTATAGTAGAGAACAGAGTATGAGAGTTGCTTAATTTTAGTCCAATTTTAAAACAATGATATGTTTAACTAGCTCCTTACTTTTAAATGATATGTTCATAAACTTAAGCAATGTTCATTCACAAATTTTTTCTTATAAATTTAACTTTCCCTCTACTAATCAAGAATATAAGTTAGTAGACTCTAATTATCTTTGGATTGCTTGGTTCATATATTTAAAAGGAGAGATTTTTTTTTAAATGGCGTTTGCTCTGAAAGTAAGGATGTATTTTAAGGAAGAAAACTTGGGATTTACATTTCGTAAGTAATAGTATTGGAAGATGTATATCAGTATTTTAAAAATTCCTTATAAAATGGGCATATTCCAGAAGGAAACAACATTAGATCTTTATTCTACAGGAGATCTCTAGAGGTTGTGTACCTCTCTAGACCCCCTTCCTCCACATCCCACAGTGAGTTAATAACCAGTGGTGTAAGAGCATGCAGATCACCTGCCTTTTGGGTAGGTATAAATTTTCATAACCCTGAAATTCTTAAAGGTAATCCTCACTATATTGAATATTTTATAATTTATTAAATTGCATTTCTAACTGTTCCAGACCATGTTTCTATAACCTGTGTACACAGTGATTGACACATAAAAATCAGTCATGTTTAACAAGTACATGAACCTAAACATCTTTATGTGAATTTAATATCTAATTGTGAATTGCTGCTCACCTCGTGATCACCATCTGTCAATCAGTATGAACTGAGAACTATACATTATTACTATTTATTGGTTCAATCTTTTTCAAGGCACAATGCCTAAGGAAGTAACCGATTATTGGTCCACTGTAATTGAAATGCCCACATATTTGAAAAAGATGGCTAAATAATGAAAATAACTTGTTTCTCTGTATATTGACTTAAGAAAGAAAAGTAAAATGCTTTTGTGATTCACTTATATATTGTTTTTCTAACCCCAATAAAACCCGACTTGAGAAGTTTGTCAGACATATATATTTCTTTCCCAAATAGTTATTTTTTGATGGCTTTTGTGAGGAAAATGATGCATTGGAATTGATATAGTGTGCATAATATAAATGCCAATAATACATTTACTCTTCTAGATTTTTATTTGTTCTGAGTTTTTCCAATTATTATGGAGGGCTCTTGACATCAAAGATTGACAGCCTCAGTTTTTGTTTTGGGGAGTCTTAGCTGTTGCCTGGTGTGGAGTTACATGCTTCTAAGATAGAGCAGAAGTTGTTGCTGCTCGTGGGTTTCTCCCCTGCTTGTGCCAGAATCACCTCCCTGCAAGACTGCATATGGAACTTTCCTAACCCACATTTGTTTCTCCCAGGACTCTGACTCCTTTGAGGGATTTGCCTGCCTAGCTTGATGGAGGTATTCCAGCTCTGCTTTCTTTCAGATAGTATTTCTTATTCGTTTTTATCTAAATAGAGGATTATATTAACTAAACATGATTGAACTTGAGATATGAGTAGGTACATTTCTAGTATCTGGTTTTGTTACAGGTTCTTATGGTTGATTTTCTGCCTGTAATGTAATACTTTAATACAACTGTCTTTAAATAGCAACAACTCCTAGGAAGAAGTTTTGAGGAAACCTATGCAAGTTCTTTTGGAAAGAAATTGGCATTTCAGTGCTTAATTCAATTAGCAACTCATAAAGTCTATATTGACTAGGATGCAAATAGCCTTTATAAGCATTAATTTCATGACATGAACATTTTGTACAAGTGAATGTAGAGTTTGTAGATCCTTAGGCAAATCTTCACTGTCAGTTGAATTTATTTAAAGAGCTGTTCTGGTCACCTTTGAACCTCAATGATTTCTCCAGATGTACAGAAGTGAACAATGTAAAAATCTTGCTGTTTCAGCAGAACTGATTCCAGCTGGCTGGGAACTGGGTCTGCAAGTCATTGGTTACAGCTGTGTTTCGATTTATGTGATGGTTGAAAAAATAAATTACCCGATTAGATGGCTAGAAAGAGGACTCTTTGTTTAGCCCTTGTGTGGGGACTGAAAGTGTTTATGGTGCTGTTTTCTACGCAGTCTTTGCAAAGTAAGCTGGACAAATAGACTTATTCAGTGCTTCTAAGAAATGTTGCATATTCAGCTTTAATTATTTACTAAAGAAACTGTTTTTTTTTTTAATAGTGCTGTCATCCAGCAAATGTTTTAAAGGTCTAGCATTTAAGAGAAGCAGTACGTTTTCTGTCCTACTGAGCACTGCATTTAGTAATTGAAAAGCAGTTTTCTTTTGTTTAATGTGTACTTTAAAACATGTCTTTGTCAGGCACAAGAATGGGAATACACTTTCTCTTAAATTCAATCCTTTATAATGGCAAAGTATCTGAACATAAGTTCTACCTTAACCCTTTTCCTTAGTGAGTTATGGCTAATGGCACATAAGAGAAAAATACATTAAATTGTTATATAAAGAAATATAGTCAAACATTACTGTAAAAAGTTAACATGCCTATGGGCCACTTGGGCTATGAGGCTTTTGAATTTGTGAATGTTTTGTTATCCAAGTTTTATATGGAGAGTTTGTAAGAGTGTTAATCAGCATGTAATTTTCTAGGCCAGTCAAAATGCTAACTCTTGGAACTCTGGTGTACAGAGTCTAACAAAATACCTTCCCAAAGAGACTAATATGCTAACATTATCTTGGGTGAGGGGTTGTTTGTTCTCTTGCATTATTTTTCCGAGGTAGCTTCACTTGGATCATTCTGAAGCTGTCAGAACCAATATATTGTTTGTAGTTCACCCATTTCCAATGTGTCATTTTAAAAAGTGAGTGGTGGCTCCAGAAAAGATAGCTACAATGTCTTCATCATTATTTTCTCAAACGCTGATTTGCTAAATGATTTCAATATTTTTTGGAAGTTTTTTTTTCTTTATTGCTTTCTAAACTCCTGAAAAGGGCCCACATTCTTCAGTGAACTTGAAACTGAGGCCAAGCACTTGACCAGGTGTCACAAGGTCCCCTGAGTTCAGTAGCAGTTCAGTGTGGGGAACACCCAGGAATATGTTATATTTTCCAAGAAAATAGAAAATTCTTTGTCTATTATCTTTCTTAAACAGCTATATATTATAGAATTTAAAGATGCAGAATAAATAAGCATAATGATCTAATAGGAGACAAAGGTGGGATTGATCTGTCTTGAATTGAAAGACAGTTTTGCTATGTTAGGCTATTTCCTTGATCAATGAAATTATATCTTCTAACCCTTAACAAAATCAATACAATTGATTGGAAAAGGTAGGAACAAAGCATGAGAATGTGGAATACACTTGAACCTTCATTGTTCAGTAATATTTAAATGATGTTCATAATGCTTAGAAGCATTTTCCACTAACTCCATGTAATGGAAGCTTCCTTAATCTAGATTAAAGACCTGAGTAATAGAGTTTGAGAATATGCTATAATGACATCCTTCATGGAATAACATGTCTTTGTAAAAGTTAAAATCATTTCACATTACTTATACTTCTAAAAGTGGGAACAGTTTCTATCACTCAGCATAGAGAGAGCAAAGTGAAATTCAATCTTGAAAAGAATGTGTATAAATTATTTTAATATGAAAAACTTAGGAAAGAAAAAAGTATCTAAAAGAGAGAACACTTTTTAATTTAAAATAATTTACTCTATATTTTGTGCTCCTGCTAACTGTCATGATCAGTAGATAAAGCATTTTTCTCATGAAAAGAACCCTACAAAATTAGCATATTTTTAACATCAAAGAAAACTCTAAAAATCTAGAATAAAAATGATTATGCACAGTCAGTATAACTATACATTAATAACTTTATTCCCCTTTAATTAAGCAGCACTTGAAAATGAATATTTTTTAAAACCAAAAAGTTTTTGCAAGTTGATGGAGAATTTTTAACCTATGATTTGCCTGTTTTTCTGGTTTCCTTTGTATTCCAAATTTCAAAAATCCACTTAAGAAGGTTTTATAAACTAGATACCTTATCCTGACAGATTTTAAATGCTTTATTAAAGCTAAAGTATGTCTATTTGATCAATGAACCCTAAAATGTTTTTTTAATCCACATAGGCTAATTTTTACAGTCTTCCAAAGAAATTATGAGGTTTTCTCCCCTGTGTCTGTGTCATAACTGTGCATATACATTTTTAAATCTTAGAAAATTACTATCTTTCTAGTTCTAAGATGAAAATATTTTATATAGTATTTCAAATAATTAAAAATTTCAGCAGAAATAAAGTAATCCACATAAAAGATCTACTATAACATTTTGAAATCGCCATATTATACTATTATACAGTTACTATGAAATGATACAATTGCTTTTTTTTTTTTTTTTTGAGATGGAGTCTCGCTCTGTTGCCCAGGCTAAAGTGCAGTGGGCATGATCTCGGCTTGCTGCAAACCCCTGCCTCCCAGGTTCAAGCAATTCTCCTATCTCAGCCACCTGAGTAGCTGGGACTACACGTGCACACCACGATGCCTGACTAATTTTAGTAGAGATGGGATTTCACCATATTGGTCCTGACCTCAGGTGACTGACCCGCCTCAGCCTCCTAAAATGCTGTAATAACAGGCGTGAGCCACTGCACCTGGCCTGAGATCATACCAATTTTCAAAATTCAGCTATGAGGTGAGATATCACAGAGATATAGAAAGAGGGTATGTCATTAGCCTTTCTGGGGAAAAATGCTACTGGACAGTTATTGTGAGGATTAAATTAGATAATTATATAAACAGATATCTAAATAGTAGATAGTAATTACCAACATATGTTTTCAATTGTACTGCCCTTCCATTGCACAGGATTTTAGGGCTGAATTAGGCTTTGGAGATAAGCTAGTCCTCTCTCTTTATTTTAAAAAATAAGAGAACTAGGCCAGGCATGGTGGCTCATGCCTGTAATCCCAGCACTTTGGGAGGCCAAGGCAGGTAGATCACCTGAGGTCAGGAGTTCGAGACCATTCTGGCTAATACGGTGAAATCCTGTGTTTACTAAAAATACAAAAAAACTAGCTGGGTGTGGTGGTGAGCACCTGTAATCCCAGAGACTTGGGAGGCTGAGGCAGGAGAATTGCTTGAACCAGGGAGGTGGACTTTGCAGTGAACCGAGATCTCGCCATTGCACTCCGGCCTGGGCAACAGAGGGAGACTCTGTCTCAAAAAAAAAAAAAAAAAAAAGAACTAAGGTTCCAAAAGTTAAATGACTTATCTAAGATGATAAACATTATTACTTACACAAGTGGTAGTACAACCAGTTTTTCTCACTCTTAAATCAGTTATTTTTCTACTTCCTCACTTGGTTTCATGGTGTTGTACATAGCCTACCATATGGGAAAAATAGTGTTTTTCTATAGTTATGTTACTTAAAACATAAATTTTTATATTGATCCTGAAGTATAATATTCAAAGTACAACAGTAACTCTGAAGTCATTTGAAGCCCTCTCATTTATATTCATTCTTTAAAAACCAGGATTAGTTATTTTCTCTCTCACCTGTTAGGAAGCACATCAACACAGCAGAAACATTTACTTATTAGTATGTACAAAGTGGAAAACTATTGAAAAATACTCTTCCAGATTTGTGTATCTATATATATTTTTGAGACAGAGTCTCTGTCACCCAGGCTACAGTGCAATGGCGCGATCTCAGCTCACTGAACCTCTACCCCCAGGTTCAAGCAATTCTCCTGCCTCAGCCTCTAGAGTAGCTGGAACTACAGGTGTGCACCACGACGCCCAGCTAATTTTTGTATTTTTAGTAGGATGGGGTTTTGCCATGTTGGCTAGGCCGGCTTTGAACTCCTGACTTAAGGTGATCCACCTGCTTCGGCCTTCCAAAGTGGTGGGATTACAGGCGTGAGCCACCATGCCCAACCTCAGATTTGTATATAATTTGTTAGAATATACTTTTTTGTGCTCTCCAAATTTCCTCTCATTATCATTCCCTGCCTTTTCCCTGAGAGAGAAACACTCCACCAGCATCCTCAAGACCTACTTGTTCCTATGTGTGACTGAACAACAACGTTCATGTCACTTTCAGCTCAAGACCTCCCTCAAGTTCTTCTTGCTCTGTTCCCTCATCTCAGTGTCATCTCTGTAGTGTACTTTGAATGAGGTCCCCTTGTGGATACTGATGACAGACAAACTGAATGGAAAGTGGGTTGTACACTTCTAGAGAGCAGAAGAAGGGAGGGTGAGATGAAAGAAAACAGGGGAGAGGGGGCATGAAAAAGTGATTACTACAATGAATTACAATCACTATTTTTTGTATAACTAAATACAAGAATGAACATAGATTTTTATATGCCAGGATCATTCCTAAAAGGAAGAGAAATCTCTGTCATGATTTGTTTTTCCTTGATAGTTCTGATACTCTACATTTATATATATGAAAAGAAAAAGAAAGAAAGTAATTTTGGGTTGACAGACTATTGCATCCCAGTCATAAAGTGCCTGAATTAGCACTGAGTCATTCTCTAGTCCAAACACCAAAATCTTAAAAAAATATATAGGTCAAGTTTATTTTTTCCTGGTTAAAAACCAGTATCTTTGATCATGAAATTTTTAAAGTAATAACTCATATAAATTTACATTTTACTTTAATTTTGCTTAAACTAATTCTAGAATCTGAATTGTACATGAAAATTATGTTGCTAACGTGTACACACACACACACACACACACACACACACACGCACGCACACACCTGTGTGCGCTGACAAACAGACTCGTCTCATTTGGGTTTTTTTCTCAGCCAATTACATAGAAAATTCCCAATCAGGGCCAGGCTTGGTGGCTCATGCCGATAATCCCAGCACTTTGGGAGGCTGAAGTGGGCGGATCACAAGGTCAGGAGTTCAAGACCAGCCTGGCCAACATGGTAAAACCCATCTCTACTAAAAATATAAAAATTAGCCAGACGTTGTGGCATGTACCTGTAATTCCAGCTACTCAGGAGGCTGAGACAGGATAATCACTTGAACCCAAGAGGCCAGGGTTACAATGAGCCAAGATCACACCCTTGTACTCCAGCCTGGGTAACAGAGGGAGACTCCATCTCAAAAAAAAAACAAAAAAGAAAATTTCCAACTAGATCATCCCAGTCCATCAGCATCTGATTTTTATCTTACTGCCCTTTAATTACTCTTCTTTGTTTAAACAACAGCAAAGTAGTTTTGTCTGCTCCTAATTGCTGATTGCTCCTCATTTTAACAGGATTTTTAGAAAAGATTTTCTTTTGAATTTTTGCTACTCACACTACTATTACATCACTTCTTTATTGAAAACAGAAATATGTAATATGTGTTATTTGGCTCTAAAAAGAGAATGACTCTCATTTCTGGAAAGGTTAGAAAAATAAACACCTCGTTTATTCAGAGACTTTAGCTTCAGTAGTTTTCTGTGTCTTCTGATAGTTTTGTTATCAACTGTTTCGAAGTTAGTATTTATGTACCCTTTTTCCTTAAGTAATCATGCATATTTCCAGACTATGAGTAAATAAAAACAATAGATACTCTTCAGTCAAAATGAAGTCTCTTGATTTTAGATCTTTGAATAAATCAACATAGTTTAATTCTCTTAAAAGAGACTTGAAAGAAACTATTGGGATCCAGTAATCAGTTATGTTATAATACTTTTCACAAGGAAAATTTAAGTCAACACTCTTCTATAAAACTTTCTGCAGGGTTTAAAATGTTTTATATTCAGGTTGTTCACAGTAGTGTCTACCACCACATGCCCTGCTGCACATTTGAAATATGGCTAGGGCAACAGAAAAAAATTTGTTTACTTTAATTTATATTTAAATAGCTACACGTGGCTGGTCACAGCTTCTTGGAGAATGGAGGCTAAATAAAACAAGAAAATATGCAAGTGATAAACAATGTATTCTGCACATTCATGAATTTTGAGTCAAAATTTGAACTGTAGTTTTTTTGGTTTTTTTGGTTTTTTTTTTTTTGTCTTTTGTCTTCTTCTTACTCCAAAAGTCACTAAGGAATACAAATATCTTCCCCTTCTCAGTACTGATTTCAAATGGCATTTATAAGAAATAAAAGGTTCCTGCCTTTGTAGTAAGGTAGAAGGCAGGTTGTATGAAATTGTTTCAGAGTAGTTAGCTATTACTTCCTCTAACTGAAAATATTTTTGGATGTAAATTCAGATCTATCTTGCTTATCTTATAGAAAGTTAATAGAACAAATCTCCAAAAACATAGAATAAATCTCCAAAACATAAAAATGGTTGGTCTAGCAAGGTAATAGTTGCATTATGTGATTTAAACTAAATGTAAAATAGCATCACAATTTTACTTTAAATATTTTAGCCATAATCAAAGTATAAACTCTAGTTGAGGAATGCTTTGTGTTGATGATAAGAAGTTCAGAATTAGAGGAGACCTTAAACCTGTATATATGAGAGTGGTAATTGAACTGATTGATTACAACATCTTTCCAATAAATATTGATTTAATCAAAATCTGCATTTCCATTGGCCTCAGTGGAAGTCCTAGCAGAAGCCTGGGCACTCAGACCTGGCTACCCTCTATCTGGATGTAAATATTTTTAACGCATGGCCATTCAGTTATAAGTATGATTTTTTTGGAAAATATTTATTCCTCTTGATTTTCTAGACTGCTCAGTTAACATTGTTAAGCCTTCTGTAAAGTTAAGGCCTGTGTGTGTGTCTATCTCTGTATGTAATAAAGGGACAGCATGGATTAGGGGGAAAAAAGGTTGTATTTGCATTTGTTGTTTCTGATTCACAGAGCTAGGAGTACAGTGCTCATATAGAGTCCACAGGGCTAGGATGTCAGTAGGCAGTTGCTGTAAGCTCATGTTCAATTATTAAAATAGTAGACATTTTATGTCTGATAGCCATAGCGAGGTCATGACATTAATTTATCCAAAGTATTGTGGGCGACTGTCTAGAAAAATAAATAGCGTAAAGGACACAGATGCCAGAAAGCTGAAGAAGAAAAAAAAAAGTTGGGTCTGAGCAAAGAGTGATTAAGAGATGACCAATTTATTTAATCCACGAAGGACAGGAAGAAGTCAGCAGGTGTCTCGATGTTAATGACAAGTATTTTGAGCTATGCTGTGCATGTGTTAATTTTTGTTTTAGTTTTTCATTAGATTCTAAGCTTGTTGAATACGATTCCTATTCCACGTCAGAAAGTTAATTTCATATTTTACTGTTGATTCAATGCTGAGGGATTCTTTGCTATCTGTTTCTTTCTCTCCCTTTTTCATTCTTCCCTTTTCTCTTCCCATTTCTGTGTTTCCCTTTCCTCTTCCCTCTGTTACTATTTTCCTCCTTGCCATTGGCTCTCATGAGAGTATATTCTTAATTCTGTTTCCTTCTGGTGCCAACTCCTTTATCTGTTTTTGTTGTTGTGTTTGAGAGGTTTCTTTTTCCTTTTTTTTTCAAATCGGGAGCCTGTAGGAACTGATCTTAGAGATACATACCCACGACTGATGCTTCTGTCTCTTTATGGGTTGTGTGATATTTTCATTGGAACCTCTGAGAATGGTTGTCCTTCTTGTTTGTTGCCACAGATCTGTTGCCAATCTGCTACCTTAGTTGAGCCTGCAGTGCTGCACTGCATGCTGGGATCTGTCTGTGTGAGTAAACTGAAATTTCTACAGCACCAGGCAGCGTTAGAGTTGGCTTGAGAATTGCCGTACTTTGCTTCTCTTTGTATGTATTGCTTGTATGCTGCAGAGTCACTGATGGCTAGCTCTATCTGGCAAGTAATTCAGAAATGCTGTTCATGTAGAAAGGAAAGGTAGGCACTTTACCACACTCTGTCAATAAAGAGAGCAATTGAAGAACAAAGGAACCGAGTAAATACCTATATATTGCCTTTTATGTTGTGAAACACTGTAGCACAAACACAACTGTGTTCAGCCAAATGTTTCACTTCCTTTTGTACTAATGCATATAGTAGATTGTCTCCACATATGTACAAGATTCTATATTTTATTTAAACATATGTAGTCAATTGTTCATAGTTACAGGGTGCAAACATATCCCAATCTCAAAGACTGTTACATATTCACTCCCACACAGCTATTTTTTATTATTTTTTTAAAGTTCTTAACTTAAAAAAGATATATACTAATATCTCTGTTGGTTGATTTTGTTAAGCAACTAAGGATTTCCACAGAGTTTAAATCACATCGATGACTCAGATCCTGGCAGGTCTTATAATTCCTGTGAAATGACAGCACGGCTAATAAAAATATTAAGCAATTATTTTTATTAAAATCATAGGGATTTTTTTTCATTATCACATAGAAATGATTGATCTATGCAGATTGGTCTCACTCGTGTGTCTCGTGGGCTGTTTGGGGCTTCATATAGAAGTGGAAAGTTCCCTTTGCTCTTCCTTCGACTAAGGTGGGGAAAATGAAGGCATAGAATAAACTCTAGGGCTGTTAAAGAATTGCCGGCATTACTTCTCTCTGTCACGTGTGAGCCTGGCTGCCTGCTTCCTGAGGTAGGGGATCCAGGATGAGACTGTGACAGAGCCTGTTTCCACAACTACATTTGGAGATCTGTCTTATTGATTAGGGGGAGAAAGGGGTGGGGATCAGGAGTGTGAGGTGAGGGGAGGACCAGCTGACAACTGACTCATTGAAGCACAAGACATTTTCTTCCGGAAAGATGTTAACCCACTGAGAAACAGCCAGAAAGGAAGTAGAAAGGTGGAAAAATGAGGAGACCCTGGAAGAAATGAAGGCATTTCTTATGAGAGAGCCTTGGGGCTTTTTCCTTTTCTTTTTTTCTCTCTTTTTTTTTTTTTCTTCAATCATCTGACCTGCAAAGGCTAGAGTGACAGCGTCATGCAAATGCTGCAGTCCAGCAGGTCTGGGAGAGGGTGGATGCTAGACTGTGAGTTAATGTTAATGATGAGCGCAGTGAAAATACCAGCCGCTGCCACCCCCTGCTCACAGAAGCGCTCTGAGTCAGCATCAGATGCTTTGCCTCGCCTCTCGCTGTGTGTCTGTATGCCTGTGCGCGCGCGCGTGCTCGCTCGGGCATCCGTGTCTAGCCGAGGGGAGGGGGTGGCGTGTGAGTGCGTGGAGGGTAAAAGCCAGTCAGTCAGTGAGAAGCAAAGGTACGTTGGAGAGCAACTAAAATCTGACTGATTTCCATCTTTGGAGCATCAGATGTATTCCCTAAGGAGGATGGGTCTCCGTGATGGGGGTGGTATAATTATGTTAATGTCATATTTATGGAGGGGTGAGATTTTTCATTCTGATAATTGGTTGAATGCTATGGTCAAAAATTGTAAAGCCATATTCAGTTTTAGGGAAAAGCATGGACTTAGATCTAAGGGCTGTTTTATTTTTTCGCTTTTTGTGAGTGCTGCTTTTTTTTTTTTTTTTTTTTTTTTGGTTTTTGTTTTTTAACTATTTATTTTAAGCCATAAGTGATTCAGTATGGGAAATCAAACGATAAACAGAAAGAGATCTTATATAATGATGCATTACATCATGGAGCAGAATATTTAAAGTCTTAGAAGGCAGAGTAAAGATCTGGACAGGGGGTGGGGGGTGGTGGTTTGAAAGGGGTGTGGTACTAGGATGGAGGAGGGGGGCCAGTTAGCAAATATTTTGTACAGCATAGCTTTCCTTGCAGCTTACTTGGAAATGGATGATTCACCTGTTCTACAGGAAAACGTTCTAATTCTTTCCATTTTTTTTTTCCCTCCTCTTTTCCCTTTTAAGATCAACCACTTCAGAAGAACCAGATTCCACTTCTGTGGCCAGGACTTTTATGTTATGGCTGGTCCGATTGTTTTACCCTGCGTTCTATGCTACTAAACCTTGGATAATTCCTAAAGTACAAATTGTTCTCGAACCACAAACAAGGCTAAAAGATCGGAGGAAATTCAGTGAATATACAGGATTGGGGTTGTGTATTTTCAAAAGTACTGAGCTTTATAATTCAATTATTCAAGAAGTAGAATCATGTTTTTTTTTTAATGATGCTGCCAGCATTTTAAATTACATGTTTATTAAGTGGCATTTCTCAAATAACTACAGAGTATGCGTGGAAATATTTGCTGTCTGAATAGTTTGGAGATTCAAAGAGAAAAATCAAGCTTCAGAGGTATTAAATTATGACATGCAGAAAAGTTTTTGTTTTGTTCTTAACTGCAACGGTATATATTTTAATCCGATTTAAAGTGTTATATGTCCTGGGCCCACCTTAACAGTTGTGCTGTATAGCAATGTAATGAGAAGCAAAATTTCAATTAGGGTCCCATTAACTGGCATATAATCCTTCTT
Organism: Callithrix jacchus; assembly: GCF_049354715.1. Taxonomy (NCBI): domain Eukaryota; kingdom Metazoa; phylum Chordata; class Mammalia; order Primates; family Cebidae; genus Callithrix; species Callithrix jacchus. The sequence continues at coordinate 23,625,522 of NC_133522.1, forward strand.
TAATGTGATAGAGGCTATGGTGTTGCCGTACAAATCAATTTTTAACCCATTTTTATTCTCTTTCTTTGGATCTAATGGGATGACTCTTAACTGTTCATTGTCTGCATTGTTTCTCATATTCTTCATTATTTTAAGGTCTGGAATTAGTCTGTAAATAGTCGCCGTGATCACTCAGCTCATCCTAACTTCTATATATCAATATATATTTCTACTTATGTGTTTTAAATAGTATTTAGAGGTAAAAGCCTAAGTGAACCCAACTGTAATTTCTGAGCTATCCTTATTTCTGGAAGAAGAATTCTACTGCATCAAACCAGACTTTTCCTAGTCCCTGAGACCCTAACTTGTGAGGTATTTTAGTAACATCACAAGTCAGGCTCTTGGGACCTAGGCGGAGGGGAACCAGCAGCTTTGGACCTTATTGATTGTCTGCAGTTACCACCAGAACAAAAGAACATACATAGATTCTGCCTAGGAGAAAAGAACAATGCTTTTCTTTATCATCAGCAATGTTTTCACCATGACCCACCCCCAAAAATACAATTGTCAGGAACTGTACTCTAAAGTGATTGCACAGTCGCACTAAAATAGCATTTGTATTATAACAGTCATACAAAAGCAATATAAGAAATTGTGTAAGAAGCAAAATTACAATACAAGTGTTATAAAATGCTTCTTTTGGTACATTTTAAGGTGGCTAGTGTAAGAGGATATCTCTTAAGTTAATGAAGAAAGAGGATTATATTTATAACTTTTTTCCATATGCATTGAAATATATACATTAGCTACTGAAATAAATTCTGTGTGTCTCCATATAACTATGGCTTAAACTATGTCATATACAGCTATAATCATGCTTGAGGCCTAGAAATAACATGATTTACAATCTTCTTTATTGACCCTATTAGATTTTACTACCGATTTAAGAAGAATGCTGCTCTATACTTTGTATTTATTGCCAGGGTTTTCCTGAGTCTTGTATCCAAACAACGTACTTTATATGTCTTAACAATTCTGACAATTCTCTTATTATGAGAGTTTAAGAGTGAAAGTTTCATCAATAATTTGGGAAAATATGGTATATTTTCGTTTTTACAGTTTGCTGTGTACACATCATGGATCTATGTGAGATAAAACAGTAAACACCACCTAGGAAGTCAAACTGCTTGGACTGGCAACTGCATATGAACTGCATAGTTTTAGTTTTATAAGAAATTTAGTTTTATCAGAGGTTACTATTCCAACCATAAGTAATATGTCACATTTGAATGTTTAATAGCCATTGCCACATCAGATATGTCTTTCATAGAAATGGAATCAGTATACTAAATCTATTTTAAAATTTTACAGTAATGTTACAAATATCAAGATTCAAAATGGAGATGACAGACTTTCCATAATAGAAGCAACAAAGTGGCTTCATTCTTTTAACTATTGCATTAGATGAGTGCCATAAATTACGTGTTTTCTGCATTGTTAAAATAAATATATGAATGTATTTTAGAATACTATATGGACTCTTTGTTCACATTTTAAAAAATTTCTTATAATACCTACTTGAAATATTACAGAATATAAATCATCTATTAGTCATAGTTATTAAAAATTAATATAACAATATCATAAACATGCATCTATATAAAGCATGCAGAGTATGTTTAAGCATGTATGCACACTGTACCTATTCAGATTCTTTATTTATATCATCTACCTCATTTATCTAGAAGTTCTGAAATTTTAGGTGTGTATATGTGGTATGTGTAAATAAAAGTTTTAAAGCTCCCAATGAAAAGAGGCAATATAAACAGTAAAGAGTTTTGGTTGTATTTATCTTTTACTAATTTTGACCTCATTCTCATTGGAATTGAGCATTTTTTAAAACCATAAGTTTCTTAATACAAAGAAATCTATGCATGTATATCTACATGTACACAGAAACTTGATTACATTAATAGCAATGTTCACACAACAAATTTGAAAGTACTTCTTATATAAAATAATATCACATACAAGTATGTGTTTACTGACACCTGTTTTAACATGATTATAAATAATATCTATAAGAGTTTCCATCAATTTAATTCCAAAACAGTGTAAGAGGTAGATGTTTATTGGCTATAGTGATATCAGATAGAGGTTATTGAAATGTGAAAATGTTTTAATGTTATCATATTCACGAACCACACTGTATATTAACTTCTGTCTCATAAAAGAAATATCCCAAAGCTGAACTGAGAATGCAATGGTGTTTGTTCATTTTTACCATAAACATATAAATTTTTTTTTTACTGATAATCCTACATGATTGGAACTTCTCTATGTAACCCTCCTATGATAACTGTCTTTTGAGAGCCTCATTGATAAAGCTCTTCTCTTACCTCATAAAGGTGTGTAGGGATTTAAGTGGGTGACTTTGTTTATATAAGCTACTTTGTGCTGTATGTATATAGACAGATGCCACTTTTTCTGCATTACTGTCTCTGCTGTCACAGAATAATATTGTTTTAGGGCTTTATGACATGATTTGGAAAATCAGATCATACTAAGCTTAAAATAAAAGAAGAGATCTACAACAAAGAGCGAGAAAATGATGTGTGTTGCATACAGAAAAAGCAGTGATATTAACAATTCGATGGCTTCCTGGTAGGGAGACCAGCCTGAGCCAGACGCATATATTAAGGGCTGTCTGCTGCCGATGTGAGCTTGCTCAATGCGGTGGAAATGAGGAATCATCTCCTTTCTGACACCAGCTTATTTGTATATTTTAATTTTGAAATAGCAAATTATTGTTTTACATAAATATACTAACCCTGCCTGATTCATTTTCTTTTCCATATTGTTTGTTAATTTACTGTCAACTTCAACTTCCTTTTTTTTAGCAAAAAAATCATCACTCAACTTAAACATCTACCAAAGACCAATGAAGTCTTTTTCTTTTGTCTTTTTTGTATTGCTCTGACAATATTGTGATACTCATGCTTTTAACTTTTAATCTCTGTAAGGAAAACATCAATTTTCCAAAATAGCATTTTTTAAAGGCTTTTAGGATCCATCCAGGAAGCCACTCTGGAATTTTACCAAATCTAAATATGATTTTATTTCATTTCAGAGTTCATGGGATCAATATCGTTTTCAGTGTAAAAGTCCCAAACATTTTAGTATTCCAGTGGAGCTACAGAAGAGGTGTAGAGATATTCTTAAATCATTTAGGCGTTAGGCTACATTAATAATGCCTTGAAGAGAAATAAGTATCTCAGGGGAATTATAGTACAAGTTAATTACTAATGAAATTAGGGTGTGTTCCACCTTAAACTCCTCTTCAAATGGGCATGCTGGTACATGTGCCTAGGCTTGGTCTAATACACCCTAAACATGTAAACGGTTTTACAAGCTGTCATGTTTGGATGAGTCCTGAGAAAAGCAGTATATAAAGGGTTAGCTAACACCCAAATTTTCTTGCCATTTACACATGCAATGCAGCCTACATTTCTGTAGGCAGCAAATGCAGGCATCATTTTGATTGCTTGGATTCTTTTGTTTAATTTTTTTACTAGACATTTAACTTAGCACTCAAATCCCACTGATCCCTTAGAGACTGCATTTGGATCAGGAAAACGAAGTTCCTAATATAGAGAAGTTTAAAAAAAATTCCTGGGCCTTTGTAAACATTTGAAAAATAGACTTTTAGTGTAGCTCTGGAAATAACATATTCAGTATGCAGAAACTTAGGTACCTATCATATTCACATTATTATCTATCATTTTCACATTTCGTTTTCTTATCTTTCAATGACCAACTAATACAGAGGGTCACATATATATCTCCTATATGTCCTTAGTTTTTAAAAAGGTTTAGTAAAAACAGTATAAAATCAGAGATATCTTCATAAAATGATTCACACCATTTCTTCAATGAACTAGCTTCAATTTTAATTAAATGTTGCTTTTCCCCAATCTCTGTGCTAAATGTAACTTTATGAGATGACGTACATTATCAGCCAATAATATTAACTTGTATATAATATTTTACTTGTAGGAATTTGAAAGCAGGTGGAACTTGAAGATAATTGAGATTAAGTGAATTTAAGATTAAATAGCTTCATGTTATATACACAGTTAATTTCATGTATATTTTATGGACAACTTAAAAGTGAAAATTTCTGATAAGGTAAACTAAATTTTTCATTACTGATATAAGTAATGTGACTTTAAGTCTGTTACCTTAATAATTAATTCCTAAACAAACAAAAGAAGTGTAAAAATAATCATGGACTGTATCTGTTAGGTCAAGTAAATAAGAATAAAAATTTCTAGGTTTTGTCATGGCCATATAGGTTTTTGAGGTATTTTGGGGGTCTTTTGTGTAGGCAGATTTAACTTTGCCTCTTTTCTAAGAAGTTTCTCCCTCTTTGTCAATAGGTGTCTGGTGATTTGTGAGCATCAAGTGACTACTATGTGGAATCCTCTGTCCTTTCCTTTGAATTAGCTTTCCCTAGGCCATGAGTCAACACTAGTAGTTTATACATCCAAATTGGTAGGTCCTTATTGAAATCCTTCTATGTATTTGTTCTAGACATATAAGTGAAGTATAAGAAATTACAGATTTACATTGTGGTTGTTTTTACAGCATCTGGATAGCTTCAGGAAAATATTTGGGTGGCATTGAAACACTGGCCAATGGAAGCATTTGATTTTGTTGAATTTTGAAATGCAGGGCCTTACTGGTAGTACACTTCCTAGTCTTAGGGGTGGGGGGACCAGTCTGTAGCTAACTTACTGCTCTGTTATACATCACACTAAAGCCCAGCCTGGGCATCTGTAAACGTCGGGGAGGTTTCTACTTTAGACAACATTTTTTACTGAGGGATTATACCACAGTCAGTTCCCTCCATTTCTCCCTCTCTTCCTGGCCCCCCTCCACCCAACATGGAGCCTTTTCAACTTCTTCAAAGAAGTGGAAAAAAAAAAAAGTAGACTCTTTATTAATGGCAGAAAACAAACTGGCTGCTGTACTTCCGAGGCAGCTCTCTAATAATAAAGCAGAATAGGCACTGCGACAAAGAATTCTTGAATGTACTAAATATATAGGGAAGCCTATTTAAATTCACCAGAGGGGCTTAGAGAACAAGCAGCCGAAAGTTTAGAATTCAATTCAAGCCATGCCAGAAAATGAAAATGTCCTTAAAAAAGGATTTCTGAAACAATTGTTCAAAGAAATGTCAACTTTTAAGGTTCTTTCTAGAAGAATGAAATTTGTACTCTAATTTATGTGGTGACTTTTTCAATTAGAGAGGAAAAGTGATTAATAGAATCTCAAAGGAATTGTATCTTATGTTTAAAGAAAACGTGTTTTCTTTCCATGGGATGCTCTCTAGTGAAGGCCACCTAGTGCACTGACTAAAAACAACCAAATATATTCATGGGACAGAGATAATTTTTTTTTTTTTTTGCAATTAGACATGTAACAAATGCTCATTTTATCTTGAAAGAAAAATGTTCAACTTGTATATGTTTTCCAGTTCATTTCTTGCATTCAGTTCTATGATTTAAAATATTTCATATGTAACTCTGAAGGAGCAATTTTCTGATTTATAATAGGACTATGTGTTTCTAAATTTAAGATATAAAAAGTAATCCCTACCTTATCTCTTAGTGATTGAGTCAGGAAATTCTCTTCCTACTATTTACCTATCTATAAGACATGTGCTTCTATAAGGAATACCCACATTTATAAGAAAATATATTTTATTGACCCCAATGTTGACTTTCTTTATAAAAACTGCTTATAAAGTTTATTCAAGGCCAGTGTGGTCTTGACTGATAGATGAAATTTCATGTAGGCTTTTCTTAATATCTTCTTTTAAAAGTAACATAGATCTTGGAAAAAAAGATAGTTTTTCTTTGGCTTCAAGTATTGCAAGTTTTAAGGAGGATGGAGGAGTGGGCTTGCTAGTGACCATCTTTGTTGCCATTGTGGAGAGATTCTACCTGAGAATGAAGCCCACATGGAATTCATCATCCTACATATAATTTCTCAGATCAAAATAAGATATTTATTCATTAATGCATCAATTCTTCACACCTTCCCCCAAGTTCTCTCTGCTGGCTCTGCCTCTCCCTCTCACCTGATATTTCTCTCTCTCTCTCTTTTTCTCTCCAGTGTTGACTCATTCTCAGGTAAGCTTTCTTAATGTGGTAGCAAAGATGGCCACCCACCACTACAGACTTGCATCATGCATCATCCTACAGCCTGTGAATCGTGAAAACAAGCAAACAAAAAGATTCCCTTTACCCCAGCATCAGTTTCAGTTGTCAGAAAATCTTGGATTGGCTCTGTTTTGGTGACATGCCCATCTGTGGATCCACTTATTTGATAAACAAGTGCTACTCTGATTGGATGGCTAAATGTTGGGAAGCAAAAGAAGACTAGCCTATCCAGGTCATGAGGATGAGTGAGGGTCTGTCAATGGTAGAAAGTGAAGGGAATTTAAAGCAGCTGGAATGTAATGGGACACACAACCACCACTGCACAATTTTTAATCACTGAGTATAATGATTTTTTTTTTTTTTTTGAGATGGAGTTTCGCTCTTGTTACCCAGGCTGGAGTGCAATGGCGCGATCTCGGCTCACCGCAACCTCCGCCTCCTGGGTTCAGGCAATTCTCCTGCCTCAGCCTCCCGAGTAGCTGGGATTACAGGCACGCGCCACCATGCCCAGCTAATTTTTGTATTTTTAGTAGAGACGGGGTTTCACCATGTTGACCAGGATGGTCTCAATCTCTCAACCTCCCAAAGTGCTGGAGTATAATTATTGATAGGATTTTGAAAATGTCTTGGTAAACTTACTGGTACCTATTAATCTGCAGCCAGTATTAGTTTATTCTGCCAAATGTCCTCTGTACAGCATGGAAACTATAAAACATCTTCTGCAACAAATCTCAGCCTTAAGTGTCATGAAATTAATTACCTTTATTAACACTTTCCATAAGCATTTCATATATGATATATACCATGAAAGTCAGCATTTGGTCTCATTTAGGAATTTGAAATGTTAAAAATTATTTAGGATTACTAGAACTAGTTTGGTAAAGAAGAGATGATGATTTATATATTTATTTATTTATTTATTTTGAGGCAGAGTCTCATTCTGTCACTGAGGCTAGAGTGCAATGATGTGGTCTTGGCTCACCCCAACCTCTACTTCCTGGGTTTAAGCGATTCTCCTGCCTCAGCCTTCCAAGTTGCTGGGACTACAGGCATGAGCCAGCACACCTGGCTAATTTTTGTATTTTTTTTTAGTAGAGATGGGATTTCACTATGTTGGCCAGGCTGGTCTTGAACTCCTGACCTCATGATCCACCCGCCTCAGCCTCCCAAAGTGCTGCGAATACAAGCGTGAGCCACCATGCCCAGCCTGATGATTTTTTCTGTAGCCTATTGTGTCTAACCTTAGCTACCTTATGTTCAGGCCATCTTCTTATAGCAAATTTTATATTCTTCTCACTTTTATCTCCAGTGTTACAAATAATTATGTATTGATTCTTGGAAATTTTTATTTTTGTTTATGAAGTAATTTCTTCCTCTACTATTATACACATATATGTGCATTATATATACCTGTGTGTGTGTGTGTGTGTGTGTGTGTGTGTGATGTATAGATGATGGCTACAATTATAAAATAAGGATGTTAGGTTCTTATTTATTATCCTTTACTTTTGTGCTCTTTTATTTATCATAGTATGACCTGGGTGGTTTTCTAACATTTTACTGTCAAGAACTACTATTTAGGAATCTTTCTAAATGATAAAAAGATTAATTTACTATGAATAATAGTTATAATGTAAAACATTTTGGGCTTTTGTTGTGATGCAGATGAGCAAAGCCATAAATATAATTTAGAGAGTTTGAAAATGTATTTTAACATTCGCAATTCTTCTTACTAATTAATCAAATTAGAAAATTATGCTGTGGCTTCCAGTATATTAAAATAAGTTGTCGTATTTGGAACATCTGTTTATGGTCCCATTATGAATATTCCTAAAGGGCTGAAGTATAGATTGCCATAAATAATATTTGCAATTTGTTCTGTGGAAAAATGATACCTACTTCCCTTCACAATGCTTGTTTTTTTCCCACAAAGTAAATCTTCCAGATAGTATTTTATCATTCCCTTATCAAGACAGAGGAAAAAAGAGTCGGGTCTTACACAGCCTTGCTGATTGGTTAAGAAAAGAGACGGCTGTCATCGGCAGCCTTCCCAGACACTGTACCATGGCTCCAGACAGTCAGCTGGTACTATCGCTTTGTCTCAACTATAAATTACAGTCTCGTAATGGTCAAGGCTGACACCTTGACATTTTCAAGAAAAGTAAAAGACCTGATTTGAATGGAAATCAATTTCATTTCACAAATCTTGGCTTACTACTCCAAGCCTTTTCTTGTGTCTTCTTGAGACTTATTTGGGATTTCCATGATCATCAGAGGATTATTTGAGTGTTATATTATGCCTTTTTGAAGCTATAAAACCATATTCATACTTCCTTCTTCATTCTTAACATGAGAAAATTTATTTTTAAAATATTATATGAGAAAAATGACTAATAAGCAAGTTTTTAAAATGGCAATCAATAGCAGCCAATGCTATTTAGTTTTGCAAAACTTTTGTAAAATCTTCTCTGATTTAAAAGTACAAGCTGTGTACACACATATCCAGATTAACCTTTGATTAATAATATTATCAATTACAAGTGATTTTACACTTCAATCAAGCAGGTCTCAATGAAACTTAAAATCTTTTGAAAAGTATTTTCACTTTTATGTTCTTAGTCATAATGAGAAAGTTTTAAGCTTTAAATTGTAAGTGTTCTACAGCCGAGGATGACTAAGTACTTAATTATGTTAGGTGGGACCTTGCATTAACTTGTGTCAGAACTTTTGACCATTCAACCCAAGTGACATAGAAGTAATTCGATACTTTACTATGATGAAAAGAAACTCTTTTTAGGGCTTTTAGGAGCTTTGCAGTGAATGTTTAAAATTTTTTATTTACTTATTCTGTTACATCTTTCTCCTTTAGAAGAATACTACAATTTCTTTAAAAGCATAGAGGGGAAGACATTTCTTCTTTCCTGGTGTTTTGTCTTGATCCCTCTCCAAGAGTTATCTAAGCTCAGTAAAGCCTTGGGTCTTCTAGACACAATATTAATGGAGAATTTGGACATTGCCTCTCTCTCTTTTTAAAGTGTGAAGGGATTACCTCAATGCCTTGTGGTGATTTCTTTTCATCTTCATTATTAGTCTTCAACTCTGTCTCAAATCATAATTCTAAACAGATAAACTTTGATTGTTAAATTCCTTATTTTATAAAGCCCTATGAATAAGTGAAATTACAGACAGTTAAAAACAGGATTCCCAACTCTTAAATCTTTTTATTCATTTTTCTATGCATCTACCCATTCATTCATAATCTATATAGAACATGGTCCTATGCTAGGTAGGAAGGAAATACAAAATAAAGTTAGAATTCCTTCTTGACAAAATATTATGTTCTTAGGAGAATTTGTTTAAAAAACAAAAAAGTTATCAAGTCAGAATGTGATTGATCTACAAAGGAGATGGAAACACGATATTTTGGGATTCTAGAAATGGTATTTATTTTAGTCATTGAAAATCAAGAACAATTCCTTGGTGGAGGCTGCATTTAGCTCATCCCTAGATAGGAAGGATTTCTAGAGAAAGTGATGGAGGGGCTTGGGTTTCTGGGAGAATATACATTATACACAAATGTGCAGGAACGAGAAAGATGGGCTATGTTTAGCAGTGAATGTTGTTGCAAAGTTAGGTGCATTTGTTGGAAAGGTAGAAATTGAGTGACTAATAAGAGGTAAGCTGAAATGCGTTTGTGGAGCACCTATAGAGTTCAGAGAGGCTCTCCTGGAGGTCATGCAATTTTATAATCCAGTAGGCACTGAGGACCTTTTAAATATTTGGGGGCAGATGCAAGGAGGTAAGGTGCAAGATTAATCTGTTTCCAGTCAATATGGCATGATACTCCAATCCAGAGGACCTGTCAGAACTACTGAGCAAGCTTTATGTAGACACACCATTTTTCCTACCCCATAAATTCTGACTCACTAGGTGTGGGATACAGAATGTGCAGGTGTATTTTGTAAAAGCTCCTAGATGACTAGCTATCACACACATTGAGAAAGAGTTGGGTAGAGATTGCTGAAATGAGAAGATGTCAAGGTTTATTAGATAAGAATGAAGAGTATTGCAGTGTGTAGGAAGAACAAAAATGAAGATATAAACCAGGGTTTCTTAATGAGAATTTCACATGTGCCCAGAGTTTTATGTTCCTATGATATTACATGTAATATTTTGAGTGTATGTCCCTTTTTTTCTGGATAAAATGATCTAATCATGTGTATAATATTTTCAAAGGAGACTAAAGTCACCCAATATTAAGAACTACGAGGATCATTTAGTATGAAGTAAATGGGAGAGATTTCATGAATGTACAATTGGAAGTATTTAATGACAGGGTAGATTGCATGTGGATGCAATTCGTGGTAAGAAAGAAAGGCAGAGAATATTTCATAAAGTTTTTCTAGCTATTGATACTAAAATAATTAGAATCATCATATTCCCTTTGTGAATTAGCATTAACTTACCCTTGGACTTGTATTTCAGTTCATAGAACTTTGATATTAGGCATGGTATGAATATTTCACTACAGGAAGATGTTGGAACAGTAGTGAAAATTTTAGAGATGACTACATAGCTTTGGAAAACATTCTCCTGGAAACATAGTTGAACGCTTTTCAAGTTAGGGATCAGAATGCTTCCATCTTGTTGCTCTAGTAGAAATGAAAGGAGAAAAATAAAGGTACTGATTTCCTTTTTAAGGAAACAATTTGGAGCTTTTATAAACAGAATCTACTGTGTCCTTAGAACTGATACACAAAGTTTTGGGGCAGAGTGGTGCATGAAAATACAGACTTAATTCCACGTAGTTATTTACCCAGCTAAAAACCAGAAAAAAAAAAAAAAGAGAGTAGATATTGGAGAAAAACTCTCAACCTGTCATAAGGAACATTAACGATTTTGTAGCATCTGATAATAAATGAACCCAACCATAATATAAGGATATTTTATCTCAACTTTCTCCTTAAATAATATATTTTGCTTAGAAAGATGTACAAATTCCTTTATAACATATTTCATGAAACATTTTAAACACCTGTCTTATTCAGGTAATTCATATCCTGAAAAGATTAAAACCCTTCCATGTTCAACTGGGAAGATAGTATTACTGGTTGCAAATGCAGTTAAACCTACTATTCCAATGTTTCTAAACCTGCTAGTCTTGAACCATTTTAAAACAATTTAAGATATTTTCATATTGTCTAAAGAAACTAAGTTTTTAACAAAATAAAGTCTGGGAAGGGACAAGAAAAAAAGAAACAAAATAAAGTCTCACAGATCAATGATAGCAAAAGTTCATTTTATGAAATTATAAAATGAAAAATTCCAGACTAAATAGAAATATAAAAACAATTACTAAATCTAATCACCAGAGACTATCTCCTATTATCATACAATGTAAGCTCATATGTTCTATCTCTTTTCTCATCACATACATGCACTCAATATTTTAATAATCTTTTGTAACTTGTTTTTCAATTGTTATATACTAAGTGAATACTATATGCTTATGTTATTTTTTGATACACTAATATAATTTATTTAACCAGTCAGCCCACAAGAGTACATTGAATTTACTTCCACCTTATTTTTCACCAATATGAACAGTATTATGTTGATAAATACACTTACATATAATTATATGTAATGATTCCCTAGGGATATTAATTGGAACAGATGATAATGGCCTGAATGAAGATGATGGCAGTGGGATTAGAAAGGCAAAGAGGAATCAGAGAAAGATTTAGGAGGTAGAATTGACAGAGCCAAGTGATTGACTGTAGAGTGGAATGATATCTGGAAAACTTAAACCAAAATAATTACCTACTCACATTATGCTGTTGCTCTGTTTTTCTCTACTCATTTGATCTATGACATTTGTTTTTTTCATGGGAAGGAAGAAGCAATCAAGAATAGAATAAACAGAAGATTTGAAGTATCTGTTAGATTATTTTTTAAACGTATAGCAAGTCTAATGAACTCTAAACAAATTGATCTGGTTTGGAAGAGATGGACTCATAAGAAACAAATGATTTTACTTTTAATTTCTAAAGTGCATGGACAGAAATATTGGCCCTAATCCTAGAGACCTGGATCATAGAATTTATCATAGTTAACTATCAGATAGAGAAGACTTTAGGATATGATCTGAAAGTAGTTATCCATCACATAGAACACCATGAAACTTTCTAGACTGGGGTCAGTAAAGAGACTAATGTCCTAGAGAGAGAAGAGAAAATCAAATATAGGCAAATACTTCCTATTTCACTCCTAGTTTTACAACCTCTAGGGGAGGCAGTGAAAATCAGAGACATGTAATTCCACCTTTATTGTACATTAAATTATCATACATTCCAGAATATTCTAGTCCATTTTAATATTGTAGATACAATAGTAATAACTATTGTTCTAGATTTTCTTTTCCTTTTCAGTGAGTGAATTAAAAACCTTGAAAACTGGAATCTTTTTTTATATAGCTTATCCAAAAGTATGTTTTTCAAAGGTTCATTCAGACTTTACTTTTTCTTCCTTTGTCTTTATGCAGATAATCAAGTCCTTGGTCTTAGAAAATAGACTCATTTATTCATTAACTCAGTCAACAAATACATTAAATACCTTCCATATGGCCAGTGAATTATTTTAAGTTGTAGAATTAGTTTCAGCTACAATTTATTGTATTTTATTTGTTTAATGTTAGTTGAACATATCACAACCTTTATGCTGGTTGGAGCACATGCTTCACACAGATCTCACTGGATATTTTAGGATTATAATTAGAAATAAACAAAGCAGGCCTGGTATGGTACCTCACACCTATAAATACTAGCATTTTGGGAGGCTGAGGCAGACTGATCACCTGAGGTCAGGAGTTAGAGACCAGCCTGGCCAACATGGTGAAACCTGACTCTACTAAAAATACAAAAATTAGCTGGGCATAGTGGTGCATGCCTATAATGGCAGCCACTTGGAAGGCTGAGGCAGGAGAATCGCTTGAACCCAGGAGGCAGAGATTGCAGTGAGCCAAGATCATGCCACTGTACTCCAGCTAAAGTGATAGAGCAAGAGTCAAAACAAAAACAAAAATACAAAGCACAGACACACACAAACACACCTACCTACAAGCCTATAGGAAATTGATGATGGTGCTAAAGAAATTTCAGAAAGACTGTAATGGCACATCTTTTCAAAATCATTGACTAAAATCACCAAGAGAAAAACAAGTATGATTTCTTTGTTAGTGCTTCTAATATCTTTCCTGAGAATTCATGTGGAACAGAGAATCTAGTGAAATTTGGTGCTTTGCGTCATTACTAAGCTCATATCTGCAAGCTAATCATGTGTGATAAGGCTAAAACGTAAAAGCTTTTGAATCAATAGCTCTTTCAGATGATATTCTGATAAAATTACTTCATTTGCTTTCCTAACTAATTTATGTAAGTGGAAAGATTAAGAGAAAAGCTTATATTAGGAGTAACAGGATCCAAAGGGTGGATTGGACTTCATTGTTCTAGTTGGCATCTTTGTAAGCCCTTTAATAATGTGATCTCCGAAACGTCTATCTTAGACAGGGGTATACTTTCTGGCTTCATTTACTTGAAAATAAGTTAGGGTCATAAGCAGAGGTTAGGTTACTTCTACCTGGAAATTAATCAGAAATTTCATTTTGCCCTTTGGTGTTGCTCTTCTGCCCCCACACCTCAACACACCTTCTGTCGAACAATCCTAAAGCTCCTTTTCATGCATCATGGCAGTTTAAAAGAATCTGAAATTGTGGATTTCCATATTTACATAATTATATACTGAATATATAATATAATAGGGTAGGGTAAAGTGTTTTTAAAAGATGTGACATCTTAAAGAAAATCCAGAGATATCATAAGTGACTCTAATTTATTGGCAAATTTCAGACTACGTTCTTAGTCATATTTCTGCTAGAAGAAACCTACTTTCCATTTTGTGTTTTCTCATTTGCATTACTGCAAAGTTATTCATGCATATGAAAAGGATATTATTCATCTCCATATTCCTTTCTCTCCTTATTCCAAACCCAATGGGTTTATGAGTTATACATAAAGAAACACACTGCTATCTCTGTATGTTTATACATAGATATCTATCTGATTCAAATTTGGTATTACAGCTGGATAGCAACCCCAAGTGATAACATTATGTGCCACATGTGTCTTATTACATCATTCATGACATACCAAAATTGTCAAACATGTTGAAATCCAATAATTATAACTGACAAGCTTTAGCATGATTGGGAATGAAAAAAAAATAGAGGAATGTATTTCTGAATTATTCCTCATTGGGAATGAAAAAAAAATAGAGGAATGTATTTCTGAATTATTCCTCATTGGGAATGAAAAAAAAAATAGAGGAATGTATTTCTGAATTATTCCTCAAAGTACATATAGCTGTATGATAAGCTCTTGTTTCTTATCTGCTAATATTTTTAGTGAGATGCTGTTTTCAGAGTATTTGTGGTAGCTGGTTTCTGAAATTTTTATGTGCATAAAACCATATCATCATCTAAATTGAAATTCCAGTGCTATTCCAAAAAGAACTACAAAGGTGAACTGAAGGAAAATGACCAACCTGACAGGGCTTTTCCTTTTCTCTAATGTTTGATTCTTCTTATCCTAATATCCCAGAAAATTATTTCACTTGAAAGTTTAGGCATAATTCACAGAAAAACATTTTGTCTTTTCCATTCTCCAGTTCTACTTACTATTGCTTCAGTTCCTGAAAGGTTTTCCTCAAAATATCTTGGCATTTGCCAGGCAGAAGAAAATAGGGTTGACAGTGAATTTCATGGGCACAACCCTCATTCATGACAATGATAAAGTATTCAAAATTCTCACCCTTTGTGTCCTGCTTTATCTGTATTTAGGGATGGCATGAAGGAAGAGAAAGAGAAAGCTTATATTTTTCTCTTTAACATTAACTTTCATTTAGCTGTTAAAGAGCGGAATAGTTTTTAAGCCCAGAATACATTGTAATTGCATTTTCTTTTTCAATAATTGTAGCAGATGTTAAAGTGAAGAGACAATGGCAGTGACATACAGAATAACCTGGTTTCCTAGATGGACCCACTTGTCGGAGATCAAACAGCTACAGCACATTTAGGGTTACACGCTCTTTCCCTTCCTCCTTATTCTCAACTGTAGTGGAGCTTTTTCCAAAGTTGCCATGGTAACAGTATATCTGGCTGCTAGCTCTGTCGTAAGTTATTGAACTGAGACTGGCTTTTGGTTTAGCAGATAATTAGGTTCTGTCTCACAGGTTCATTTTCCTGTGACTGGGACGTGAATATGACCTACAGCTGGCCTCAATTTCAGTGTCACAGACAAAACTTTAACCCTTCCAAGCTCCTCTGGCACACTCCTAAGCATTGCTTGTGTGTTAAAGGAAGTCCAGTATCGCTCACCCATACCTTGGGGAGGATTACCAAGTCCTCATTTTATTTTTTATCTTCAGCATAACACTAAAGAAAATCTGGTTAAGTTGTGTACGTAGAGCATTTTCAAAATTAAAAATATATCAAGAACATGATATATATTTATATATTTTATATATACTACATGAAACTTTTCATAGTCATATTATTTCCTTGACTCTCTAATAATTTTCAAGCCACACTGAAATTTCTTTTGTTATAATTAGGAATGCACAGAATTTAAATTCAAAACCTCTATGCTCAGGAATATTAGGTGGTTACTTCTATTCTCAGCTTTGAGAACGGTCTGCCAGTTCATTCACACCCTTGTTTCCACTTTCATATTCCCTGAACTATAGCTGACATTGAAAGGTTCCGCTGGAGTCTCAGGCAAACCCATGTGACAAGGAACACAGCTACCAGTCTCCTAAATGCCAAAATGTTCACTCAGGGCTTAAATCTTTCTGGTTTGGAAAACCAGCTACTTTTGCATGTTGTATTTGGAAGATTTCAATCAGTTAAATAACTGCTCTTTGTTTAAGACAAAGAAAGAAACATTACTTTGGGAACAGATATTGAATTCACAATATCCATGGCAACACAGGGAGCTCTGGAGTTAGTAAGAGAAGGTATACCTTTCTATGTCAAACAATGGGAAAGACCTTCAAGGAAATCTGTTTAAAATTTTAAGTGCATCTAGCCTAGAAGCTTAACATGAAAGGATAAGAAAGAAATAGGGAGAGTTGAGTTTACCAGAATTAAAACATGAATTAAAGAAATTCCATAGTGTAATTGGCTGAAGAATCACCTAACGTTAATAGTGATAGGTAAAATTTATGAAAGGGAAGATTAGAAAATTCAGCAACTGCATATTGGACTTCAGATGTGTGTGCACGCACATATGTGCGTATGTCACTCATAGATTGTTTTCTATTTTAATCTGTGCCTTTCATACTCAAACTCTAGACGACAAGAGCACCTCAAAGATAGCAGCCTCAAGGAGCAGCCATGGCCCCAGAGTTGTCCCACGGATGCAGAGAACTTAGTGGAGGAGGCTGAGGTCAGAATGGGAAAAGTTTTTAAAAAGTAAAAAGAAGAGCTGATATGTAAGGACTGATTGCTGTGCATTATTTTCCACTGAACTGACCTTCTTTTAGCTTCTAATCTCAAGCACATAGCACCTGTTGTTTTCATATTAAAGAACAGTGTTTGTTGAATGAATATATAAATTCTTCCAAAATCTCTGTTTCGTGTGGTAAGAACTCAGTTAGCATTCAATTATAAAGAGGACTTAGAAAGTCTGCAAGCATTTTTGATTAAAAAAAAAAAAAAGAAATCCTTTTAACTGTCTTCTCATGGTTCCTGGTAACATCTAAGCCCAAAAAATTCAGGTCATTTCTTGCCTGCACTGTTGCAATCGCCTCATCATAATTGTTCTTCTCCTTTATCAACCACAGTCATCTCCACTACATGAAGAAGAGAGGGTGCTAAAGTGTAAATTATCTCAAATCAACAGCCTCCTCATAATTTGCCAGTGGTTTTCATGTCATTAGAATAACAAGAACAATTTCTTGCTTGTGAAATCATATATGACCTTTCCCCTGTCTACCTTAGTGGCATCAGCTCTCATGACTCATCCTCTTTTTCACTCTGCACCTTGCCTTTTCCTAACCATGCCTGCTAGTCAACTTTAGCCTTTGTGTTCTCTTTGCCAGGAATTGCATTCTCACCAGGAATTGCATGATTCACCTCTTTACTTTATTCTGATCACTCTGCTCAAATGTGATATTTTTAGAGACACCTTTCCTAACCATCTTAAAAAGCACCGCATTCACTGTCGGACACCTTTCCTGCTTTTTCTTCATAAAACGTATCACTTCCTGATATTGTATTAGACAACAAGCAAATAAGTATATGCCTGTATGCTGTTCCCACTAAAATATAAGCTCTTTTTGAACAGGAGCCTGAATTATTTATGAGTATATCCCTAGTGCCCAAAATCTAGTAGACTGGTCCCTATTAGGGCTTTAATAAATATTGGGTTCATTTGTTGAATGAATGAATAATTGAAAAAGAATATCCAGGTAGAATATCTGGGCAGCCCAACCTATTTGAAGCCCGTACGGTGTTTCTCTGACATAATGAATGCAATTATTCTTCTACCTGATGCAATTACATGAGTACATAAGGATAAAATTAAGCACATAGTTTAGATTTCTTCAAGTCTCTTCCTTAGATTAAGGAAAAACAAAGAAATGGAGCTTATTCCTACCTCATTCTTACATGAACTAAATCCAGAATAAAGCATCATCCATGTACCAAACACATCCCTACCCCAGCCACTCATGGAATACTTTATCTGAAAAGGAACAGATAGTAAATATTTTTGGCTTTGGGGACCATACAGTCTGTGTCACTACCACTCAGCACTTCTGTTGAGGTGTGAAATCAGCCTTAGACAACACATAAACAAATGGGCGTGGCTGCGTTCCAATAAAATGTTACTTATAAAACCAGAAAATCAGCAGATTTAGCGCACAGGCTCTAGTTTGCTGACCCTTGAATTAGAGAGTCTTCCCCAAAATCCTCTTCTCAAGTTATTGAGAGAATGCCCATAGGACCACGGCTCCCTCACTTGGTTCTTTCATGAAATGAGACAAATTCAGGGATAGCTGGAGGGCAAAACACCTACCTGTGACACGACTATTGAGCCTGATGCCTTGCCTTTTATGTCTTTAAACTGAATCAAACCTTAACTATAAACTGTCTTTACAGTAGCAATAACTGGGCCATGTCAAATGCTCCCAATGACAAAATTTCTCCTTGGAGAATGAATGAAGGTTGCATATAGTGGTATGTTGGTATATGTTTAGCAACTGGCTCTCTTACTGATTTCTATGGTGTAAATTCTCCCCTCCTAGCCATCTGAAACTACCAATATGATGTCATTTAATGTAGAGTTGGGAAAAGACAGTTTCTTGAATCAGTATGAGCTGGTTTCAGCCCACTGCTGAATACATATTTAAAAGCTACAATAGCCCTGCCATTGCAGAGTCTGCAGGAAAGAGTAGTGGACTTGATAGGAGCAACTGGCAGGATAGTCTTTTGAATTGCCAATAAATAACGAAAAAGTATATAAATATAATGCTCTATAGAAAGCTGTCAAGTTTAGTGCTTGGTTAAAATACATACTCAGTAAATGGTAGCTATTATTGTCTTAGTTTAGTTATTGCAAGCATCAAAATTAAATGTTTAGCTACAGACTCAATCCAATTTTAATGTCATTGTGTCAATAAGACCTCTTAACATTGAAGCAACAAAGATAAAGGAATTTTTTTTGTAGCTATTCACAATTCTGCCCAGCTCAAGGTAAGGATAGCAGCAAAATACTCTAACTAGAATAAAAGAAGTCTCCACTTGACTGCAGCTCTTCACAACACTTCACAAGGGTCAAGCTGTGTTACTTTCCTTCAGTGTTAAATAGAATGCATCTCAGAAGAATAGCTCAATTATTGATTGAATAGTAGGTTCAAGTTGACTATAATCCCAATTTAAGACCAGGGATGGGTCAACAGAAGGGTAAAATTTTCTAATCAAGCCTCGAGGCAAACACTCAGAAGTAGTAATATGGATATCTTATATTATTTTGTCACATATAATACTGTTGCAGCCCAGTTGTGCAAAACTGGTAAAATAAAAGACAAAAATATTGACATCAGTTTGGGTAACTGGATTCCAAAATGAACATCCATCTAAGAGAAATTAATGAAAAAAGTATATGGACCTTGAAAGACGTTAATACACAGTTTAGGTTTAAACACTCAGTTTTGGGTAGAAAAGACTAATACATGCTGTTTTAATACTACAAAAGTGCTGTTTCAGCTATTTACTCTCAAACCTCCTTCACCCATTCCCCTCAATCTATAAAGCTTTCTGCACATCTACAGAAGGTATGACTTAGTGTTTGGTCTGTGAAATAAAGTTAAAAAGGAAGCATTTTTTCTTTGCTTTCTAGTTAATGTTGATACTTTTCTCATGCTTCTATTAGTACGTAATTCAGATACATTAGTTTTAAAGTCTAATCTGCTCTGCTTCTTGCGGGCTCTCTATTCTAGATGAACATTGTGTATGGAACACCAGCCAAGTCCTGGGCAGAATCCTCTCCATTGTCTAAATATTACTGAATCAGTTGAGTTTTCTCTGTTTTCAATGAATTATTCCATGTATTTCTTTGCTACATTTTATTTTGGCTTTCTGTTCATAGTAAATGATAGCTTTGTTTCTAAAAAATTTCTGTTATGAAAATTCCAAATATATGCAAATTAGAGAGAATAGCATAATGAATCTCTTTGTGCTTATCACACAAATAGGTTTAATGACTTAACATATATCAATTTATGGCCAATCTGGTTTCATTTATACCACCTTTCGCTCATTCCTAACTCCATGGATTATTTTGAAGTGAACTCATGCATCATATAATATGCATATATCAACAAATATTTCAGTATGCATCTTTAAAAGAAAGCACTGTTTTTTAAACCTCAGTAGCATAATGGCTCCTACAAATATTTGCAGAACTTTCCTGGTATTATCAAATTCTATGTCTGCAAACTTCTGATTGTCTCCTTTTTTGTTTTTACTGTTAATTTCTTTGAATGAAGATGGCGTTTGATTGACGTGTTTTTAAAGTCACTTTTAATCTATTGGTCCACTTTCAGTTAATCTTTTGCAACTTATTTATTGATGGAACTGGGTTATTTGTCCTTTATTGTTTCTCTCATTCTGGAATTTGGTGTAATGTCATTAACCATGTTCTTCTTTCCTGTATTTTCTGTAAGTTTTGAGCTAAACTGAAATATTTTAATCAGATTCCTTTTATTTTGGTTTTAGCAAGATTTATTCATACATCATAAAATTTGAAAAAAAAGGACATACATTTTTAATTTTTTTTATAAAAACAGATAATGAATAATATTGTAATAAATCCCAACAGAGCATAGAGAACCTGACTTTACTGAAGTTAGTGGGAGGATGTTTGTGATTTTAAAAGTATGTATTATGGTTGTGTCATCTAGAAATCAAATATTCAAGCTCATATGTTAAAATTAGTCATCATTACATTTTTCAAAAATAAAAAATAAATAGGCTAGGCACAGTGACTCATACCTGTTATCCCAGCACTTTGGGAGGCCGAGGCAGGTGGATCATGAGGTGAGGAGATCAAGATCATCCTGGCTAACCAGGTGAAACCCTATCCCTACTGAAAAATACAAAAACTTACCCAGTCGTGACATCTGTAGTCCCAGCTACTTGGGAGCCTGAGGCAGGAGAATCACTTAAACCTCGGAGGTGGAGGTTGTGGTAAGCCCAGATCACACCACTGCACTCCAGCCAGGGCGACAGAGTGAGACTTTATCAAATAAATAAATAAATAAATAAATAAATAAATAAATAAATAAATAAATAAATAAATAAATCCAACCCAACCTTAACCATCAGTGATTCCATCAACTGAGCAAATTTGAGTAGCATTACCCTAGTGAGTATTAGACTATGGATTATTCTACTCATGTATCTGAAAATGGATTATAGTATGAAGAACTTTCTGAACAAATAAAAGATACATACTTAGACCTTCTCCAATCTAGAAGAATACTTGGTTATTGTCAGAATAATGAATGAGGAATATTGTTTTAGAACCAAACTTCTTTGATGAGCTGTACAAAGACCAATATGGATCAGATAATAGGGGCAATTCAAAGCATCAGAATTTTGGTGGATTCTTATGGTGAAGCACAATGAACCCTTCCATCCCACTCTAAGAAAATAGAGTTCAGAAGCTGGGCACGGTGGCTCACACCTGTAATCCCAGCACTTTGGGAAGCTGAGCTGGGTGGATCACCTGAGGTTGGGAGTTCAAGACCAGTTTGACCAACATGGAGAAACCCCATCTCTACTAAAAATATAAAATTAGCCAGACGTAGTGGCACATGCCTGTATTCCAGCTACTCAGGAGGCTAAGGCAGGAGAATCACTTGAACCTGGGAAGCTGAGGTTGCAGTTAGCCAAGATCGTGCCATTGCACTCCAGCCTGGGCAACAAGAGCAAAACTCCATCCCCGCCTCCCCTCCTAAAAAAAAAAAAAAGAAAATAGAGTTAAGATAAAACTATGAAGGCACAATGTGAAATGTCAGTTGTCTTTGCAAAACATAGGTATATGTGTATTCTTGGGAATGGAGAAAAAGTATGTAATTATTTGTGGCTTTTCAAACATTTATGGCTTTTAATAAAACCATCTCTGGTGCCTTTTTGATTCCTCTTATTAAAAAATAAACGTGGAAAAATAGTAGTCTTTAATTTATAGTTACAACATTATGATAGAACTTTAATCTCATATCTCACTTGATAGAAATGAAAGAATACATTTTCCCATTATATATTGATTAGAGTTAATTAAATATAGTTAGTATTCGACTTACATTGATGCTTTTTGTTCAAATCTCCAGTGTTCTGTATAAATATACCAATTATTCAATAAAAGATCACTTAAAATTAGACCCATATTGTTTTGAAACTTAGAGAATATCTTCTTTGAACTGAGAACTGTATTATATTGTTAATTAGTTATGTTCAAATTCTGAATTTCCTTGAATCTATTTTAATTCTATATTAAAATTGAAGAGGTTTTCCAGAAAAAAGTTAAATTCACCAAAGGCAGTGGGGATTTTGACCCGCTTCTTGTACTTCTATTTTTCTACTGCTTTTGCCCCCAAAGGAAGAATATAAACATTCTGCTTGCTGTAACACATTGCTTTGTTATGATATATTATTGTTACCACTTTTTTTAAAAAAAAACGAATGTTTCTATGTTTTAATTAAGCTCCATCTAATACGTAATTTTAAAGCTATTATTTCATGTAATATCTAACTGGAGCAGGCTGAACCTTTGGACAAAATGATGTAGTTATAATGAAAATAGAAAAGCAAAGGCGAGGTGCAGTGGCTCACCCCTGTAATCCCAGGACTTTGGGAGGCCAAGGTGGTTGGATCACTTGAGGTCTGGAGTTCCAGACCAGCCTGGCCAACATGGCGAAACCCCATCTCTACTGAAAATACAAAACTTAGCCAGGCGTGGTGGTAGACACCTATAATCCCAGCTACTCTGGAGGCTGAGGCAGGAGAATCACTTGAATACAGAGGCGAAGGTTGCAGTGAGATCATGCCACTGCACTCTAGCCTGGATAACAGTGATACTCCATCTCAAAAAAAAAAAAGGCCTTTTCACAAGATGGTGCTGAAAGTGAAGAAGGAAGCTCCTGCCCCTCCTAAAGCTGAAGCCAGAGTGAAGGCTTTCAAGGCCAAGAAGGCAGTGTTGAAAGGTGTCCACAGTCACAAAATAAAGAACATCCACATGGCACCCACCTTCTGGCAGCCCAAGACACTGCGACTCCAGAGGCAGCCCAAATATCCTTGGAAGAGCACCCCCAGGAAAAACAAACTTGACCACTATCCTATCATCAAGTTTCCGCTGACCACTGAGTCTGCCATGAAGAAGATAGAAGGCAACAACACACCCGTGTTCACTGTGGATGTTAAAGCCAGCAAGCACCAGATCAAACAGGCTGTGGAGACGCTCTGTGACATTGATGTGGCCAAGGTCAACACCCTGATTCGGCCTAATGGAGAGAGGAAGGCATGGGTTCGACTGGCTCCTAATTACAATGCTTTGGATGTTGCCAACAAAATTGGGATCATCTGAACTGAGTCCAGCTGGCTGATTCTAAATATATGTATACCTTTTCACCATTTTATCAAAAAAGAGAAAGAAGAGCATAGCTGTAGGCAGCTTCAAGCTTATAATCTCTACAGAGCAATAGCAATAAGATACTCTGTACAAAGTTAAGTCAGAGATTATTGCACATCTCATGATGGGATTCTCTTTTTAAAAAGTTTTCTTTTATTGAAAGCCACACTCAACAGGTTTTTTAAATTGTAAACTGCATTATTATTGATGATATGCACAATGTTACACAGCAGATTTCTAGAGTTTATTCATCTTGCTTAACTAAAACTTTATGCCCATTGAATAGTAACTCCCCATTTCTCCCTTTCCCCAGCTTCTTACAACACCATTACCTTTTGGTCTACAAATTTGATTATTTTAGATACATCATGTAAGTGGAAGCACGAAGTGTTTGTCTTTCTGTTTCTAACTTATTTCATTCAGCATAATGACATTCAGGTCATCGATGTCACCCCACATTGCAGAATTGCCATTTTTACAAAATGGCTAAATAGTATTTCCCTGTATATACCACATTTCTTTATCCATTTCATCTATTTATGGACATTAAGGATGCTGCCATATCTTGGCTGCTGTGAATAGTACTTCATTGTGCTATTCATGGGAGTGCTAATAGCTCTTTGGGATCTTGATTTCAATTCTTTTGGATACACAGCTGAAAGTGATATTGCTGGATCATAGGGTAAATTTTTTTTTCAATAGTTTTAGGGGTACATTGGCTTTTAGCTACATGGATGAATTATAGAGTGGTGCAATCTGGGCTTTTAGTATATCTGTCACCCGAATAGTGTACATAGTATCCAATATGTAATTTTTAATCCCTCACTTCTCTAGTTTTATTATTTTTTTTAATTTTTTTGGTAGTGGACGGGGTTTTACTCTTGTCACCCAGGCTGCAGTGCAATGGTGCAATCTCAGCTCACTGCAAACTCTGCCCCCAGGTTCCAGACTAACTGGGATTACAGGCATGCACCACCATGCCTGGTTAATTTTTAGTAGAGATGGGATTTCACCATGTTGGCCAAACTAGTCTTGAACTCCTGACCTCAGGTGATCCACCTGCCTCGGCCTCCCAAAGTGCTGGGATCACAGGCGTGAGCCACTGCCCCTGGCCTATTTATAATTTTTGAGGAAACTTCATACTGTTTCCCCGTAGTTGTACCATTTTTGCATTTCCACCTACGGTGTGCAGCGGTTACAATTTCTCCAGGTTCTTACCAATAGTTGTCTTTCTTTTTTAGCCATCCTGGAAGATGTGAGGTGGTATTTTATCAGAGTTTTGATTCGCATTTGCCTGACAACTAATGACATTGAGCATTTTTTGGTATATCTGCAGGCCACCTGCATGTCTTTTTTGGAGAAACATCTATTCAAGTTTCTAGTTTACTTTTAAATTGGATTATTTGATTTTTGCTATTGAGTTGTTTCATTTCCTTATATATTTTGGAGCTTAACCCCATATCAAATGGGATATTTTGTAACATATCAGGGTCATGAAATTAGCTGTCTTAAGAAAGATGCTTTTGTGTTGTTTTTTTATGACAATTCTGATTAGAGACATGTACAATGCAGCTTATACCAAGGAACGGGCTAGCTTTTATTGAATAATAAAACCTGTATTTTGAGAGTTTTACTCAAGAACCTAAAATTCAGTTGAATATAAAGAAATGGCAATTACTTAGGAAGCCTTTGAAGGTATATTTCAGAAGCTGATGTGACAGTACTTACTGAGAATTACAGTGGAAAAAAGAAATTTTTCTTTTGAATGTTCGAGTAAATTGGCATTAAATTTAATTATTGTCAAATGTGTAGTTTATGTTCTTTGTGACAATATTTAATTTCATTCAGGTTCACTTATGGTTTGTATGAAAGGGTTTTTGTGCAAATTGATTGATTCGTAACAAAATGCCAATTCTCATGCTACACGATTAAAATTCTGTGTTAGTGAAAGAGCTGCTTTTCATAAAGACGATACTTTCCACTAATATTTGAAAGTGAGCATTTCTTACTTTACCCTGATAATGACAAAAACGTGGATGGGAGGATGGGAGACAACATCATCCAACTTTTAGTGTTTTGTCTTAGAGTACTTCAGATTTCTATTTTGTAAACATATTTGTCCAGCTAATTGGATTACATTGAGTGATCTGGTGATTTTAGGCAATAACAGCTCTTTGTAAGAGCCAGATCTAAGACTTTGGCCTTTCATGTATGTAAGCTAGGCTTTATTAGTTACCATGTTAAAGAAATAGTAATGGTGACCAAAGCAGAATCTTAGACTTAGATGACAAAAATCACCTACCGTCTCTGAGGCTGACATTCCTTAGCAATACATCTCTCTGGCTTATAGCATTATAATTAAGGAATTCATATTTTCTATGGTAGGGAACTTGCTACTTTCATAGGCAACTAATGACATTTTTGCATCACTCTGATTTTTAGGCAGTTCTTTCTTATTTGAATTCAGTTTTGTCTCTGGACTAATACCAAATATGTCTATATGACAGCACTTTGAATATTCGAGGTCAGTTTTCATGTACTTCTCCCCAGACAAACCTTTAATTTGTTAAAGTAAATGTTTAAGGATCTCTGAAATTATGGCATTATTGTTATGCACCTACATGGACTTATGATAAAGGTTTCCAGAACACAAAGCCTGCCCAAGATTATGGAGTTTAACTGAAAGAAATTAGAATCCAGCTACAAAGTTAACGAGAAGACCACCTTTACTTCTGACACCCACCACAAGTACCCATATTGCCCCAAACCACCTTTAGGTTCCATAGTTTACGAGAAATACAGAACTCACTGAAACTTATTATAGTCACAGTTTTACTTATTACAGGAGGAAAGATTCATAAAATCAGTCAAAGAAAGAGATACATAGTATAGAGTCTGGAAGGGTTCCAAATGGGAGATTTGTACTGTCTTTAGGAAGCCTTCCTCGTCTACTACTGATGTCTGATGGCATATTTTTAGTCCACTTGGTGTTGGTGTAACAGAATACCACATACTGGATAGTTTATAATGAATAGAAATTGATTTGTCACAGTTCTGGAGACTGGGGAGTCTAAGACCAAGGGACCAGCATCTGGGCCTTCTCACTGTGTCATCCCATGGCAGAAGGTGAAAGGGCAAGAGAGGGAGAGAGAGTAAAAGAGGGACAAGAGGGTCAATCTACCCCTTTTATAACAAACTCACTCCCATGATTACAGCATTAATCCATTGAGGCCTAATCACTTCTCGTTAGTCCCTATCACTTAACATTCTAGAATTGGATATTTAAGTTTTGAATGCGTTTTTTTGGGGGGATATATTCAAAACATTGCAATATACATGAAGTACTATCAAAAAGGGAAACTCAACTGAGTACTTGAAGATTTTGTTGGAGTTTAATTTCATAGGCATGCCTGGTTGATTGATTAATCATATAGCAAGTTGTCCAAAGAGCCAGTCATAAATAACAAAGATATTTCTATCACCTGGCGAATTTCAAGGGGTTAGAAGTTACCTCCAAAAATTCTGTTACAAAAGCCAGTCCTCTTTTTGGGTGAGGCCAGATGTTTTTCTGTGCTGTATCATTTGCTATTTTCTTGCCCCTAAACACTCCAATTTCTTCAATTTACGTGAGATATCATTTCTGAAGTTCAACATGTCTTGGATGTATTTCTCTAGATAATCCCTAACACTGCAATTTCCTCTTTTGAAAGATATACTTCCTATTGCTTGTCTTCAGAAGCTATCTTAATATTAAAGCATTAGAACCCCACTAGGAAGTGTAAAATAATACTTTGGACTTTGGGGCCATCCAACTTGGAGAATCCTGACATTTAACAGCCATTAAAACTTGGAAACATTATATATTCTTTCTGAGCTTCCAGTTCCTCATAGGTAACAGTGTTACCAATAATACCCACTTCATGTTTTATGGAGGCTAAATGAGATCACATGTAAAATTTTTGATGCATCCTAGGACCTTGATAAATACTAGTTATTTTCTGGGACAAATACTGGACAGTCTGAATTTGTGTGAAAGGTATCTTAAGCACTGCTTGCTTATCAAATCTTCTAGACTAGATGTATGCATACATTATTAAAAACATAATTCAGTTCATCAAATATTTATCTAAGTTCAACTGAGAAGTGCAAAGCATTATGCTAGTGACTGAGAGAGAAAAGACAGTTTCTGCCTTCCTGGAGTGATAACATTTTCATAAATAACTTTGATATAAGTAGACTGGAATAGGTGTTAAATTCAGGTACAAACTAGTGCAACAATGGAAATCCAAGAGAGAAAAAACGTCTGATTGGGGTTACTAGAATAATGTATCTCCAAGACGGTGATATGTCCCTGAAGACCCAATGTAGTAAGAGGGCTTTTATGGCACTTTTGAAAAGAGTAACTTTTTTTTATAATTTCTGAGTGAATTTACTTGGTAGAAAAGTAGATTTAGCAACAAGATATAAATAAATTAATCATCTTTGCATGAAAAATATTTTATTGATTTTAATTGGAATGCGAAGAGATTTCTTTAAATACCCAGGAAACGTTACCCAATTTCTGAAATTCATTACATCAGTTTTTTTATTTCAAGGAAAATTTGTATAGATTTTATTCAAGATAGTTTATTTGAAAACTATGAAGTAATTAACCATAAATCATTTACTCCTCAATTTATTGAACAAATATTCATTGAAT
Organism: Callithrix jacchus; assembly: GCF_049354715.1. Lineage (NCBI taxonomy): Eukaryota > Metazoa > Chordata > Mammalia > Primates > Cebidae > Callithrix > Callithrix jacchus. The sequence continues at coordinate 23,653,676 of NC_133522.1, forward strand.
GTATACTGCATGCCAGGAAGTATTCCAGACTCTGGGAAATATGTCTCCAAGAAAGCAGACAATACCCCTGCCCTCTGTCGAAGACTGACAAATATATAAGTGATATGTATACATAGATGGTCAGATGATGTAAGTGTCACCAAGAAAATGAAAGCCATATAAGGTGACAGAGGGGGCTATAGAAAGGTGACATTTGCTATTTTATAGGAGTAGATCAGGGAAGACCTCATGATAGACATCTGAGCAGAGACTATTCCAGGTGTGGGAGCAGGTCAGAGAAGTATCCAGGGACAAAATTTCCAGCCAGAGAAAGCATGAAGAACAAGGTGCCCAAGGCCAGAACGTGTGTGCTTGGCATTTTCCAGGAGCAGCAAGGAATCTCATGTGGCTGAAGAAGAATGAGCAAGGGAGAAATAGCAGGAGAATGCTGTAGTATCAGGTCCTGTGTGCTATTACAAAGACTCTGCATTTTGTTACTTCACCCTCCCTATGCTCAGCGTCTGCCTCACCTCTTGTCTCTGTGTTCCTCTAACCTGTACTGTCCTGTATGGTCACCACTAGCCACATGTGCCTATTGAGAACTTGGAGTGGGGCAAGCCCATATGGACAATATAACACAAATGTAAAATACTTCAATAATTTTCATATTGTTCACGATCCACCTGCCTTGGCCTCCCAAAGTGCTGGGATTACAGGCATGAGCCACTGCGCCCAGCTGTTTCATATGTTGAAATAAAAATATTTTGGTTATATTTGATTAAGAAAAATGAATTTTGTATTTCTTTTCTTGTAATTAACATTTTTGTTTTGATATAATTCTAGATATCCATGCAGTTGTAAGAGATAATACAGAGGAATACTGTATATCTTTTATCCAGTTTTCCCAATAGCAATAGCTTGCAAATCTTAGTCACAATATTGCTACTCAAATGTTAACAAAGGTACTATTTTATTCATATTTTCCTAATTTTAATTGTACTCATTTGTATGTTTGTGTGTGTGTAGCTGTTTAGTTCTATACAACTTTATCACGTGTGTAGGTTGTATCTACCACCACATCAAAATACAGAACTGTTCCTTCTTCACAGATTCCCAGTTTCCTTTCATAACCACTCCTACCTTCTTCCTGTGCCCTGACCCTGCTGCTAGCAACTACTTGTCTTTTCTCCATTTGTATAATTTTGTCATTTAAATAATTTTGTGTAAATGAAATCATACAGTGTGTATCTTTTTGGGATTGCCTTTTTTTTCTTAGAATAATTCTCTGAAGATTAATCCAAGTCATTATAATAGTTCATTCTTCTTTTTGCTGAGTAGTATCCCATGGTAGGGATGTGCTACAGATTTTATTTAACTATTTGCCCCTAAGCACAAAGTTAGTTCCAGTTTTTGCTACAATCATTTCCATGCAGGTTTTTGTATAATCATGAATTTTATTTATCTAGTGTAAAGGTTCAAGAGTCCAATTGCTAAATCATATGGCAACAGCATGTTTATTTTATAAGACTGCCCAATTATTTTTCATAGTGACTGTACGTATCTGTACAGTCTATTAGAAAATTTAAAATTATATACCTTAAAAAAATTTTAAATTACATACAGCTATTAGAAAATTTAAAATTACATACATAATTTTTCACATTTGTAATAATTTTTTACATTTCAAAACAACAGGACTCAGACAGTTCTTGTTCTCAAGAATTGGACTTGAGATGGTCCCGTTCTCCAGTACCAAGCTCTTCCCACATCAGGCTTTCGTGAGTGCCTCAATTTCTAGCTGGAATGTGTTCTCATTATCCCTTCATAAATGCACAGACTACTATAGCACAATGACTGGTTAAAAAGAGAATCTAAAACTAAGCACCCTTGGTTTGGATGCTGGGTTGCTGGCTCTGTGATTTGTTAAAGTATTTAATGCCTTTGTTCCTCAACTTTCTTCTCTGTGAATGGGGTGACCGTAGCAGTACTGATCTCATTCAGTTGGTGTGAGGGTTGAGGGAGCTAGCACATGTGAAATTATGTCCTATTAAGATCCTCTTGACCCTTCCCCAAGAGCAGATTTAAATCCTCATCTAGGCTTTCATTACTGTTAATATCCTTGGTAAAATTGTAAATATACGATTGTAGTAGTCTGTTTTCATGCTGCTTATAAAGATATACCCAGTGCTGGGCAATTTACAAAAGAAATAGGTTTAATGGACTTATAGTTCCACATGGCTGAGGAAGTGTCACAATCATGGTGGAGGGCAAGGAGGTGCAAGTCATGTCTTACATGGATGGCAGTGGGCAAAGAGAAAACTTGTGCTTTAATAACTCCTGTTATTAAAACCATCAGATCTCATGAGACTCATTCACCATCATGAGAATAGTACAGGAAAGACATGTCCCCATAATTCAGTCACCTCCCAGTAGGTTTCTCCCATGACACATGGGAATGGTGGGAGTTGCAACTCAAGATGAGATCTAGTTGGGGACACAGCTAAATCATATCATTATTTCATATTTTTCTCCATTACTGGAATCTAAACACCTATGAGGCCAGTGAGTGACCTTAACTATCTGATTCAATACTGTATTCTCATTGCTAGCGCTGAACTAGCCAAGAGAAGACACTTAACATATCACTTAAGACTGAATGAAAGGGTGAATGAATGAATTGAATGAATGAGTGAATGAATTTCCTTCAATGTGAACATTTACTCATTATTTACTTAAAGTACTATTTTGTTTGATTTATTCTTTCTTAATGTTTAAAACATAAATATATTATTTATGTTTCTCTGATTCGGAAGACTAGGCCTTTAAGTTATCTGAACAGTTTTTACATAAAGATCCCATGTTTTCTGAAATAAAAACTGTTCCAGTATAATGGCAAAATTCAAAGGAAAAACTATATACATATGTATAATATACTATTTGATTGTTAGTTTTGGTTAATGTGTGCTGTTTAAATAATCAGTTTATTATTATACTAGGATTCCCTAAGGTTGACAGAATTCATTTTACTTAACTGGTCACTTTGGCTTTATGGGCCTTTTGAAGACTGAGCCCCCAAAGCGTCGGTAGGTGATATTGTCAGGAAAGTACTTCTTTATTTCTCTGCAGATAATTTTATCCCAGTATTCCAATGATTTATGTCTTCAATCAGGTAACCTTCATGACATTCTTAGGAAATTAAAAAAAAAAAAAAACATGGTACAACTTCATTGATTTTCATTTGGCCACTCTCTGTTTAAAACTCAAACTATGTACCAATCATCACAATCAACAGCATATGCTATTTACACAAACACACACACACATTTTGTCAGTTATCTACCTTTACCTTCCCACCTACTGAGGGCAGTTTCTGTAGTAGAAAGAACATTGACTTATGGTTACTCTGAGCTAGAGTGAGTTAGGCTCTTGCTCTACCATTTTATTAACTCTAAAGTCTTGAAAAGACCAATTAGCATGTTTCAGCCTTCATTTACTACATACTGGGAATTATACCTGGAGAAATCACATTGTTGGTGAAACACGAGTCCATGTATAAAACCTTAATAATAAATATCCCCGTATTTAAATAGTACTAGTCCATGTGCTGAATCTCAGGGACATATTTACAGATGTACATTTCCTCCAATTTCCCCTATAATCCCTCAAAGGCAAGTATTATTAAACTGATGTTATACGTTAGATATGCAGAGTATCAGAAGCAAACTTTAACCTCACACAGGTATGTGACAAGATGTGCTATAAAACCATGACTCAAATCCAAACTGATCCATAGAGGGATAAACTGTCCTTTTTCTTCATTAAAATGTTTCAGCTCAAATTTATACTAAATCATATCCAGGAATAAAAGAAAGGTTATGATGATATTTGCTTTCTAGTTTAATAAGTTTTAATACTGACTAGGTTAAATTAATACAAAATAATATAATATTGCTAATATTTATTGAGTCTTTACTTTGTACCCAGCATGATCTTAAATAATTTACTGGGATTATTTTATTTTAATATAACAATGCAGGTAGCTGCTATAATCGTCCCTATTTTGCACTTGAGGAAACAGGCTGAGATTAAATTAGTGGCTCAAGGTCAGAAAGCTAGTAATTATTAAAACCAGGATATGATTCTGTGTAATGTGAGGGTTCAAGCCTTTACCAGTGATGCATGTTGCTTCTTATTTCATTAATTTAAGTTGGTCATTGGGTTAATCATGCAGAAGGTGATGTTCGCTTTTGTCTTCATATGAGTTATACATTCTTTAACATTTTTCATCCACACACAGTGTGATACAATAAAATCATGTTCCCTCTCTCCTATCACTTTACTTTTTTTTTTTGGCTCCTCCCATTTTCCTGTTGCTACCCAAGGACTTTGAGGTTCACCATAAGTATCTGTCTACATCCCAACAATAATTTTCACGATCAAGTAACTCTAGTACTATAGATATGAAAATGTAATACTATATTTTTTAAAAATTACTTCTGTTTTAATGGATCTGTATATAACTACCCTCTGGAATAACAATATGATGTGGATTATTTTTTTCTATTTAAAATATGAAGTCCTTATTTAAAGACTGCTGTTTATTTGACTGTTTATTTACACAATATATATGAGTCTCTGTTTGGAATTTGTTGGTTTCTATACATCTGCTCCATTAGCTATTTTTCTGTGGAAGTTGTTGCTTTATAGAAACATTTGCCTTTATGTGTTGCTACTATATTATTGCTATGTTTACTTGGAATGCTTCTATTGTGTAACCAGAAAGAGTTTTCCAAACTTGGGAATGTTTGCCTCGCGTAGTATAGAGATGTTTATTTAATTTCATTTCCCTCAAATATCAACCTTGATTAATAATTATTTACAGGCTTTGTTCTTCTTATCTGGGTGTCAACAGTAATTGGAATCCATATCCATATCCTACCTTGCAATCATGCTGCAAAAGGCCAATAAATTCCCGCTGAGTGTGTTACTTGTTAAATTTAGTGCATTACATTCAGGGTAATGAATAAAAGCAGTGGACCGTTACCGTCTGGCTGGCTGAGGAAGGCTGGAACAGCCAGACTCCCCTGAGGCCTTGAGCCAGCTTAAAAATGGTGACAGGCAGAATCAAGGGAGTCCCCAAGCATCACAGTTCAGTTTCTCTCCCTTAATTTCCTCTTCTGTAGAGACTCAGGCTGTAGGGAGGTGAGGTAATCTTATCCATTAATTCACCACACTTTCATAAAATCCTGCATGCTCTCGTTTCATTAACAAGCAAATACAGTTTAGATAAATAGTTATGTATTTACATTGAGCAGGGAGGTGAGAATGCTACTGAATGTCAGTGAGTGACTGTGCCTTCATACAGTTCACTTTTGCATATCCACACACGTCTATTGTGTATTCATTTGCCTGTATTAAAAATGCACATAGATATTTTTGTGACTAAATAACCAATAAAACAAGCCCTATAGGTATATATGTATCTACTTACTTCCATCTCATATTTATTAAACATACATCAGCAGTTATTGAAAACAGGAAAAAAAGTCTACATTCATAAGGCTACTTACAACTCTTTCTTAATAAGTAAATGTATGCTTCACATGAAAAAATATTTTTAAAACTATTATATAAAAATCTCACAGGTTTGGTAAACATGAAAATGAAAAAATATTAGTGAAAACTGGTGTATATTCTTAGTTTACTGCTTACAGTTGTGAGAACTGGGTGAGAGTCTCTATTCTCCCAGCATAAAATTTATTACACACTATGCTTCCTGCCCAAACCAGCTGACTCCCTTAGTCCTTTGAGCTATTGTGCATATCAGTATCAATTCAAAAACAACTAGATTCTTAAAGAAAGGAAGAAGATATAATTTTATGAAATGGCCACTTTCATTATTCTTGAGTGTCTTGAAAATTTCATGTAAAGTGTCCTTTGGTGTCTAGGATACAACAGCTCGTTCCAGATAACATGGTGTATCTCATTAGAGAGATACTAGATCTAATTATGCAACATACAAGCAAGATCATTATAGTAACATTATCTTGATGAGATTAAGTAAAGTCCATGTGAAATCTAACTCTGCTGTTTGAAAGTATTTTTGAAAGCAAATGAAGAAATTAGTTACTTAAGTATATGAAAAAAGCTGTTGCAAACTACTTATGAATCTTTGACATGTAATGAAAAATATATAATAGAATGATAAGAACCCTGATTATTTGTGCTAGAGATAAAAATGAACTTCTGGGCAAATATCTTTTGCTACAAATTTTTTTCTAAACATAATAAAAATAAATGCCTTTTTATAGCATTTCTATTGTGTCAGAAATTCTCAAACTTTAGAGTGTAACAGAATCACAGAGAAGGCTTATTAAGGCAAAGATTGCCAGGCTCCAATCTCAGAATTTCTGTTCAATAAGGCTGGGTAGAGACAGGAATTTGCATTTCTAAAATTCCCAAGTGATGTTGATGCTGCTGGCCCAGGTCCACTATTTGAGAACCACTGCGCTATGTGAAAATCACTAAAGAAGACACTTAACTCATATTATCTTCTCAATTATTTTTCTGTAAGATGAAAGTCCATGGATTCCATTCTGTTAAGTATTTTGCTTTCTTTCCTTTTTATTTTTTAGAAATAGGGTCTTATTATGTTGCCCAGGCTGGTATTCAACTCTTGATCTTCCCTCCTCAGCCTCCCAAAGTGCTGGCATTACAGGTGTGAGCCACCATGCCAAGCTTGCTTGATATTTTTAATCAAGCTATATAGCTTTGAAAAAGTAGGTTATTTTATAGATAAATCTACCCTTAAAATATAGTTAAGACTATATGCCAAGCATTAGGCATATTCATAATGGCATGTTTGTAAAATACAGTACAAATAATAAAATGAATAGATATTACCAGTTTAATAATGGATTTAGCAAGGAAGATGCCAGGAATAAATTAGAGATTTCAGCTCTACAAAGCTAATTTCCCTTACTCTTATCTGTAGACATTGTCTTTTTCCTAAGAGGGCTGAGTATGTTTACTAAGTTTATTGATTCTGTTCTTATTAATTTTAATTTTATAAAAAAGTAGCGGCTGGGTGAAGTGGCTCATGCCTCCCAGCACTTTGGGAAGCCAAGGCAGGCAGATCACAAAGTCAGGAGATCGAGACTGTGCTGGCTAACATGGTGAAAACCCATCTCTACTAAAAATAGAAAAATGAGCTGGGTGTGCTGGCATGTGCCTGTAGTCCCACTACCCGGGAGGCTTTGGCAGGAGAATCGCTGGAACCCAGGAGGCAGAGGTTGCAGTGAGCTGAGATCATGCCACTGTACTCCAGCCTGGCGACAGAGCAAGACTCTATCTCAAAAAAAATAAAAGTAGCTACATGATCAAAGTTCTTGGTTTTGAAAAACTGGATTATGATTGGTTTTCCAAGTTGATTTTAACTAAGTTATTTGACTAACTCTTATCTTCATCCTCACTGCAAATCAGAGCACGCCACTCCCAATCATCTGCATGTTGGAAATGAAGAAATGGTTATGAATGATGCAAGTGCTTTCCAATCATTTCGAAAGTTCTGTTTCCCAAGATCACTTTTTAACTATCCAGAAAAGCTCTTTCTTACATTGAATTATATCCAGAGGCAAACTAGACTGAAGGTTTGACTCAATTTATTTTCCTATGTTTTTATTCTTGGCTGCATTTTGCAGTCACATCAGGAGTTTTAGAAATTACTGATGCCTAAGGCTCAACCAGAGAGAACTGAATTGAATTGGTCTGGTGAGTAGCCAGGTCATTAAGATCTTTTAAAAATCTCATGTTATTACAATGTGTAGTTGAGTTTGAGACCAATGTTTACCAGTATTTATAGGTGAATTCATTTAAAATGCTAACAACAATGAAGCCAATGTATGCATCTCACCTCCCAAGAGCATTAACAGCACTTTGAAAGGCGGGTGGATCACCTGAGGTCAGGAGTTCCAGATCAGTCTAACCAACATGGTGAAACCCCGTCTCTACTAAAAATACAAAATTTGGTGAGGCATGCCTATAATCCCAGCTACTTGGGAGACTGAGGCACTAGAGTTGCTTGAACCCAGGAGGTAGAGTTACAGTGACCCGAGATCGCGCCATTGCACTCCAGCCTAGGCATCAAGAGCAAAACTCTGTCTCAAAAAAAAAAAATGTTAATACATGGGAAATCATAAAGATTTCATTCTGAATAGTGTGTATTTGAATGTTTTTAACCATGCAGAGATGGGGTTATCATGGTAAAATCCAGTCTATGAATTTAGCCTAATTTTTTTGGTAACGTGGTAACAGAAGCAATACTTATTATGGGAATTGAAGTTTCATTTTGTTTAGGTTCTTATTTTCTTTCTCCTGTTAGTCTGCAATGACTCCCTAACAGAATTCCAGAGAGCATATGATGTGCCAGGCCCTGTGCAGGGGACAGGAACACAGCGGTGAACCAACATAAAAGTCAGTTTACAGAGTCACTAGTAATATGTGTAGAATAAATACAAATACGAAAATCATTGGCAAAAGAAAAGATTTAAATGTTTAAAAAAGGATTTAAATGTCAACAACAATTGGATATTAAAATATAGATTATATTGACACAAAGTAGAAAGGGAATGTGAATGTGAAGAGAAGGAATAAAATGAGTACACATGGAAAGATGTACCGATGTTTTTGTCCTAATTGGGCAGGGACAGCTGTGCTTCTTCATTCTTGGCTCTGATACTAACTCAGGTATAAGTATAAAAATCATATTGTAGACATTTTGAGGAGACATATAAAATAAATATAAAATATAAATATTAATTATTAAATTGCTGATCAAGAATTATATAATTTAAATAACTAAAATAAAGGAAACAAAAGACAGTTAGTAACTGTTATTTAAAAGGATTCATACCCTCTAAACAGAAACTATATATATTTTTAAGCATCTGTGGTTTATTTACCAGAATAGACTAGTATTAGTTAAGAACAAGATAATAATAATAAATAACAGAAATTTCAGGAATTACATGTGGTCACAACTTCATAATAAAAAAAATGCTTTCATAAAAACATTCCCCCAAATTATTCAAAACAAATAACAAATCAATAACAACATTAAAATAAGCAAAGCATTTCCCTAAATAACTGTTGGGACAAAAAGGAAACTAAACCATAATTGCAGCCTATTTAGGCACCTACTAACCTTACAGCACCACATTTCAACACTGATGTATTACCAAAGTTGTTCTTAAAGACAAATTCATAGGCTTTAACAGTCTGCTACAAAGAAATATGGAAGAATCATGTCCGTCAGAGGAACTTAACTGGACTACAGTAAAGCAAAGATGAAACTTAGACAAAACACAAATTTAATTGAATTAGAGAAACTGAAAAATCAACAAGTAAATCACAGAACTAATATTATTAAAGAAAAAGTTTTTAACATTTTACAAGGAGTTAAAAGCAAGAAAAAATGAGAAAGAATTCAACAGGCAGAAAATTTTTAAAAAGTACTGACGGTAATGTTTAAGAAAGTAATTGTAAATTTCTAGAAGAAATGCTACCAAATATAATTTGTATAGGATGTTAAAATATCTAATAATGTGTTAATACTTTATTATCGCAATACATAGATGATTTCAATAATCAACTTAAAATATTTCACTTTATGTAATAGCATTATATCTCTCCGTGTATTCAAGTTTTCTATAGGGCCCATAAATATGCTTTAATATACTTCTGACAAGTTTCTACTTTTGCAAAAATTAGAAAGATTTTTTTTTCCATTGCATTTTTTACCTGGTTATTGCTGGATTAGAAGAGTCACAAAATTCCACACACACAATTGAATGTAAACAAAAAAATTACAGCTCACATAATCTGGTCTTATTCTGATTTCCATATCCGAAATTTGGCAGAAAAACAAAGTGTTCAATCTCTTATGAATCTACTTTGATCTACTATATTAAAAGATACTTGGTCTTTTGGTCTTGCATTTTTTTCTTCTTCTTCCCCATTATCTCCTTCTAAATCTTGCCTGGGAATTGCAAGCCCACTAGAGATCCTATTCTGTCACTAAGCAGAATCTGATTTACAATTTTGGCTAAAGAAAGAGAACATATTAAAACATATCAATAATTTTAAAATCAATATTGATTATTAAGATGCACATAGGCTTTAGAAATGTTTTACTTGTATACTTTTATTTTATAAAATTACATTTTTTAAAACTTTACATTTTTAGGAAGTACATGTTAGCTAAAAAAAAAAAAAAACTCTTTTACTCTCTGCTATGTTTGCTTATCCTATCCTTCATTTCTCCTTGGATTTTAGTCTGACTGGTCTTGGGACATGCTCTTCCCCACGAACAGCCCCACTACCATACCCCATTATTGCGACACATCTAGCTTATTAATGTGGTGAGAGTAGAGCTCACTTACAGAATTTTTGCAGACTAGACATTAGGCTACAGGCCCATATCATGGAGCAGCAAAGTGGTATCTCAAATCTCATCCACAAAGGTTATCTAGTCCAAGACGCTTTTCAGGTTCACGATGTACAGCTCTTTGTTCTTATGGTAACAACCTACATTTTAGAATAGGGCCATTCTAATGAGGACCATTTCCAAGAGCAATAGGAGCGGCAGTCTTTGGCCGTTTGTTTTCTAGGATCTCGACTTGTGAATTTACTCTTCTCTTCACAGAATGGGATACCTGCCTGGCACTTACCAAGCTACACTCTAAGATAATACATGTCATCATTTCCCCAATTTCATAGCACCAAGTATTTTGTTCATTCACAAATGCCCTATCATGGACATCTAACAGAAAATTATACATCAACAATGGGATGTGTATAAATTTTCATGGAAGAAAGTATAAAGTCCAACTCTCAATACATTATTAATCATGAAAGGAGTCTAGGAAATATTCTAAAATAAATGGGAATGCAGAATGTGTCACAGAAAATAAGATACATCAATGAGGGTAGGTTTGAAATATTAACTGAAAGCAGACTTTCACCCTTTGGCCAGGCTATAAACGTTAAAATTCCATAACTAGGAACTTACTACATATTCAGGCATTTTAAGAATTATGTGTATATAATTACATTTGATCCCTCTAATTCCTTTATCAGGTTAGTTCTATTATTGCTGAATTTTTTAAATTTATTTATATTTTGAGATGGAGTCTCACTCTGTCCCCAGGTTGGAGTGCAGTGGCATGATCTCGTCTCAATGCAACCTCCACCTCCTGGGTTCAAGCGATTCTCTTGCCTCAGCCTCCTGAGTAGCTGGGACTACAGGTGCATGCCACCATGCCCAGCTAATTTTTGCATTTTTAGTAGAGACGGGGTTTTACCATGTTGGCCAGGATGGTCTTGAACTCCTCACTTCGTGAACTACCTGCCTCAGCCGCCCAAAATGCTGCATTACAGGCATGAACCACCACCCCCAGCCTTATTGCTCTATTTTTTAAAAATGAAGAAAATGAAATTTGAAGAGAAAAATAAATTAATAAATTGGTCCTCCATGACACAGATTAATCAATAGCAGAATCTTGATTCAAATTCTAATTTTGTCTTTGATTTTAATTTCTTCAACATAATATTATGATGTTCCAGGTTGTTATATGGTACTTGTATGGACTGCAAAAGGTTGAAACCCAATTTATATTAGTTTAAGTAAAAGCAGAAATCATAGGAAGTACCCTGAAGGGTTTCATAGAAAGCAAGTACAGGAATGTAGCTGGGCCTTGGCAACATCAGAAATCAAGGAATAAAGAATGACCAAGATTAGTTTTCCACCTCTGCCCCGCCACCTCACAGCCTTCCACAACACTCCACCAGTTCCCTCCACCCACCATCCTACCCTGCTCCACTGTCTTACTTCTGTCCACTTAGTAGAAAACATAGTTACTATGAGCCCAAAAAGAGGTGAACTTGACTTACTGTTAATTTTCTTCTAATAGCAAACAACACTAATTGTGGAGATGGAAAACTTTGGCCAGGTTTAGGTCATTCTAAAACAATTATCTGTTCATTCTCTTAATAATATTTTGAGAATGTTTTGTATGTGTCTGACGCTGATTTTAGTACTGTGGATCCAGCAGTGAACCAGACAAACAAGATCTTATATTCTATGTAGAGAGACAGGCAATAAAGTTAAAATATGTAATAACTATCCAAGAGGCAAGTACACGTAAAAACTAAATACATAGGCTGACTTCAAATAGTACTAAATTAAAACAGGGTAATATATAACAAATGATTGATGGGGTAGAGGAGTGGAGGTCAATATTAGACTTAGAATATTTGTCTGAGATAACATCTGAATAGAGACCCAAATGACAAAAAAAACCCCAACCATCAAAAAATTAGGAAAAGGCCGGGTGCAGTGGCTCACATCTGTAATCCCAGCACTTTGGGAGGCTCAGGCTGGCAGATCACCTGAGGTTGGGAGTTTGAGACCAGCCTGACCAACATGGAGAAACCCCGTCTCTACTAAAAATACAAAATTAGCTGGGCGTGGTGGCACATGCCTGTAATCCCAGCTACTAAGGAGGTTGAGGCAGGAGAATTGCTTGACCCAGGAGACAGACTGTGGTGAGCTGAGATCATACCATTGCACTCCAGTTTGGGCAACAAGAACAAAACTCTGTTTCAAAAAACTAAACAAAAAAAAAAAAAAAAAAACAGGAACGACCATGGCAGGCAGAGAGGATGAAAGGTACACACATAATAAGCTGAGAATATTAGACAGCCAGGATGGCTGGAACCTAGTAAACAAATGGGGAAAAGGTAGGAAATAATTTAGAGTCCAGGAGGCAGATAGGGACTAAAAATAAGTATGTGAGGCTCTGCAAGGCATTTGAATGTTATTCAAAATGGAAAAAGTTATAGCCAAAGGGAGGATGCTATGATTTTCTCAAATTGGGTTAGGTACCCCTTGGGTTATGTTTTAATTTGACTGCTATTGCTGCAGCCAGAAGGTTGTAGAATGAGGTGGAGTATTTCCCGTGGGAGCTGTGGTTCTGGGCAGATAAAGCAATGCACAATTCTATTCTCTTCACAATTCTGTTCAAGTACTTTTGTTATAAATCCCCTTACCAGTCAGTCCCCTCTTTGTCAATCACAGTGGCCACTGCTCTTCCAAAACCAGCTTTATCTAGAAGGATTTATTTTCAAGCAGTTTTCAATATCTTAAATATTCTCAAGGTTTATACAATTTTAAGGCTGTTTAAAAGGGCTAAGCTCAGTTGGAGCAATGAATAACTTTCCAACGTTGGAAAGTTATCTTTGTTATGCTGATTCATTGATTGATTACCTGATAGTTAACACCTATTTGAATTACTGTCTCTTGCCTCTAGGCATTGGCTTCCAGTTAGATTTCACTGGGCTTTGTATTTTAAAATTTCCTGTCCTCCAAGCTCTGTTATTTGCCATGCTTATTTGAGGCTTTCTTAGAAAAAAAGTTATTGGATCCTGAGGGCATTTGCTAGATACCTGGTAAGAAGCATCACGCAGGTATAAAAGCAAGTCAAACTGAGGAAAATGGAGTAAAATGGAAAAGGATGCTGATACAAATGAGAGAATCTGGGAGGGGGGGGAAAAGAAACTATAGACAGTCAGATAGTAGTCACATCAAAAAACAAAGGAATGCCCCAAAGAGTTATAAATTGCTGCAGGAGAATTAATGAGACAGAAAATTTCTCAAGGAAAAAGAGCCAAGTATATATAAAGGGGAGAAAGGTATAAAAGAAAGAAAAAAACAAAACAAATAAGGGAAAAGAAAAAAATTTTTTAAACCCCAAGTGCAAGGTGAAAGAGTAAAACAAAAGAATGGATAAATTAGGAAATGGTGCATTGCATTAAAGCAAATGTATTCTGTGTTCTTTATTCTTATCTTCAACTGGCTTTGCATTTCTCGGGTAGCAAAGCCAAACTGAAAGGATAATTTTGTTTATGTACCCAATTTGCATAATTGTGCAATATAAATTACAATGCTAATTAAGGACAGCCCTTGGGCTTCTGGAATTGGGTCAAAGTGGCTCCCCAAGTGCAGGGAGGTTGGAGCATTGGCTCTGTCCCCTCTCCCACTGCAGGGAAGCTGGGCAAGAAGAAAGAACCTCTCTGACAGTGTGTGAAATCTTGTCAGAATTTGTTGAAGACCCAGAGCTGTATATCTCACTCCCAGACTTGGCTTTTAAAATCATTATGTGATTCCGCAATGAAGCTCTTGGAAACAAAAATTTCTCCTAAATGCTGTGTTGGTTATCATTTTATGAGTCCCCCCACCACCATCTTTTTTTGCTTTTTTTTAAATTCAGAGGATTTTTGTGGAAACATTGTAGATAGGTGAGCATGAACCTGGCATGCAGTGTTTTCTCACTGGACTCTTGCCAGAATTGTCTCAAACCGGTGTATGATATACTCTGCTCAGGCTTTTGTGAGCCAGGGGGAGATGACAAGCTGATTTCTGAGCTTTAGTTAAATCCATGTCCTTAAAACTAACTAAACAATTGCACCATAACTACATCAAATTCAGTCCCAGAGCATTTATATTCCCTGCACTATTCATAATAGAGGATTGAAAGGTATAGGGTTCTTATCATCTTTAGCTTGGGTTTTTCAAGGAAAGAATTATTTCTGAGTTCCTGTTGTGAAGGCTGGCATAACTACATTGGAAGAGCCTCTGTTGAGACCTGTTTTGAAGGTGGTGGTTTGCAAGCCTTTGGTAAACACTGAAACTTGACCTCAAGCAAGTTGTATGCAAAACAGAAATAGGCAGCTCTCAATCACTCAAGTACTTGAGCCCATAGGTAGTGAGGGAGACCTATTATCATCTTTGTCCTCTCTATCCACTTCCCTTTTTCTCCTCAACTTTTGAGAGACTAAAAGCCACTTTTGTAAGAGATTTATTGTCTACCTAACTTGTGTAACAGCATAACAGTTAAGGCTGCTAGTTGTATACACATGATTTTGACTTTGGAATACCAAGAAGCTCTTTCCCCTGGGATAATTATAGGAGTATTTGGAAAATATGTGGCCTGTGTTACTTTATTTTCTAGAGCAATGTTTTTCAAACTCTTTCATGTCCAGGCATATGAAAAAACAAAAGGATAACCATGTAATCCTGGGGTGCTATGGTCTGAATGTTTTTGTACCCCCTGAGGGTAAAGATAACCCTCAAGGTAATGGAATGAGAAGGTGGGGCCTTTGGAAGCAGTTTAATCATATTGCTGGAGCTCTCATGAATGGAATAATTTCCCTTATAAGGGAGGCCTAAAAGAGACTCATTGCTCCTTCTGCCATATGATTTTTCAGTGAGAGGGCAGTATTTATAAAGAAGTAGGCCCTCAGGAAACTTAAAATCTATAGTCCCTTGATTTGGACTTTCCAACATCCAGAACTAGGAGAAAAATATTTCTGTTGTTTTTAAGCCACCTACTCTATGGTATAGCAATTTGAACAGACTAAGACACAGGGTAAACTAGAGAATTGGGACTGTGGGCAGGGCTGCTCATATTCCAAGGTGACTGGATCTTTGGCCCTGACCAACTCAACCCTCCAGTTTCCTGAAACTAAGGGGTTAGCATCTCATGGCACACCAGTGTATCTGGAGCAAAGTCCCACACTGTAGTCCATGCAGTAACAATGTTCAAGGGATCATTCATGAGGAGTCCATGGTCAAATCAGTGTAAGATAAGGTGGATTAAACACACAGAATTAGACATATTTATTACAAGAATTGTGACATTAGCAACCTTTTATTCTCACCACTTCTCCTCACCACTTCTTCTCCTCTTTTCCCTGTGGAATCCACCTCTCTGCACTTTCACTTTTCTCCACATGGTTTGGGTGGAACTGGCCTACTCCTGGCTATTAAGGAGGGCATCTGATCTGTTCTGGTCAGTGATGGTAGCTTATCCCCCAGGCCATAGGCATTGGTTCAGGCTGACAGTAGACTAGAGCATGGCCAAGCACAGTCAGACTCAGAAACAATAGAGAAATTTGGCAAATTCTTGATGATATTTTTTGAGCACATAAATAAAACTGTGAATGAATTTTCTAAATTACTCCTGGTATCTGAGATAATGTACTTCCCATTTTGCCAAAGCTAGTTTGAATTGAGTATCATTTTCAACTGGAGAAGTCTTGATTGATATTTAGTTTTATTTCCTAAGATTCAGATCTAATAGATCATGTTCCTGCTTAAAAATGTCCAGGACTCACCATTGCATATGGGATAAAGTCTAACTAATTATAACTAATATATAGGTTTGACCTATAAATGCAGTAAATATGGAATGGGTTCTCTCTCACTCGTTTATTGATGATAGTGTTAGCTACGAGGAAACAGGGTGGCCAGAGTCTGTAGTCTGGTTTTATTATGTTGGTTGAGCAGTCCTCAACAAACAGATTGCTTTTTGCTCCTAGAGTTGATCATGGTTTTGGGTAGATTTTTTTTTCTTTTTTTCTCCAGTTGTTCAGATGGATTTAGTAACTCCAGCCTTTCTCTCTAGCATATACTTTGTTACTAAATAAAGGCATAATCTTGACAATGTAGATATTTTAGAGCATATTCCTTCTGAAGGTTGTATATGTGTTGAGAACAATTATTGTAAAGCAGTGATTCTCAAAGTGTGGTCCCTGGACCAGCAGTATTGTCACCTGGGAAATCGTTACAGATGTAAAGTCTTGGGCCAAACCTCAGACCCATTAAATCAGAAAATCTGGGGATAATAGCCAGCAATTCGTATTTTAACAAGGTTATTCTCTTGCATGATGAAGTTTTCATACCATTAACAAGAAACGTCAAAGCTTGGAGAGTATCTTGGTTGAGGACTTCCTAAAACTTTCTCTCATTACCCCAATATACTTTCCTCATGCCTTTTTAATTGCTACTTCACTGGAGTTTTTACTTTTCTCGGGAACTCATCCTATTTAACTGGGTTTTTAGTTTTGCAATTTCATGCCCACTTTGTGTGAATATCTATTGTTAGGTTCTCACTTTTCTTCAAAGTTTTCCTGGAAAATCAGAAAATCAAGACAACTGGATTTTTATTACTTCAACTGCCATTATATCTTCTTCAGGGTAAAGTTTTAAAATTATCATATATACTTGTTCCCCCTCTAGCCCCTTAGATTGACCTTCTTGTTGATTTCAGACTAGTAGTTAAATTGTATTTCCTAGACATGCAACTGATGCCAATGTGAGATACAAAATAGTTCATATAACATAACAAGGGAATATCATTCTATAATTAAACTTACGTTACACAAATTTCATCACAAAGGCAAAACACATTTGTATAAATTGAACGTTGACTGTATTTGCATCATAAGCAGTAGACCAAGATGGATACTCTTTAATCATTCAGAGCCTCAGCTCTGAAGTCAGACTTCTTGCACTTTCGTACATTTTTCTAGGCAGAAAAGAATTGAATTTTGTGGAAGGTGTCTTGAGTTCAAGGAGGTGATGAAAATAATGAGTCACTGAATAAAAAGGAAACATCCTAATTCACAATTATTAACCCACCATGTGCTGATTATGTGGTATTAGGCAAACCTCTGTGCCTCAGTTTCTTTTTCTGCGTGACATAAGGAAAATGCTCAGTAAATTTTAGTGAATGCCATAGCTTTTGGGGCAACATCCTAAAAAAGATGTTCACACGTAATAGCCAGGCGAAGTGTGTCTAAACTAAAATCCTGTCTCTATAAACAAACATAAAGGCTCGTATTTTGAAGACAAAGAGAAGTGGTTGAGAATGATTAAAACTATACTGGTAAATGGAAATAATGAACAGTTCTAATAAAACTTGCAGTATATACTCAAACTTAGCATAACTTTAATTGATATACTATCAGATTTAGTTTAGTTCACATTAATGCAGCCCAGAAACTTGCACCAAATTTAGCTAATAGTCTCTATTATTTTTAATCTAGTTTCTTTTTGTTCGACTACAAGTTCTTATTTTCCTTGTCTGAGGGCCTAATTATCTTCCAACTCCACTAACTCAGATGTTATCATCAAGTTTATAAATGGATCAGTCTCGGATGTTGTTACTTTCATGCCTGTGAGCACATATTATTGTTTGTAAAAAAAAAAATGTTCTAAACTTTTTAAATAGCTAAAAATTTAAATTCTTGCTATACAGCAGTCCAGAGAAAAGTCCAATGGCTTTTCTCCACTATGGCTACAAATGCCTGCTAGGAATTATTAGTTGTTCCAGTGATGTCCCCAATCCCTGCTTGCGTAATCTTTGGGTGCCTGGGTGTAGAATTTTACGCTCTGTAACATACTAACTACATTTGCTTCTTCCCAGTTGTACCCATCATATACTGTCTGGTCTTGAAAATTCACTTTCATATTGTATTTGCTTACTGAAAAAACATTAAGTGTTAGGTACCATTCTAGGAATTAAAAACAAGGGGTTACTTAAGTTTCGGCCATTATGATGCTTATGTTAACAGTGAAATAAACTATAATCATTCTAGAAGGCAGAAACCGAAAGTTTTCATTTCCCTTTTACTTAGTAGAGTGCTGGAAAGCTAGGTAGGTGCTTAATAAAGAGTCCTGGATTATTAAAATGCATACCGTACTTAAAATATTAGGACCTTCTGAGGAGCCTGGTTGAAGAAGGAAGCTTAACTAATGCGGACTTATGGAGTAGAAGACTGTTTGAGCTCCAAATCACTTTAGAGAATGCCTAGTAGAACTGCTTACTTTTTAGGTGAAATAACAAAAAATACCTGTTGTTAAAACTGACTGTAATTTTGAACCATACTGTATAGCCCCCTCCCCACTACTGACTGGGTAAAGGCTTGTGCAAAGTAGTAGAAAGAAAACTGGAGTTAAGGTAGGGAAACCAAGATCAGTAACTTTAGGCAAATGTCTTGGGTTCACGAAACCCACATAAAATGGCTCATTTTGGGGGATATTGTGAGAATTAAGGGAATAAAATATTTGAGAGCACTTTGGTACATTTTTCTGGGCAGAAAATAATTGAGTTTTGGAGAAGGGAAAGGTGTTTTGAGTTAAAGACGGTGATGAAAATAGTGAGTCGTTGAATAAGGAAACATCCTAATTCATAATCATTAAGGATTGCCATGAAATTCCACCCCACAAAAATCTGAAATGGGTATATATACCTTCAAGAATGTGTAGCTTGATCACCAAGAAATTATAGTTTAGACCATGATCATGTTTTAGAGAATTAAAAATATTTAATCTCTCTCATTCTCAAATAATTAGTATAGGAAATAAATAAGAATATAAATGTTTCTGAAGATCATCATGAAAATGTCTAGCATATTTTGTAAACAACAGTTTCTTGGATTATTAGATACTTTGCTGTTTGCTTTTCAGTAGGCACTAGCATATTGTGAGATGTTCTATATTTATGAAGTTATAATAAACTGTGAAAATAACAGGATGCATTCTGGGTAAGCTAAAGCAGTAGTCCAGATATTTCATTAAAATTCAGACCCATACTTTGGGTTGTATTCTTACTCAAAAATATATTTTAAAATATTGTAAGCACATTTCTTATTGCCACGTTTTAATTTTTATTTGTAGATTGTGGAAAATGCACTAGAATGAGAATCAACAAACATGGGGACTAACTCAACTTAGAATATCATGCCTTTGGAGCTTTTCCTGCCTTCCTCTCCCTGTAGAATTAAGTATTCTTCTACTGCGCCATCCTCAAACTTGTGACCATATTTTCTCTATTGTAATTATGTATTCACATACCTGTTTTTTGTACCAGGTACTCCTGAAGGGAGACATTTAGTCTTATTCTTGGTAACTTTTGCGCAGACCTGGCAGATTGTTGACGCTCAGCAAATGTTTATTGATTCAGATACGTTCAATTGAACACTGACCTTTAATCAACTCTAGGAAAAGGCTGTAAATCTAGTTCAGACATTCAGAAACTCATTTCATTTCAATCCTAACTAAATAAATTATTGAAGTCTCAGAATTTCTCAGTACTTTGGAGACATAGAAATTTGAGTAAATAACACCTATATTGTTATATTCCTCAAAAATATGTTTATCTTTTTATGAAGTGAATCTACTGAGGATATTTATAGAAGCTGAATGTAAGTAAGCAGAACAAAGTGGCACGTATGTGTGTGTGATTTGAAGAATGAATGGGAGAAAGTTGTGTTAGGATGGCAGATCTTGTTTATGATAGTCACTAGCTATAATATACACACTATGTGATGCCTTTCCAATATCCACTTCCTTTCTTTCTTTCTTTCTTTTTTTTTTTCCACATTCTTGCTATGTTGCCCAGGCTGGAGTGCAATGGCACAATGTTGGTTCACTGCATCCTATGCCTCCCGGGTTCAAGCGATTCTTGAGTAGCTGGAATAGTAGGTTCCCACCACCACACCCGGCTAATTTGTGTATTTTTAGCAGAGACAAGGTTTTGCCATGTTGGCCAGGCTGGTGATCCTGACCTCAGGTGATCCACATGCTTCGGCCTCCCAACGTGCTGGCATTACAGGTGTGAGCCACCACACCCGACTCCCTTTTCTTACTTAATAGATGTGTCAATTAAATAGAAATGTATCAAGCTAAAAACCTTACTTAGGTAGCCTCCAGTGCAAATAAAGGTAACTATGTGGCCCCATTCTGGCCAACAATAAAACTGATGGAAGCCTCTGGTTGAAGCTTTAATAAAAACATTTTTTTTTTTTTTTTTTTTTTTGAGACGGAGTTTCGCTGTTGTTACCCAGACTGGAGCGCGATGGCACAATCTCGGCTCACCGCAACTTCTGCCTCCTGGGTTCAAGCAATTCTCTTGTCTCAGCCTCCCAAGTAGCTGGGACTACAGGCGCGCACCACCATGCCCAGCTAATTTTTGTATTTTTAGTAGAGGCGGGATTTCACCTTGTTGACCAGGATGGTGTTGATCTCTTGACCTCGTGATCCACCACCTCGGCCCCCCAAAGTGCTAGGATTATCGGCGTGAGCCACCGCGCCCGGCCCTTCAATGAAAACTTTATAAAAAGTTAGGCTCGGCCGGGCGCGGTGGCTCAAGCCTGTAATCCCAGCACTTTGGGAGGCCGAGGCGGGTGGATCACGAGGTCAAGAGATCGAGACCATCCTGGTCAACATGGTGAAACCCCGTCTCTACTAAAAATTACAAAAAATTAGCTGGGCATGGTGGCGCGTGCCTGTAATCCCAGCTACTCAGGAGGCTGAGGCAGGAGAATTGCCTGAACCCAGGGGGCGGAGGTTGCGGTGAGCCGAGATTGCGCCATTGCACTCCAGCCTGGGTAACAAGAGCGAAACTCCGTCTCAAAAAAAAAAAAAAAAAAAAAAAAAAAAAAAAAAAAAAAAAAAAAAAAAGTTAGGCTCATTGGCCTTGCCCTTTAGTTCAGTGGTCCCCAACCTTTTTGTCATCAAAAAACCAGTTTCTTGGAAGACAATTTTTCCATGAACTAGGAGGGTGGTCAGGATGGTTTGGGGATGAAAGTGTTTCACCTAGATATCATCAGGCATTAGATTCTCATAAGAAGCACTCAACCTAGATGTGGTTCATGCTCCTATGAGAATCTAATGCCACTGTTGATCTGAAAGGAGACAGAACTCAGGCAGTAATGCTCACTGATTTCACTGCTTACCTTCCACTGTGTAGCCCAGTTCCTAACAGGCTACAGACTAGTACTGGTCCACAGCCCAGGGGTTAGGGACCCCTGTCTTAGTTCCTTTGCCTTCCTCCCAGATGGAAGCCTGGAGGAACAGTCATTCCATAATTGTGAGAATTAAAGCCACATTTTAGAGTTGGTTTCAATTATAATACAGAAGAAATCTGGACCTTGATGATATATGAGCTACAGTACTGATCTTGATCTTCCTATTCATGAGCAAGGGACAAATAAATTTTTTACTGATTTAACTCATTGTTTGGATTTCTTGGAACTAAACACAGTCTTAATATACTTTTTTCCTTCCCAGGAAAATGGTAGAGCATGACTTTTCAAATCTAATAAAACTCATGTGTGGCTGAAACCACTCTACTGAAACAACTCCATCTCAGCCCATAGTACAAGGGAATTTTCCTGAAAGAAAAATGGTGTTAACAAAAAAACAACAAAAAAAGTCATTTTGTTTGTTTCTTTGTTAGTTTTTCCTGAAGCCTAGGGTTAAAAAATCCAGAAAATTTGTCTCAGATAGAGATATAATTTCTGTGGCCATCGATTGATAAATGCAATTACAATTTGTATTCCTAAGTTTGGCAAAAACCAAATAAGCAACATTCCTCACATAATATTGTTTTAATTAAATTTTATTTCTTTCTGGATATGATATATACTGCAGAAGCACAATCAATGAACATTGAACAATTTCCTTACATCTTGCTCTTTGTCCTATTTATATGATTTATTGTGTCAGTGGTTCTCAAGTGGTATGCTTCTGCAACTCATCATCTGAAAATACTTCCCAGATGTGCTGAAAAATTTTCGTTAATTTGTATATTCTATTTTATTTTTATAACTAAGTACACATGCTTTTGACTAGAAAACACCCCTCATTTAATCTTAGAGGAATATTTGGCCTTGTTTTATGCCCTGCCCACTCCACCCTTATTATTCAAATACAGATCATTGAAGAAATCCCTGCCCTATAAATTTAGCTGATCCAAAAACAAAATGGAAATTTCATTATTTTAAAGATTTCTGCAAAATCTTTGTGCAACTCCATTGTTTTTTCTTATTAAAAATTATGTGATTCTAGAATAGGTTCCAAAACTAAGTATCAAAACTGGAACACACTTTTGAAGTGGGAAATGATTATGTCTATAGTGATATTTAACTACAGTGGTGATAGCTCTGGTTAGTGAATTTCAGGACTACAAACCAGGCCTGCTGTCTTTCAGCTTGTGGAACAATGAAAAGAGGATTAGAACTGTTATATATATTAATAAGAACTCTCTATTATGTTCACCTATCATTATATTTAGTATTGTGTTTCTTTTTATGAACTATCGTTCACTGTCTTTAAGCATGTTTGCCCAATGTGGGAGTATAGGTGTGTGTATGTTTGTATATGCATGTGTGCACATATATGTATGTATATTTGATTCATTCATTCTGACCTACTGAATTTACTGAAGGAATGAGAAGAAATATCTTGAACTGAGGGACCTGGCTTAGCTCAACATTTGTACCATCTGCCTTCGAGTATCCATTCCTTTATTATGAAGCATGGAACCTAAAACCAACATTGTGTCTGCTAAACTACATTGCAGCTAGGTTCCTACATGAGATTAGGTTTGACAAATTAGATGTTCCTGTGGAACACTGAGAAGGGGATAGTAAGGCAAAGGTCATGTGACTGGCTAATTTTGTTTATGTTCAATGACCTTTATTGGGGTACACTTCATATATAATAAAACATAATGCACACATTTTAAGTGTACAATTTTAGGAGTTCTGAAAAACTTATAGACATGTATAACCAGCATCAATATCAAGATATAGAATGATCCCCTCACTCCAGAATAGTCTCTTGTGTCCTTTCCAACCAATGCCCCAACCCTGGATTCTGGCAACAATTGATCTGCTTTTTATTACCATGGATCACATTTGGCTTTCCTAGAGAAACAAATAAATGAAATAATGAAGTGTGTGCTCTTTAACTTTGGCTTATTTGTCAGCACACTGTAACTGAAATTTGTTCATACTGTCAATATGGCAGACAGAATTTTAAAATGGTTCCTAACATTCTTACCTCCCGGTATATATAATTTTCTCTCAGTTTTCCACTGAACACTATCTAGGTCTATTGTAAAGGGATTTTACAAGTGTAATTAGAGTTCCTAAAAGTTTATTTTAAGTTAGAAAAATTTTCCCAAGTGAGCTTGAGCTAATTGAGTGACCTAAGCAGGTGAGTCTTTAGAAAAAAATTAAGAGATATTTGAAGTATAGACAAAATTTTGTTGGCTTTTAAAAGAAAACTTCATGTGATAGACAAAGCCAGCTGATAGGGAACACTAGGTTACCTTTAACTTCACAGCCAGCAACAAAGCTAAGACCCCAGTCTTAACATCATAAGGAATTGAATTCTGTCAACAGCCACATGACCTTAGAAGAGGACCCTAAGCCTCACATGAGATCACGGCCCTGGCCAACACCTTAAATTTAGCCTGGTGAAATCTGAGTAGAGAACTCAGCTATGTCTTGCTCAGATTGCTGACATGTAGAATAGTGAATTAACGACTGAAAATTATTTGAAGCCGCTAAGTTTGTGGTGATTTTTTATACACCAAGAGAAAACTAATATACTGTATATATCATCAGATTTTTCCTTTATATTGGTTGGTGTGTTTGTTAGCTATTACTTCCTAACAAATTGCCAATAATTAAATGTCTTAAAACCACACATATTTATTATCTCATAGTTTTTGTGGGTCAGAAATCTGGGCACAGTTTATGTAAGTTCTTTGATTCAGAGTTGTTAACAAGCCTGTTAACAAGGAAGTAGTCAGGACTGAGGTCTCATCTGAAAGTCACCTTGAGATGGGTCTGCTTCCAGCCTCATTTAACATGACAGTTGGCAGGATTGAATTGCTCTTGGGTAGTTGGACTGAGGGCCTCAGATAACTAGGTAGCTATTAGCTAGATTTTACCTTCAGTTTGTTGCCATGTGGGCCTCCCCAAGATGGCAATTACTTTATCAAAAGCAGTAAGGGAGTCTGCTAGCAAGATGCTGCAATCTCTGGTAATGTAGCCACAGAATGACATCCCCTTAGTAATGGGACATCTTTTTAATTAGAAAGAAATTACTCAATGGGAGGGGATTACACAATGTAGTGAATACCAGGAAGCTGACATCAAAAGGAGATATTTTAGAAGCTGCCTACCACAGTGAGTAGTATTCCACTACATGAATATACCAGAATGGCTGTATCCACTAACTGGGCATAGACATTTCTGTTTATTCAAGATACAAACTATTATTATTTTAAAAATAAAAGTTACTGTGAAGTAACTTTTCAAGTACAAGCTTTTGTGTGGGCATGTTTCATTTGTTTTGAATGAAGTTGCAGGGTTATATAGAAAATGCATATTAAATCTTATAAGAAACTGCTTAAAATATTTTACAAAGTGATTATACCATTTTACATTCTCAACAATGTACAGCAATATATCATAGATCTAGTGGTTTCATATCTGTGCAAGCTTGATATTGTCACTCAGTTTAATTGTAGCCATTTAAATAGGCTTATAATGGTACTCGTTATGATTTTAATATGCATTTGCCTAATGCTTATTAGGGACTAATTATGTTAAGCATCTTTTCATGTATTTAGAAGCCATTTATGTATCTTCTTTTGTGAAATATCTGTTTAAGCAGCTTGCCTATTTGGATTGCTTTACATTTTATTATAGGGTCATAAGAGTTCTTTATATATACTGAGCATAACTCTTTTATCAGCAATATATATATCAAATATAATTTTCTAAGTGTGTGTCTTGCATTTTTACTTTTCATACTGTTTATTTAACAGTAAATTTTATATTCATTTTATCCATTCTTCTGTTACGATTGATACTTTTTGAACTATCTATGAAAATATGTTATGTAAAAATCAAAAATATATTTTCATCTGAGTTTTACAATTTTAGCTTTCAGTCTTGTGTCTATGATTCATTCTGAGTTTTCTTGTATAGTTTTAAGTAAGAGTGGGTGTTTATTTGGTTATTAAATATTTATAGATATTTCTATTTTTTTCTAGCACTATTTATTTAAAAGTCTCTTTACCCATTGAGTTATTTTGTTTAAATTATTATGTCTAAAATCAAATTACCAAATAAGCATGGTCTATTTTGAACCATTTATATTGTTTCGTTGATTTTTATGTGTACCTTTACACCAGTATCATTGTCTTGATTACTGTAGATTGGTTGGAAATATGGGAATCAAATTTAACTATTCCAACTTGTACTTTTATGAAGTTGTTTTGACTGTTATAAGTCCTTTGCATTTCTCTATAACATTTTGAATTACATTGTCAATATTCTCCTGAAATAAAGCCTGCTGGGATTTTGAACAGGATTGTGTAGAATCTATAAATCAATTTAGGGATAATTAATAACTTACAATATTAAGTACTCGAATTGATGAACATGTATTTAGGTCTTTGACTTCTCAGGAATGTTTTATAGTTTTCAGTGTGTAGGTCTTGTAGTTTGTAAAATTCTAAGTATTTTATGGTTTTGAACGTAATTGTAAATACCTCCCATTGTTCATGTTTTACATAGAAATACAATACATTTTGTATTGACTTGTCTTATGCAGTCTTCTATACTCATTTCATTTCGATAGTTTTATGTAGATTTTTTAGAAGCTTCTACGTACATTATCATGTCATTTGGTAATTAAAACAAATGTACATCCTTTTCTTACATCTGTATGTCTCTTTTAAAATTTTACTTGATTGCACTTCAGTACAATGTTGATTAGGAAAGTTGAGCACAGATTCTTTACTTATTCCTAATGTTGAGGAGAAGTCTTTCTCTTTTAAGTGTGATGTTAAGTGTCAGTGTAGGTTTTTATAGATGTCTTTCATCAGATTGAGAATGTTCCTTTTTATCACTAGTTTACTGAGATGTTTTATTAGAAATGGAATTTTGTCAAATGCTTCTTCTGGAATGCTCTTATGGTTCTCCTTTATCCTGTTAACGAGGTGACTAATAATTATCAATATTCAAGTTAAACAGTGCATTCCTAGGGCAGGCACAGTGACTCATGCCTATAATCCCTGCACTTTGGGATGCTAAGGTGGGTGGATCACCTAAGTTCAGGAGTTCGAAACCAGCCTGGCCAGCATGGCCAACATGATGAAACTCTGTCTCTACTAAAAATACAAAAAATTAGCCCGGCCTGGTGGCCAGCACCTGTAATTCCAGCCACTCCGGAGGCTGAGGCAGGAGAATCGCTTGAACCGGGACGTGGAAATTGCAGTGAGCCAAGATTGAGCCATTACACTCCAGCTTGGGCAACAAGAATTTTACTGTGGTGATGGACAGTCATAGCTATTTTTTTCCTCCGTTAAAACCTAGTGAGTGGCGTTTGTTCTAGAAGGCTGTTGAGTTACCTCCAAAAAACAAACAAAACCGAACAAAAGAATAAAATCAACAGTGGATTCCTGGAAAACTCCTATAGGATTATGATATATTCCCTTTTAAAAGATTTACTGGATTAATTTGCTAATATTTGTTCAGGATTTTGTGTCTAAATTCATGAGGAATATTTGTCTATACTTTACATGTAATATCATTTTAAATCAGGGACATGCTGGCCTCATAAAATGAATTAAGGAACGTTCTACTCTCCTATACTTTTCTGGAACGGTTTGCATAGGACTGGTATTATTTTTCCTTAAAAGTGTGATAAAATTCACCAGTGAAGCCATCTGATCTGAAGATTTCTTTGTGGAATCATTTTAAATTATAATTCCAATTTTTAAATTGGAATTTTAAATTGATTTTAACTCAGATTTTCTACTTCTATTTCTTTTTGAGTCAGCTGGGTGGGTTTTTTTCTTAACCTCTTAAGAAATTTGTTCATTTAATTTAATTTTTCTACTGTATTTGCTTAAAGCTGGTCATAGTATGCTCTTACTATCCTTTTAATGTTAGCAAAATTTAAATTGATGTCCCCCTTTTTTTCATTTCTGATATTATTAACATATCTTTCCATGCTGACTCAGTATATTTTTCTTTGTATTTTTCCTGCTTAGAGTTAATTGTGCATTTTGTATATTTAATTTTTTCTTAAATTTGGACAAATAGTTCGTTTTTTTCTGCAGATATTCGCTCTGCCACCCTTTCTTCCTGACCCTTAAATTATAAAGCCTTTACACTGTTCAGTGTTATTTCACAGCTCACAGAAATGCATTTCAATTTTTTCACTCTTTTCCTCTCTGTGTTTCATTTTAGGTATTTATTTATTGATATTCTTCAAAAGTTCACTAATATTTTCTTTTGCAGTAAAGTTTGCTAAAAGTTTTTGTCTGCAGTGTCTGATTCTGTGTGGTGAATTGTTCATGCCAGATATTCTAGTTTATTCTTTTAAAATTTTTTCTATCTATTAGCATCATGTTTTCTTTACATAATTGAATAACACTGTAACCACTATTTAAAAATCCTTGCCTTCTAATTCCATCACCTCTACCATTTCTTGTTCTGTTTCTATTCTCTATTTTTTCTCCTCATTATGTGTCTCATTTTCCTATTTCTTAACAGGTTTAATTTTTGGCTGGAGGCTGGATGTGTGAATTTTACTGTGGTGATGGTCGGTCATAGCCATTTTTTTCCTCCATTAAAACCTAGTGAGTGGCCTTTGTTCTATAAGGCTGTTGAGTTATCTGTATTTCATCTTGCTCTTTTTTGAGGTTTGTTCTTACTTATCTTTGGATATGGCTGTTAGAGCCTTTATTCTAGGTATAATTAAACTTCACTACTGAAATATGGTTTTTTAAACATTTCTATTGAATATTAAGAGTGTTCAGTGAGGACTCTCCACTCTGGCTGGAATAAACCCAAGGATCCCCAATCCTGTGTGAACTCTGGGAACTGTTCACCTCACAACTCTCAGCCAATTTCTGCTTATTCTCATGGGGTTTTATCTTACGCAGTTATATCTCACAGCTAAGTCTCAAAGGGGTCTTATTGAGATTTCTGCTGTTCTTTTTCTGTATGACTCTTTCCTCTTTGAAGCTCAAATTTTTATTCCAAATATGATTGTATTCTGAGATTCCAGGTAGGCATATCTTTTGGGGCCATAATTCAACCTACTATGATACCTAATGAAAAGTATCATTTAGTATGGACTTCTTAAATTTGATGTTACAAGCTACAGAGAAACTATGACTAAGAAATTTGACTTTTCAGGAAGTGACTATAATATTCTGAAATAAAACACCTCTGTGTCTCCAAATGCTTTTACTAGATTCCTTGTACACAGATTTATGTGGTATACTATAATCGTCACGAAGGATGACACAATACTCTCCTTCAGTACATTTATTGTTTTTCCAGGAAGATAAATCATGAATATACAAAAATTCAAACCCAGTTTAAGAGAGCAAATTAATAGAAATCCAAAGGCCGTAATTGAGGGATTGTAAAATAGGTGAGTGCATAAGTTTAGAGAAGAAAGCTATCTGGGATCTGGATTCAATTGGAAAGGTTTCGTAAATAATAGGGAGCTAGAGAAGGAAGTTGGAGAATAAGGAGTGGAATGGACCACGTTTCAGAAAGGAAAGAGGAGATAAACCAAGGTGAACTAAGGGTTGTGGTAGGCAAGGGATGGGTGCTCAATAGGAAGAGGTGAAAATTCAGTAATTTGGGAGCAAACCATCAATTAAATACAGAATTAGAGCTTGACTTTTATTCCACAATAAGTAGAAATCCACTGATAAGAAGTCAACGGATTTATTAATCCATGGACTACGAGTGAGCTTATCTTTTCTAGATTATTTTTTTCTGTTTTCTCTCTTCTTCCTTCTGTTTTCTTCCAGGATAGTCTTTCCAAAAGTCTACTCTGCACATCAAAAAAAACCTTCCATTTTTTAAAAAATTTCTTCAGCTCTTCCCTCAAACTCATTATTTTCTCCCATTTCTCCTCTAAACTGTTCTGAAAATTATCCTAGAGCTGCTTCTGTCATTTTGATGTACATATTTACAAGCAAGTCGGCCTTACACAGAAGTATGGGTGAGGCACTTTGTACCTGTTAGGCACTTACTTTCACTTCAAACCTACAGCCTATTTAGATGTTGATTATAGTTGAATATTCCTTTGATTAATAGCTAGGTTTCTATATTTTATATAGATTTAATCCTGCTGTAATGATATGCAAAGCAGATTTAAGTTTATATTTAGCAGGGATCTGTTCATAATGTGAATGAAATTCTGTCTGAGAGAGCTGGAACCATGTTGTACAGAGCCCATGGTTCTTTGCTGATGAGGCCCTTCATCCCTCTGGCTACAGAGTTATTTTTCTTTGGCACCCAAAGGTAGAGCAGGGACAGATGATGAAGGGGGCAGCAGTTCAAACATGCTGTTCTATCATGTAAATATTCTCCAAGCTCCAGCGCTGGAATCTTATTCTTTGCAGCTTATTAGTTCATAGGAAAAATACAAGTACATGTGGAAATAAACATTGCAGGCAAAGTTGCTTTTAATAGTCTATCTAGTCTTAATAGTTCCAGTTTAGTCATTTTTGGAAATGAGCACAAGTGAAGATTACAAGCTCATTGCTGTATCTTTACAATGGTTATTTCTAACACAATGAAAACAGATTGACAACATAATCTACAGAGTAAGCTGTAGTTGGTTGTACATTTCCATTTCCCTTTCTGTGTTTTTTCTACCATCAATCACCTGACTACAAATAACCAAGCATCTTAGACGTTCTTTGTTTTCCAAGCCTAATACATTTTGAGTAGAGCACTTTAAAATGTCCCACATTGTAGAGCATAGTGTAAGCTGCAGGAGAAATACAACAGTATCGACTGGTTGCAACAGGAAAACCATCCCAGAGCTGGGATTAATAGAGAAAAGACACAAACAAAATTAAAATTTTGTAGACTTGCTGGACAAACTTTTTCTGAAATGCCTTCTCACCTTCCAAACAACACAAAGCAGTAAAATATGAGTGACCGGATTCTGGATAAAGAATATTGTAGCTACTTTACACCAAAATCATCCACATCTCTCCAATACTGAATCCTTCCTAAAAGATAAATAAACATATCCAGTAACAGCCAACTTGTTCCTAGGTGGACTTATCTCCCAGTCCTCTCCCACAAACATCAGGAAGGATTCTAAGGTCCTGAGGAAGAAAACTTCTGACAAATGTAAAGGGTATTAGAGTTGCAGAGCCGAAGGAAAGGCAGAAAAAGCACAGGTGTAAAAATAGTCTTAGGAGATGAAGGAGCAAGCCACTTATTCCCGTGAGGATGAAAATTGTGTCTAAATTAATCTTGCCTGGGGCATGAATTTTAAAAACTCTGATACTTTTACAAATGTGGCTGCTGCTATTATGACTTAGCTGATGCATGTATAGCATAAAGGGTTTACGTTTGACAGTTTAAATAATTTGTAGATTTTAGACTTTACAACAGGATTGTCAATTTGTTTCTGTGAAGGGACAGATAGTACGTTATGCTTTGGAGGCCATAGTCTGTTACCAGTACAGAAATCTGATGTTGGAGATGGAAGGTAGCAATAGACCATGAGCATAGCAGGCTTCTGCAGACCACACATTGCCAATTCTTGCTCTAAATGATTAACATTAGTTACCGCAACTGAACCAAAGCATCATTTTGGAGAAGTCGCTGGTGTGGTGGTTTACTGACAGAGGGGAAGGCTAAACTGGAACTTCCGTATCTCCTATTAGTAAACATCTTTCAAAGAAAAAAGTTCACTTGCAATGCAAACGGAGAATCAACACAAATTCCAAGGCCTCCTTCCAACTGAATTGCTGCCCTCATGCTCTACCCCATAGCAAATTTGCAACTTGCACAGTACACAGATACAGAGGGTGTTTACTTAACAAAGAGAATAAGTGTCCTTTCTGCGTGCTGGGGATATTGAGCCAAATCAAAATATTTTAACAGGTTCAATAAAATTAAATTTTAGTAGTGACACTACATCAGTGGTTCTCAAGTAGGGTTTGATTTTGTCCCTCAGGGGACATTTGAAAACACCTGGAGATAAAACTCCAAAATTGTCACAGCTGGGGAGGGGTTGTTACTGACATCCATTGGGAAGAAAACAGGAGCTAAGATGTTTAGTGGGCATGGGTGCCCGCTAAACATCTTACAATGCACAGGGCATCCCCCCACAACAATGATTTATCCAATCCAAAATGTCAATAGTGTTGAAGTTAAGAAGTCCTGTACTAGTACTTTAATGAATTCTTCCTTTGTGAAAATAATTACAGCATAAACATAAATTCATTTTGGGGAGGAATCTTGAGAGCTATCATTGCACAAAAGTTTTTGGAGCAAAAGGCTTCCAAGGAGTTTTCAGAAGGAACGCTCATGAAAATATTTTGCTTTTGCAAATTAATACAGGAATTAAAAGAAAGTCTCATATTTAAAGATCTGAATGCAATATCTTTGACCATAGGAATTAAAATTCTTGCTTTGAATTCAAAGGTGCTTTGAATTTAGAGTGTTTTGTAGTTTAGTTTTTCTAACCCTGGTGTTGGATATAAAATGTAGATGTATTTAGTTTTTCTTTTATGAGCATGATAAAGTCTTGCATTATATCATGCCTGAGCAATAACTTACCTGGTTAATGCTGAGAATTGGAACTGTAGAATAGAGAAGGCTTACAGTACATGATAAAATAGAAGCAACGCTTTGTAGAGTTGGAAAGAGATTAGTGGAGACTTGGAACTGCTTAAGAACTGTATGTTTTTCTGTAGGGAAAGCGGGAGCTAAGATGCAGTTGAGGCTGGGCTGACAGAATCAGGTCAAAGTGTTCTGCTCCATTTTGATGCGTCTTAATGTGGAGTTACTCAGATGAAGTTAAATCTGTATAAGTCCTGAGTCTGGATAAAGGAAAAACACTTCAGGGAACATATTGGAGTTTCCTTCAGTAGTTAGGTTTCGTTACATATATTAATCAAAGGTACCCCAAATGATTAGAAGCTATTAAAACTTATCAAAGCCTCCAAATTATTTATGACTGCAGTGTTAAAAGGCAGTAACCAACCAATAAATTCTACATTTAAAAAAATCAACCAAATTAGTTATTTGTAGCAATGAAAATGAAATTGCTGCTACTAGTTTATTTATCTTAATATAAAAATTAAATTTTTACTTTAGAATAAACTTAGATATACAGAAAAGTGTTCAAGATAGTACAGAATCCTAATACATTGGTATGGTACATTTGTAGCAAGTTATGAACAAATATTAATATGGTACCATTAACTAAAGTCTGTACTTTATTTAAATTTTCTTAGTGTTTCCCTAATATCACTCTTTCTCTTCCAGAATCTAATGTAAGACACCATATTACATTTAGCCAGCATATCTTCTTAGGTTACTCTTAGCTGTGACAGGTTCTGGTTCTCAGACTTTCTTTGTTTTTATGGGTCAGATATTAGGTAGTATGTCCCTCGGTTGGGATTTGTCTGATGTTTTCTCATAAACTAGACTGGAGTTGTATATTTTGAGAAGAAGAGTACAAAGATAAAATGCCAATTCTAGCAAATCATATCAAGTTTACACACCATCAACATGACAGATCACTTGATAGAAACCTTGCATTATCTAGCTATGGTGATACACATAGTTCAGTATTAAACTGAACTTTATTTATATATTGAAATTATACATATAAATACCATATATTATGTAAAATGGTTTGGGAAAACTTCAGGTAGCTGTCGTTCTTTAATTTTTTTTTTGAGACGGAGTTTTGCTCTTGTTATCCAGGTTGGAGTGCAATGGCGCGATCTCTGCTCACCGCAACTTCCGCCTCCTGGGTTTAGGCAATTCTCCCTCAGCCTCCTCAGTAGCTGGGACTACAGGCACGTGCCACCATGCCCAGCTAATTTTTTGTATATTTAGTAGAGACAGGGTTTCACCATGTTGACCAGGATGGTCTTGATCTCTTGACCTCCTGATCCACCTGCCTCGGCCTCCCAAAGTTCTGGGATTACAGGCATGAGCCACCGCGCCCAGCCCTCTTTCTTTAATTTGTAAAAGTCATTCTGTTTTCTTGAAAAGTGTTCACCACTAAAATATTTAACTGAAACCACAAGTGTTTACTGTGTTAATACCTAATCCTAGACTAACTAGACCTAGTCTTATAACAATCTTTAATTTACTTCTGTGAAATAATATTGAAGATCATATTTTTTCCTAAGGTGGAATAAAAACACTATAACTATGCCTAAAGATATTTTTAGTAAAAGTATCTTACAATTTTTATAGCATTTCCACATGTTTCTTGAGCCTCACAACACTCCCATTAGATATTCAGTGGATATCATCTCTTTAGTCATAGTAACCGTATTTTTGTACTTTGCTGTCAATATGACATGCATTTACATATTGTATGTGTCTTTAGTGCATGAGTGCAAAGATATATTAATAGATAAGGAAATTTACCACTCATCTTTTCCTGAAAAATTTACATTTGTACTTATTGTGTGTCTATATATATATTTGTAAGAAGAATCTATCCATTCAATAATTTCCATTATAAAGAAAATAATGGGTATTCCTATTTGCTAGCAGTTAGTAAGATTTTGCATTTTACTAAAATTAAGTTTCAAGCCTAGTGTGCCAATATAAATGAACATTTTAATAGATAAATGCCAAAATTATCCTGACAACTGTAAGCCAAGTTATCAACTGAAATAGGTTAAATTACAGATTATTCTGAACATCTGATTGTTAAATTTTGAAAATACAATTAAATATTATACTGTAACCCAGTTACTGTATAGGAATAGAAGGATATAAGAATTAAGCTATTTTTTTTCTTTTCTTCACATCTGCTGTCTCTGATTTGGATGTTTTATCTGTTGTAATTACTTTTCAAAAGCTAATAAAACTAATATTTCCTTTAAAAAAGATTTATTAAAACAATTTTTATATGGAAAAAGACCAGACTTTCCTTAGGACAATTTATATTAATAAGTCCTAATTGTTTAATGTTTGTGCTAATAAAAATAATCATCAGGCAATATTATAGAATAGATGGGTAAAGAAACTCTCCCAGCACAGAGCATCTAAATAAACTGACAGAAATATCTTTAAAAAGTTTTTTATAAAGCTACTTGGCTGATGTAAATTAAAGAATCTTAGTCCAGAAGCAAAGATAAAATATGACATCATCGGGCCAAGAAATTATTAAAGTCTATTCTAACCCAAAAGGCATCTACTGATCTCCGGTGACTTAGAGCCTAGGTTTTAATGAGACACTGAATGCAAAAACCAAGAGACAGAGTGTGGGCCTTAGTGTAGGAGGTCAAGGTTGCCTGCTAATATGGGACATAGAAAGAAGAGCCAGGCAATAGCGTTGCACACACACATACATATACACATGGAAGCTTGTATGGTTTATCTGACTTGGATGAGATTTTGCACAGAGTAGAAAAAAACAAAGACTCTCTTGAAAATTCATGATCATAAATTTACATTAAAGCACATATGGGTAAGTTTAAATAATCCTTTTTGAAAATTTAATTTAACATAGTCTTGGATTGTGCCTATAGTTACCTGACTGAAGTAAAAGTAAATATTTTATGGAGAAATTCACTCTAAACACAGTTCCTAAATAATTCTTATAGATAAAGTTCTAAGTCACATAACTTCATTATAAAAAGGAATTATTAAACAAATAAGAAACAAGCCATTGACAATGAGTGATCATTAAAATGTCTGAAAACAACAAATGCTGGAGAGGATGCAGAGAAATAGAAATGCTTTTACATTGTTGATGGGAGTGTAAATTAGTTCAACCATTGTAAAAGACAGGGCTGCGATTTCTCAATGATTTGGAACCAGAAATACCATTTGACCCAGCAATTCTATTACTGGTATAAACCTAAAGGATTATAAATTATTCTATAAAAACACATGCACATGTATGTTTATTGCGGCACTCTTCACAATAGCAAAGACTTGGAACCAACCCAAATGCCCATCAGTGATAGGCTGAATTTAAAAAATGTGGCACATATACACCATGGAATCGTATGCAGCCATAAAAAAAGAATGAGTTTAGGTCCTTTGCACAGATATGGATAAAGCTGGAAACCAGCATCCTCAGCAAACAGGAACAGAAAACCAAACACTGCACGTTCTCACTCATAAGTGGAAGTTTAACAATGAATACACAAGGATACAAGGTGGGGAGCATCACACATTGAGGCATGTCAGTGGGCAGGGGAAAGAAGAGGGAGAGCATTAGGACAAATACCTAGTGAATTCAGGGCTTAAAACCTAGATGAGAGGTTGATAGGTGCAGCAAACCACCATGGCACATGTATACCTTTGTAGCAAAACTGCATGTTCAGCACATGTATCCTAGAACTTAAGGTAAAATAAATAATAATAATAATAATAAAAGCAACAAACCATTATGAGCTAGAGTTACCAGAAATGATAAACTGCATGCTCAGACTCCTGAATATTATAGTCATGCATACTGGTAGAGACAGAATATAAAATCTATGTGTCTTATACATTTAAAGGAATAAATAAAAATTTAAATTGTATAAATAAGAAATACAAGGCCATCACATTTGATAAAGCAGTTTTAAAAGTGTTACCAACATATCTGGAAAGAATCAAAATGTGTTTATGAAAGTAAATATTTAATAAGCAAGTTTTGTATCAGGTCAGAGACACTTGAAAAGTGATTTAGTATCATGAGGACTTCCATTTTTACAATATGGTGGAATAGATGCCATGCCAATCATGCCACCTAAAATATCTTGCAATAACACATGAATTTAGATTGTCAAATCAGACTCAAATGAATCAAAGAGCTAACCCAGTATCAAGAATTACTAATTATTTTATGAACACAACTAATTTTAGGGCACAGGCAAAGTGAAAAGAGACCTGGGATCATTATCAGAACTCCCAGTTCTTCCTTTCTATATGAAAGGCACTCTGAACCCAGATTCACACATGACGTTTCTAAATGTGTGCAGAAAAAATATTTCAGATTATGAAACATTTCTATTTCATATTCATTCACTTACAGGGCCTTTGTGACATTTTCCATTTCCTATGCCACATAAATCCATAGATTCCAAGCTTGTTTATGACAAACCAGTCTATCCAACCAACAATGTACTATTACAAGTTTTCCATAAATAAGGGCTCTCCTGCTAACAAATACAATTTGCTAGTTTTCAGGAAACTAGCTAGTTTTCAGGAAATTCAAACTTTGGAATTTATAATAAAAAATAGTTCTCATGTGGGTTTGTAGCCCAAATGTATAGTCCATAAATGGCCCAAAACAACCCAAACTGAGGACTTAGTTGAAATCCTAGAGTAGTACAGGAATATTACTAAGACAAAGACAAAAATGGTATGACAGACCGTACATTTATTCCAGACTCCTCTATCTCTCCAAAATAATTCATAATTAGCATTCCAACAAAAATAGAAAGCATTAGAAATCAACAAATCTGCAGGTAAACACATTACCATGTGGTAGAGAAATTATGGTTGGAAGAACAGAAAACAGGATTCCAGCCACAAAAACTAATGAAACTGAATTACTGAATACATTATATAAACTATATGATTTAATATGTTCAAGATATTAATAAGAGGTTTACCTTGAATTAAAAACTTGTAAATTTTTAAAGGAGAAGTTAGAACTCTTAAACTCTTAAACTTGGAAAATATAATTGAAGTAAATTATTTAAATAGCTGATTTAGCAGGGTTGTAAGGAATTAACAAATTAATACAATTTTGGAGAAGTTATTTGGAATGCAATCCAGAGAAAGGAGGTAGAAATAAGAAAGAGACAAGAAAGCTAAAGACAGCAGGAAATGACTCTAAGTAAGGACGTGAGCAAATCTAAACGAACACTGGCTGTATGAAACAAACACATTAGTATTGTAAAGGTATAAAAAAATAATTAAAATACATGAAAATGATAGCAGAGAAATCAAAAAGCCATTTCTTGGAATTGTTTGAGAGCAAAGACCCATTACTTTTATCATATGGGAAAGTTAAGCATGCATAGATACTTTCTAGAATAACAACTAAAATAACAGAAAGGAAAAATACAAACTAGAAAAATATGAATAAGAAACCATAATTATTTTTATAAAAGGCAAAAAATACAAGCAAAAAATACAAAAGCAGGACAAATTATTTACAATAAGATGGTAGAGATATATTTTTAAAAATCAATATTTGCAATAAATATGAAAAGACTAACTGTTCCAAATTAGTGCTGCCATGTGGAGAAAAAAAGGATGCTTATATACTGTTATGGGAGTGTAAATTAGTCCAACCATTGTGGAAGACATTGTGGTAGTTTCTCAAAGACCAAAAATACACAAATATCATTTGACCCATCAATCCCATTACAAGGTATACACCCAAAGGAATATAAATTGTTCTATCATAAAGACACATGCACATGTATGTTAATTGCAGCTCTATTTGCAAATAGTAAAGACATGGAATCAACCAAAATGTCCATCAATAGTAGAATAGATAAAGAAAATGTGGTACATATGCACCATGGAATACTATGCAGCCATAAAAAATAACAAGACCATGTCCTTTGCAGGAATATGGATGGTGCTGGAGGCCACTATTCTTAGCAAACTAATGCAGGAGGAGAAAACCAAATACAGCATACAGAAAACCAAATACAACCATTTATAAGTGGCAGCTAGATGATAAGAACACGTGGACACATAGAGGGGAACAACATACACTGGGGCCTATCAGAAGATGGAAGCAGGGACAGGACCAGGAAAAATAATGAATTGAACTAGGCTTAATACTTGGGTGCTGAAATAATCTGTAGAACAAACCTCCATGACACAAGTTTACCTATGGAACAAACCTGCACATGTTTCCCTGAACTTAAAATAAAAGTTGAATTAAAAACACACACAAATTAGCACTGGGAGACGAAATCCTTAAGTTTTTTATGTATTGCTTAAACAGAACACATAACCATTTGTGAAAACAAAACTTTCAGGCAGAAAAAAATATGAGTTTACTCATTAAACAAGTATTTATTTATGCTCTAAATAAATACTTGTTTATTTAGAGGCATAGTTTGGCATTTGGAGACATATCGCTGCATAAAAAAGTCAAAATACCTGGCATCACAGAACATTAATTTACAGTTTGTAGCAACAGACAAATAACTAAATAAATTACATTGAGTATTAAAGGACTGAAATAAATGCTACGACAAAAGATAAAATCGAAAAGAAAGTTTTGGTGCTTCGGGAGAAATGTGTACACTGGATGTTTATGCTGAAAAAAAAAGGTTAAGAATTAATGTGCTAGACATCTAAGTTTTAAAAGTAACTTCAAAAAGTACAATAGAGTAAGCCAAAATAAAAATAAAGCCATATAAATCACTTATTTAGTGTATATTATATGACAGGTAAGGTTCTAAGGATTTCCCTTATGACCTGTAAACTCAACATTTATGAATCTATTGCAATTTCAACACGAGCAGTAAAAAAAAAAACCATTTATCATAGGAGCAGCAACATAAGCAGTACATCTTACAAAATGTGTTGAAACATTGTGCAAAAATTATGAATTACTATTGTGAGATAGTAAAGAATTAAATAAATGAAGATAGTAGTCATTTTGTAAATTGAACAATTTAATATCAATAAGATGCCAGGTTTCCCCAAAATGCATGAACTCTAGATATAACGTAATACTAGTCAGAATCCTAACAGAATATTTTGCGTGGAAATTGTCAAGCTGATTTTATTTTACATTTATATAGAAATACAAAGGAACGGCCAGGGCCATCTTGAAGAAGGCAAATTTGGAAGACTTATTAAAGCTTTAATAAGACTTGATATTTGATTAAATAATTAAAAGAGTGTAGTATTAGTAAAAATATAAATAAATATAAATTGAACAGAATAGACAAATTAGAGCCACACATATATGGTCATTGTATTTATTATAAACTTCCCAATACAATATGGCATAAAATACAGTATTTTCAAATAATGATGTAGGATAAATTAAACAAAATTTAAGTATGGGGAAAATACAAATCTTACTTGTATGACAAAATAATTTCAGTCAGTGTAATTCTGAATGTAAAAAAAAATACAATAAATCTTCCAGGACAATTTTGTTCTGAATTTGGGATTTCTAATCATTGTAAATCAATTATCATAAACTGGACTTTGCTAAAATGAAAAACTTCTACCTATTAAAAGCTATTGAGAGTAAAAAAAAAGTAAGCTGCTGTATAAGTAAACACATTTGCAGTAATTTTATTTCACTAAGAACTTGTGCTTAAAATAGATGAAAAAATTCTGCAAGTGAATAAGGAAAACATAATTCAGTTTTAATAAATTACTTGAAGACTTTAGCATTTCACAAGAAAAATATAAAAAGGATCAACAAGCACACAAAAATTTGCTTAGCATCTTTACTAATAAGATAAATTAAAACAGTAATTGCTGATGAGACTAGATATCAAGAGTTGGTGAGGATTCAAAACAACTAGAACTTTCACACAATACTACTGGGAGTCTCTGTTGTAATAAGCACTTTGGAAAATACTTTGGAAAAATTCAGCTAATGCTAAACATATGTCTATTCTTTAACTCAGTAATTCAGCACTCAAGTATATGCCTAACTTAGTTGAGTGCATATTCCTACCTCCAGATATGTTTAAGACTGTTAATAGTGGCTTAATTTATAATCAATCACCTGAAACTGAAAATCATCTAAATGTCCACCAATAGCGAAACGAATAAATAACTGTGGTATACTCATGCAATAGAATACTAACTAGCAGTAAAAAACAAACTGAATTTAGTAACATGGATGATTAAAAATATATAATGTTGAGTGAAAGTATTCATATAAAAGAGTATATACTTCTTAAATTTATGTATATAAAATTAAAGTACGGGCAAAACAAATTTGTGATAACAAATGTCAGGATAGTAATTATTGTTAGAGGAGGTATTGATAGGGAAGAAGAAAAATGGGAGCCCTCTCTAATGCTTGAAATATTATGTATCTCAATGTTAGTTGTAGTTTCACAGATATATATGTAAATATTTATCAAGATGTAGCATAATGACTTATGTACTTTTATACATGCTTATCATACTCTAAGAAAATTATTTAACAGGGAGGCAGAGATAGCAATTGCAATGCATAGTCATACTTTAGACCCTGACCCAACCATCCTTTTAAAGACATATGTACATAGCATATTAAAATATAATAAGAACACATAATTAAAGAGAAAAAAAGAAGTAAAATTCTAAAGTATTTTCATTTTTCTAGAAGTGTATTTGATTTATATTAGACCTTATAAGAAAAGTATCTGTTTTGCAATCTCTATGTTGACTGAAAGTAAAACAAAAAAGCTCAAGTAGACCTAGAAAAATGAAATGGCAAGAGATTGCAAACAATTTCAAAAGAATGCAAAAACGGAAAATAAATTAAATTTAAAACACAATAGTATATTTGAAAAATTAAACAAAATAAATAATTATTATGTTACAGGTAAAGAAAATAAAGGCTCCAATTAAAAACTTGTCATGGAGGAAAAACACCAACATGCATGTAACTTACAAGAAATATAACTTAAATATAAGCATGCAAAAGGGGTGAAAATAAAAAAACAGAAAATGTGACCATTCAGACAGTACTAAAACAAAGTTTGTGTAAGTAGACTAGCAAAGAAGACTTTCATGCCAGAAGCATAACTGATAATGAGGACGTTTCATAATAATCAAAAACAAAATCTACCAAGAATATATAGCAGTTCTGACTTTGTAATGAGAGAAATTCAAAACATATAAAGTAAAAGTAAAAAAAAAAAAGGAAAAAGAACCAAATATATAATCATAATGAGGGATTTCAAAATTTGTTTCTCACCCCATAAATATACACCTACTAAGTCCCCATAATAACTTTAAAAAAAATCCTTTTCTCATGGACTGATAAAGAGGCATTTAATCATTTGCTAGTCCATTAAACTAATCAACAAATTTGAAAGAATGGCAATCTTACAGAATATGTAAGAAATTAGTGGAAATTAGCTAGACATAAGCAAATAGATCTTGTTTTTTATTCTTATGAAATGTCCTCATTATCAGTTATGCTTCTGGCATGAAAGTCTTCTTTGCTAGTCTACTTACACCAACTTTCTTTTAGTTCTGTCTGAATGGTCACATTTTCTGTCCTTTTATTTTCACCCCTTTTGCATGCTTATATTTAAGTTATATTTCTTGTAAGTTACATGTGTATTGGTGTTTTTCCTTCATGACAAGTTTTTAATTGGAGCCTTTATTTCCTTTACCTGTAACATGCAAAAGATAACTAGAGTGTTCCCACATGTTTAGAAATTATCCAATACATTTCTAAATGGTCCTTGCACCAAAAAACAAAGCACAATTGAAATTAGAACATATTTTGAATTGAAGATAATAAAAATACCAAAACATGTGGATGTATTGAAGACTGTCCTCTTTGAAAAGTGCATTGTCTTATTAAATTTCTACATTGGAAAGGAATTAAAGTCTAAAAATCTATAATCTAAGCATTCAATTCACAAATAAAATCCAAATGAAATAAGACAAGAACAGAGAAATATCCATTATTCCTGGAGTAGTTGGGGCTTTTAAGAATCTCTGAATGAGGATATGTTAGAGTTCGTACAGGAAATAAGAAGTTAGATATGAAGAAACTAACAATTCTTCACATTTAAAAATAGTTCATGTATAATAAAGGTTAAATACCTTAATTTTCATTCCACAAAGAAAAATAAGATAAAAACAGCAGAAACCAATGGGAAAACAAACAAATAACCAAACCATAGACCACAGTACGGAAGATCAACAAAGCTAGAAGTTTGTTCTTTGACAAGACAAATAAAATTGGCAAAGATATATTGTCAAAAATAAAAACAGAAAACACAAATTTCTAATATCAGGAATGGAAAAAATAAGCTCAGTATAGATCCTAGAGACACTTAAATGATAATGAAACATATATGAGATGCATTTATGCCAATAAATTTTAAAATTTTAGATGAAACAAGACAAATTTCTGAAAGTGCAAAATTTGCCAATGGAGGAAGGAATAAATAAAAAATGAAATAGTCAAAAATTTTAATCTGTAATTCGAAACTTTCCTACAAAGATAATCCTAGGATCAGACGGCTTCCCCAGGCAATTCTACCACACAATTCTACCAATATTTCTATCAGCCATTTGCATGATAATTTTTCTTTAAATTACCATTATATTTAAATTATAATTACCATTATAATTTAAAGAAAAATTATCATGCAAATGGCTGATAATAACAAGGTTGACGAGGATGTGGACTAACTCTATTTCTAATAAATTAATATGGGGAATTTAAATGGGTTCAACCACTTTGGAAAACTGGCGATTTTTAATAGAAAGCATTTTTAAAAGAATTCTGTACACATGCAATAATGAATTCAGTGCCATATTGTTTTTCCTGCATACATTTTGATTCTTTTGCTACATTTTTATGAAGAAATCCTTGACATAATTTCACCCAGTGTACTTTATCACATCCCACACAAATTTTTGAGACAGCACCATTTTGGATCTTTTTTTACATCTATCTCAATGTATTGCTATTATTATGTTTATAATCTATAAAATTTATATTTCTAATTGTAATTTCCTGTGATTCGTAAATTATGATTACACATTGTTAAATTTCTACTTTGTCTTGAAGTCATTCATATTAAAGAATTAATTTCACTTTAGAAATTAAATATGGTTAAGAATTGTTTATTGAGGCCATTAAAAGACACGTGCAGAAAAAAACAGATCCTGTTCTTCCTGTTCATAGTGATGGTTATGGTGATGGTGATCATAAAGAAGGACAGGCACACAGGCTAAATGAGAGAATATACAGACTCTTCCAAGGACGTGACTGAGAAACACCAGAGTCTCTGGTTGGCCAAAATTACTGACCCTTTGTTTTGTTGAGGAGAAAATGCAACCCCAGTGATTGTTCAATTGCTGTAGAAGACAATAAAGGAGATCATGTAGAAGTGAAAGAGAAAAGAGCAATGAAGTGGTTTACATAGGCAAAACTATGAGAAAGAAGTACATTTAAAAAAAAATTTTTTTAATTCCATTTTAGGTTTTGGGGTACATGTGAAGAACATGCAAGATTGTTGCATAGGTACACACATGGCAGTGTGATTTGCTGCCTTTCTCCCCTTCACCTATATTTGGCATTTCTCCCCATGCTCTCTCTCCCCACCTCCTCACTCCCTGCTGTCCCTCCCCTATTTCACCCCAACAGACCCCAGAGTGTGATGCTCCCCTCCCTGTGTCCATGTGTTCTCACTGTTCAACACCCACCTATGAGTGAGAACATGCAGTGTTTGATTTTCTGTTCTTGTGTCAGTTTGCTGAGAATGATGGTTTCCAAGTTCATCAATGTTCCTAAAAAGGACACAAACTCATCGTTTTCTATGGCTGAATAGTATTCCAGGGTGTATATGATTTTTAAATATTTTAATGACATTTTAATATATGACATGTTAAAACCCTCTATCACATCATCACACAAAACATTCAGGAAAATATTTATTTTAATATTTTCATTTCTTAGGTATATTTTTCACCAACATAGTGATCACTGTTCCAATGTCAGGAGGT
The DNA here is from genome assembly GCF_049354715.1 of Callithrix jacchus. Taxonomy (NCBI): domain Eukaryota; kingdom Metazoa; phylum Chordata; class Mammalia; order Primates; family Cebidae; genus Callithrix; species Callithrix jacchus. The sequence continues at coordinate 23,698,079 of NC_133522.1, forward strand.
TGAAAATAAAATATGTCCACAGGAAGCCTTCAATATCATGATTACTACTAGAAATAACAGTGCCAAAATGTTTCTTAGAAAGCATCAAAGCAAGGATAACTTGATTTTTAAATCCTCAGCCAGTAGTATGAAAACAGTAGAATCACTGGCTAACCAACAGCAAATTACCTAGCCTTTAAAAGCAGGAAATACACTTTTTTTTTGGTCACCTTTAGTTTATAGCCCTGTCCTTATTTCCAGAGCTTTTAATTCCATGAGTTTATAAAAATCTGCCTTTAAAAAATAATCTTTGTTTTCAAACCCATCATCCCCCAAAATTACTAACACTAGAAAAAAAAATCCCAGCTGATGTCAATGTTTTTAAAAATGTAATGAGGCTTTTCTTAGAGGCCCTGGATAAAAAATGCCTATTCAAAGATTCAAGATGCTTCAATTGACCCTCTGTGCATTCCTAATATTTCTCAACAATTCTGGGAAAATCTATTATAAATTCAGGTTATTTTTTTCCAATTAAGTCTCTAAACTCTTTGATACAAAGTCAAGGGCTGCTGCAAAAATCTGGGTACTCTTGCAAGTCTCTAAAGTAGTAAAACTGTAGATTCACAAAATTATTACTATTATTATTATTTTAAAGTTATGGCATTTTTTTGTTTATTTTGCTCATGGACTTTCCAGAGAATTAAAGTCTCCTTAGTTTTAACTGAGAGATTTGTATGACAAATCAAATCTCACTGACTGACCTCTGAGCTTTCTTTTTAGAAACGTGAATGATTTGATAGTTTGATATTAAGAATCATACCTTACATTTTTAATGGATTATTATGTTATCTGTGTCTGAGATGGACAGATAAATTGATTGCTATTTGGAAGGACTTTAATTTTTTGTTTTCTTATTTCCAAGAGCAAATATTTTCTCTGGAGACATAAAAATACATGAAATAATATTCATTCTTATCTTACTTGATAATTTAATTGATGAGTGAACCTTGCCATAATATTTACTTGCTAATCTTATTTTAATAGCATGCCTATAAAAAGCATAAATCTATTCATTTCAGGTAATAATAATTTGTTTTAGAATGTGTCAAAATACGTCCTAGCTTCTTAAATAAGTTCTTAAAAATAGATTAATGAAAACAAGTCATTGTTTATTCTGTAGCTATTGAAGAAAATAATAGTGTATTTGGTTGTGATATTCCTTTGTTCTGTCCCTGTTTCTGAAGTGTTTACTATCTTCTTTCTGGTCATCCTACCTGCATCTATTGCTAAAGGGCCAGCCGTGCTCTCCTCTCTCCATTCCTGGGTAGTTTGCCATACACAGGGCAGTGCATTACACAACTTTATACTGTCTGGTGTAATAGATTTCCTGAGTTCATGTCTTATCCCTTTAATTGGAAGGCAATAACAATTTATTTTGCTTCTCTTAGATTTCCTGTATCACCCACAATATCCTGAACATTTTGTCTCTCAGAAGTATATACAATAAAATGAGTATCTGTTCATTGATTGTGTGACACCAGAAGTCCTCTATGATGACACCAGGATGATATGATACTGTGATTAAATGGATCTCTGTATGTCAAGAGAAGTACTGAGCTCAATTCTAAAATAACTAGTAGAGTCTAGTACTTGTATAATATGCTGCTTAATAAAGATTTCTTTCAATTCAGCTAAATTTAACAAATATTCATTGACCACCTACTATGTGTCAGACACTATATAGGTAGGTAATTGGTAGACAATAGAGAATAGAACTGACAAAAATCTCTGCCCTTATAAGGCTTATATTACATGGAGATCAGATAATATCTGGTTGTATCTGAGAGAAACATTCTGGCCAAGGAAAAGGTCAAATGTTGAGACCCTGAGTCAAGAGTGTTGAGACTAGCAAGGACGGGGTCACAGTTGACAAAGAGTGAGATTACATGGAGCCTTATATGTGCTGAAGTGCAAAGAGAAGCCATTGGATGATTCTGAGCAGAATAACATAATATGACTTTCATAACACCTGTAAAGATACTGTGTTGGATTTAAAGATTACTTGAAATTTCTCCTACAAATGAAATTCTGTGGTCCTCCGACTTTCTCTTTGTGGTTGGTGTTCATCCTAAAAAATATATCGATTTGTAATCCACATCGCATGACAGTCTTTTAATCCATAACACATATGTTTTATACGTGTTCAACATACATATGCAAGAATAAGTTAATTTCCTTTTACACGATTACCCAAATAAAACTAAAACCTAACTTATAGATATTCCGATGCTTTATATATGCCATTATTCTTAGTTTCATACAGAACTCGTTCTCTTAAACATACTGATATTTAAACATAGGAATGTTTCCAGAGAAGCTCTGAAAGTAAGCCAACATGATTTTTTAAATTATTATTTTTTATTATTGACACTGTTGTTTTCTATGCCTATGTTTTTAACTTAAAATAAAAAAGCAATCCTTCCTATTACTAATAAACCTGTATGTTCTAGTATAGCTGGATATATACAGAGCTAATTACATGTGTGTATTTATTGGTTATTATACATATGCATATTTTCCCTTTATGCTGACAGTCTTTAAGCAATGACATCCCAGTAGTAAAAATGTACTCAGAGCCTAGATCTTGGTTTCAACATATCATTCTTAATTGAAAGACAGCAGATACAGCTGGTTCTAGGGTTGGGACAAGAAACACACAAGATGAGCCTATGCATCTTGTAGTACCAAAAAGTAAGAAAGTGCTCAAAAACAAAGAGATGGTATTGTCAAAAAGATGAAGAAACCCACATGAAAGATTCCAATTGCCAAAGCAACAAAAAATTTAAGCTAAAAATAAATAATGCGTTATTGAATTGTAAAGTAAGGAATAAAATCAATATACCTGATTCCATAGTGTTATAAATAAATGATGGATAAACAAGTAGCGAGGGAGATAAATCTTCTTTACATAATTTCAAATAATATATGTAGCGTGTGGAGCTTAATTCCCATAGTACCCCCCTAGACTTGAGGGTGGGCTTAGTGATTTGCTACCAAAGAGTAGAGTAGGGAATGGGAAAGCAGCAAGTTTTTAGTGGATTAACCTGATAAACACTACTTTATCCAAATAGTTAAGATTAACATTGTTAGTGATTTCACGTGACTGTCATGTAACACATGATATGATGTGACGATAATGGTACTTCATCTTAGTATTTTTTAAGACCCATAATCCCAATCTTATCTGAAAAAATATACAACAAATACAGGTTGAGGAGCATTCTACAGAATAGCTGAAAATAACTATCTGAGACTATCAAGCTCACGAAAAACAGACGGAGAAATATTAACAGAGCAGAAGAGACTGAGATGACCTGACAGCTAAATGCAGTGCGGTCCCCTTGACTGGATTCTAGAACACAGAGAGGGAATTAGGGCATTCAAAACTGATAAAATTCATATAAGTCTGGAATATAATTAACATTAATGTACTAATGTAAGGAAATTGGCTGAGGGGTACATTTTGCAACCCCTTTACACTATCTTTTCAACTTTTCTGCAAATTTAAAATTATTCCAAAATAAAATGTTCATTTAAAAGGTAAAATTATAAACTGCCATTTTTTATTACAAAGATGCTTTTGTTAGAAATAAAGATGATTGTGTTTGAATTGAAATCCATGGCGTATACATGAATACATTCTGCTTAGTTTCTTCTTTTTCCAGCACTACACAAATGAATGCCGAATCTCTCTTTTCATCCCTTAGTATGGTTCCTTAACTCACAATATGTATCTGAAATTAGTAGGAAGAGACAAAGGAAGCATTGGCATTTTCACTTCCATAAACATTAACAGATGCAGAGTCAGGAGGTCTTTTCAGTCACAGCCAGTGGGTGGTTTCAGTATTTTCTTCCCAGCATGGCCTTATGTGAATAATGGTGGCAAATTATATATGACTTTATTAAGCACCTTTCTCTTTTTGGAAGAAAACTACTTTTCATTAAATGTAAAATAATAATAGTTATATTCATAATGACACCAACCATCCATCACAAGGACCATATGCCTTTTTTTTCATTTACTATAGAAATAATCTCAGCTAATGTGTTGAGTTTGTTGCAAAGTCCAAATGCAACATAAATTGTCTCCAGTATGACCTTTCACAAACATGAATGCAAAGTAAGAATAAAATCCTGGGAATAAAAGCCTCAACTCACAATCTGGAGAAAATTTCAAGTAAAAAGATTAGATAAAATTTTTTTTTCTGAAAAATTTATAATTGAAAAGAAAGTATGAGAACTGGTGCTGAAATTTGTTTATACTAGAAGCTAAGCAGATTTATGAGACAGAGACTCAAGGTATCATTTTTTAATTCCAAGTAACAGTAATAACAGTAGTAATTGTACAAATCAATCCTTGGTGGGAACATCACCACAAAACTGATTACAGTACTTTTAACTCTCAAAAGTTACACTGCTGTTGCTTCACTCATATTTTTGACACTCTGCAGAGGGTTCTTCCTTGAAGAACCTAAACTGTGCTATATTAGGGAATCTCTGGGAATTGAATTACTAGAATTATTTGGCTTCCTATTGCTTAGCTGATGCTGCTGTGAACAGTTAATTAACCAAGTTAGCAAAATAAACTGAGCCTTGAAATCTTTTATTTGACTTTATATATTCTACTTTTTTCAGTAATAAATAACTAGGGATTTTGTAATGCAAGTTAGTAAAAACTACTTTATTGAATGCCTTTTATTCCTTTGACTGATAAAATAGTGATAAACAGAAATATTGCTCATCAATGCCCACACTTAGCTTTTATTTTAATTTTTGGAACTCTGAGCTTAATATCAAACTCTAAACATATTTAGAAAGAAGATATCCTATAGCCTTAAGAGTAAAAATGTGAACTGACTGTCCTGTGTCTTTTGATTGTATTTTCTTGAGACAGGCCTGTTGCTAGAACTTTGTTTTTTCAACTAATTTTCAATTGCCAATAAAATCTCTTTATTATTTTAACTCCAAATCAAGTAAGAACAGTATAATTTTGTGCAGAAATCATAGAATATTTAACATTTGGACATTCCATTGTGACCCCCAATGTAACATGTACAATGTTGAATTCATCATTTACTAATTGCCTCAAACGGTAGAAACCTGTAAGCAATGCCATATTCTATTCTTTAATGTAAGAAATATTGGCAATTTTTAAATTCCCCTTTTTCTCAATCTTTTAAAGAAACAGTCACCAAAGTTGCTTATTTGTCTTTTGAGATCTCTTTTGGAATCACAGCTTCTCTGCCATTTTGTCTATAACCACCAGCATCCAGTTACTCACATCTAGACCACCAGGTGACCTTCCTGTTCCCAATCTCTCTAGCAGAGAATTCATCCTGCAAGAACCTCTATTGCCTACCAAACTATAACCAATGCCCTCTGCTAAGATTTCAGGATAATCACACCACCCTTTACTTTTCATTCTAGCCAGTTTGTCTCTGTCCCCTAGATATAGCACACACTTTTAGTTTTTGCTTCTCTTGGCTCTACCTAGAAATTTATCTTAACTTGTCTTCAATCCAAATTCTCATATCAACCCTTTTACCATTCTGTCTACTCATACATATATAAAACAGAAGCATTATATCTGTGTTTACAAAAGAAAGCAACAAAAACCATTTTGAGCTTAGAGAAAATTCAGAGAACGTCATTCTCAGGAATTTTCTTATAGAAATTCACAGAGAATCAACTTTAATCAACTAAGATAAAAACTGAGAAATAACAGTAAATGAATCATGCACAGTGCTGAATATGAATAAACCAAAGAATTTTTTCATCTTTTTTTTTTTTTTTTTGAGACAGAGTCTTGCTCTGTCACCCAAGCTGGAGTGCAGTAGTGTGATCTTGCCTCACTGCAATCTCTGCCTCCTGGGTTCAAGTGATTCTCCTGCTTTAGTCTCCTGAGTAGCTGGGACTACAGGTGCATGCCACCATGCCTGGCTAATTTTTTGTATTTTTAGTAGAGATGAGGTTTTACCATATTAGCCAGAATGGTTTCAATCTCCTGACTTCATGATCCATGCGCCTCAGCCTCCCAAAGGCTGGGATTACAGGGGGTGAGCCACTGCCCCTGGCCCAGGGAATTATATTTGCAGGAAGAAATATCAGTGTTATAAACCTGACAAGGCCAAAATGATATAATAATATTCAGTTTTAAAAAGAGAAGAGGAAGGTATAAATAGTATATGTATACCATTTTCCTAATCTTCCTGTATAAAAATCTAGAGAGAATTTATTATCAAAAAATTAAAGAATAAAATTACAGAATCAAAGATAAATAATATAATCAACTAGAATCAAGCAGAAGAAAAAAAAAGGAAGGACGAAGTGATGACATCATTGCTTATTGTAGAGAGTTCATAAACTCTGCCTAAAATACAGAAAACCTTAGTGCGTTACTAACTGGATAAACAATAAACTCTGGCATATTTATTATGAATTTAATGAAGCTTAATCTGCAAGGCACCTCTTTTGCACAGACCCCTTCTACACTTTTACTGTGACTCCTTTCTTAATTCTAAAGAATTTTTTTCACTTGCCTAGTTATTTTTGTTTTATTACTTGTTATTCTTTTCATTGAAGAAGTTTCCTTTCATTATGTAATCTTTAGAACCCACAAAACCTGAATCTACCCCTGATTTTAAAGCTAAATCTCTGAAAAATAATACAGACAGCACAATACACAGAGCCACACATGCACAGCCATAGACACACACACACACACCCCAAAAACAATAAGCAAACAAAAGGGTCAGTAAATAAATATTACTTGAAAAACAAAATAAACAGAATAATTATTTAAAAGAATAGGACTAAGTTGAAACAATTAATTTTTTAAAAAGATAAATTGACTAAGCTCATTGACTGAAATAACACTTTCATTTATATCGTTGTAAATATTCATCTACATAGTGTGTACCAGAGAGTCACCTAAAACAAACTGACTTGGCATGATTGAAAAAAAATGATAGAAAATGTATAGCAAATAAAAACCAAAAATAAATCAGGAGTCACAATATTAATATGTCAGAGAAGGTAAAATCCAAAGGAAAAAGCACTAAACAACATAGTGTACCACTATACAATGACTTAATCCATTCAGGCTGCTATAACAAAATAACTTAAACTGGGTAGCTCACAAACAGTAGAAATCTATGTCTCAGAGTTCTAGAGGCTGGAAGTCTGAGACTGAGATACAGATTCAGTATGTGGCGAGGGCCAGTTTCCTGGGTCATAGATGGCACTTTCTCACTGCCTTCTTACATGGTGAGGAGGCTAATGAGCTCCCTTGGGCCGGATCACTTATGAGGACACTGTTCTTATGATCTAATCACCTCCCAAAGGCCCTACCTCTTAATACTATTACCTTGTGGGTTAGCATATAAACATACACATTTGGGATAGGTGACACAAATATATCCACCATAGGAAAGAATAAGGATAAAATCCACAGTGAACACCTAACAGATGAATTTCTATGCAGAAAAAGATATAACATCAACAATCATACTGAAAATAATTTTAAAAACACTTAAAGAACGTTATATGGATACATTAGCAGTAACATTTTTCTACATGCATAATTGATAAAATAGTCATAAAATCAGTACATATATGAAATACTGAAGTGTCATAATTAATGAGATAGTAATAATTAATATTAATTTAACTTTTTTCCTGAATATAAGGAGCAATCCTAATTTTCTGGTATCCTCAGAACATACACACACACACACACACACACACACCCCTTGGGCTGAAACCAGAGTAGGAAGTAAACAAAGAGGTATTATCCTGAGGGTAATGTTGTTAAGTTTTGAGAAAATTAGTGACCAATCCTTGTGGGTCTTCACCAGACATATAGGTAAACCTGAAAGCCCTGCACAAAGCTGAGAATATCTAAAATACTATAAACTCAGCGACAGTCTTAGCTATAACCGCAAATATGCCCACAAATGGAACCAGAAAGAGACCTGCTCGCCTCTGCTATAGTCCTGGTTGGGGTAAGAATAGCATGTTCCACACATGATAAGCATCGGCTGACCTCATCAATTATACTACCTGAACAGGTCAGGAGCCCTCACGTTGAGACATCAATTTAAAGTTCCAGGTTGTTATCATTCTTTAGTACTAGCAGAGGCAATCTTAGTTCTTTTCTGGAGATTCTTAAGCTACTAGCTCAGATTTTCCAAAATGAAAGCCAACACCTAGATTTAATTATTACCAAATGCCAAATACATGCCTCCAAAACCCCAAAAGCAAAATGAAATCCAAGTTATCATGGTCCGAAGATAATGACACCATATAAAACAATTTGATATATTGGTATATCAGATATTGGAATAACTAGAGAAGATAGTATTTTTAAACTATGTATAAAATATTTAAGGCAATAAAATGTATTCAGAAAAATATAGCCACATATCAAGAAACTACAGTTGCTAAAACATCCAATAAGTTATAAAGAACCAGCAATACAGTGCCAAGAATATAGGTACTAATGGTAAATATGGGATGCATCCTGCCTTAGAAAAATTTAAAACAAAAAATGATAAAGAAATCCAACTATAGGACTCTGTAAATTAGATTTTGTATGACAAAAACAAACCTTTTCCCTCCACTGCTAGCATACAAAAGTTCAATTCTGCTACTTTTCTTCCAAGAGGAATTAGTAATCACCTATCTGGGAGAATTGCCCTTTGAAACTGCAATCTAAATGCTAGCCTTTGCTTACTCTTGACAAATTTATTTAAAAATTGTGTAAAGGTCATTTTAATGTTACCAATGAGATTAATGATAGACATGTACTCCCTTGGCTATAGTCATAGCTACTATTACCTGGGAGATACATTTTCAACTTTAAAAATGGTTTATGAGTGTGTTATTTGTCTAACAGTTACATCTGTTAGCAATGTACTGTATAAACTTTATAGTTGGTAGAAAAATTTTAATATAGGCTTTTGTATACTGAGATTACATGGGAAAGGAAAATAACATTTTAATGTTGAAGGCCTTCTGAGCCTCTTTTATTTCTCTCAGTCAGCAGCATGTGCAGGCTCATGTCTTTGAGTGGTTAGTCAAACTCTGCCAACCTTTCGTCCAATGTGAAATTCCCATTTAACAAAGAATCTAGGTCCTTTTAAAATTTAAAACATGTTGGTCCATGTCTACAGATTTAAAAGCAACAATACAAATTGCTCAAATGGAAAATCCTTAATTTAAAAATACAATCAATGCAAACCACAACTCCTTCATACAATCTTTGAGGAATTCTCCCCTTCCCAAGGAACACATTTAATGAACTGGCAACAGCTGGATTCTGAATGATATTCCCAGAAGTAGTCCTATAACTACATCTTGAAACCTCATCTGTTTGGGCTGGCTTCTCTTGAGATAGTTATCTAATAAGTCAGAACTGTATGATTTTATTTCATCTCCTATCATGGAAGTCTAATGGTCATATATTCTGTCTTCTTGTTTCTGGCAGTAACACATTGGGCATTTGACCTAGTATGGACTTTGTAATCTTGGTATGGCCAAGAGATAGCTGTGCCATTGAGAGTCCAGCAGCTGCCACCTTGTGTGTTCCAAGAAAGCTCTATGCAGGACGGCAGTCCCCAACCGGACTCCTCTGGGGATGACAGTCTTGCTGTTTTCCAGCAGCCTCTCCTTCCTTGTTTCTTCCCCCACTTTTTTTTTTTTTTTGGTGTCCCCATATATTGTGCAAGCTATCAGGTACCCTTCTAATACAATCATTTCAGCCCAGACTACAGTTAGTTTCTGTCCCTTGCAATCAAGAACCCTAACTGATATAATATCTCAACTAAAAAATCAACTCTCAGTTATGAAGATTGCGTATCTTTTTCTCAGTCATTTGTTCCAGGTAATCCAAGTGAATTTACTGTATATAGGTACCATTTCTCTTTATCCTCATCCCTTCCAGCTGTCTTATTTCTGAATCTGTGTATCAGTAAGGAGAGTGCAAAATTAACTTAGCCTAACATCTGCCTAACTTCTCTTTTTCATTGTTGTATAGTATATATACATTGTTGTGAAGTATTTAGTACAAGGGATCAGGGCAGAAGCCAGAGAGAGCAGTTACTAGGTTTAAATCCATTCTAGTTCTGTAAATGTGTTTCTCTGGGGCAAAATGAAAAATATTGGAGTAGTTTCACCCTGAAGCCAGCTGCTTCAGAAATTGCAGACTGTCATATTTAACTCTCAAAGAAAAATATGAAGTACAGAAACAACAGTAAATGACAAGTCATAGAAAAAGTTGTATACTTTCAGTAGAAGTAAATAAACTTTAACATTTTCCACATAAGATTTAACTTTTTGAAAAGTATTTACTTGGTGTGAGGCATTGTGTTAAGTAATTCCAGTCAGGGTTTCTCAAACTCAGTTCAGGTGGCAAGTGGCATGGGAGGAAACTTTTTTGTGGGAGCTATCCTGGGCATTTTAGGATGTGCAGCAGCATCCTAGGCCTCTGTCCATTAAATGCCAGTAGCACATATGCAAACACACCACTTACGACAAACAAAAGTGTTTTCAGGCACACGGCCAATGTCACCTTGGCTGGGAGTTGGGGCTGTGGTGGGGAATCACCCATGGTTGAGAACCACTATTTAGATGACTTAGTTATTTAACCTTCAAAACAAACACATGAGATGGGGGATGATCATTATCTTTTACTTGAAAGGAGTTATTACCCTTTTATAGGCAAAGAAAAGGAGACACAAATATGTTCCAACCTCACAAACAGCTAATAAATGGAAAAGCTGAGATTCAAATCGAGGCAGTCTGACTCCACAATTTTTCTCACATTGTCAGTTGTACCCAAAATGATTGGGCTCAAGGGATAGTTGAATCCAAAGATTTATTAAATTTATTAAAATATACAATTCAAAAAAACCTCATACATTCTGTTTATATATTCTGATTTTTTTTTCAGGAACTCTTTTAAATATTTAGTGCCAAGAAAAAAAATCACAGTACTTAAGCTCATATTTAAGTCATGGTTCCTGCATTTTAGATATGTTTAAAATAAGCCTGGGTAGGAAAAAGATATGGAAATCTGACTTTTAAAAGTAAACACTAGTATCTTCTAAAGTTAAATTAATAGCACATAGACAGTTCCAACCCCTCCTTTAAACGTACTACAGATTTGAGCTATGAGCCCACTCAGTCCCATCCCATACAAGCCCACCTCATATTCAAGTCCATGCTTATCTCCAGAGAGTTCACACTGAACCAAAGTAGCAACTTGGTTTTGGCTTAAAGCAGTCTGAGTGGGAGCTTATGAGAGAAAAACTTTGAATCTATGGTATTTTCATTTTTTTTTTTTTTTTAATTTCAAAGGCTTGGTTTTCCCCCTACGCTCCTTCCTTCAAAAGCACAGGCTGTAGGTACCAAAAAGGGAGTAAAATATGGAGAAAAGGGGAAAGTGGGGAGAGAAAGAAGGTCAGAAAAAGAAAATAAGAACTTAATTTTTTACTTGAAAGCAATTGTTTTTTCTTTAGGATATGTTTAAATTTATAAGTATAATTTTTTAACCGAAAGTTTAAAATTATAACTTGAGTCAGCAGAGTAATTACCTACATTGTGTCAGGAATTCTGCTTCTAGGAAACAAATGAATTTGTAGCATGTCACTCGTCGTCCTAGACTCACAAAAATTTATACTTGCAACCTTAATATATTGAAACATCCAACTTGAAGACATGTCTAGTAAGTGCATAACTTTCTAACTTGGCTAGGACAGAGGAGTAGTCTGGATGGAAATGGAGCTGTACTTGCAAATTTTGTAGAACTAGTTTATCAGAGATGGAAATTCCAAATGGCATGCTGAGGCTAAATGGAACTGAGGGCCTATGGACTCAATGCAGGCCGTAATTGAGCTTTTATTTGCCCTTTCAAGGATTTATGCTAAGCTTTATTCCCTTAGCATAATACACACAAGGTGACATTTTTCAGCAGTCTGACTTTTCAATTATGGATCTTTTGGAAAGCTAATGATGTCTATATTGTTAATACTGCCAACATTGTGTCAGTACATTGAAGAACCTGTGATATTAAATATGCTGATGTAAAAATATATGTTATTTCTGCTCAGCCGTGTGCAAACAATCTGGCTGAAGTGCTAGAATTATAGGGAAATCCTCTCCAGAGATAAAAGCAGAATGGTATTCTGTTGAGAGCAGTTAAAAAGCTCTCTTGTTTTAAGTGGTTTCCTGAAGTATTGAGGCCAAAATTTTAGAAGCTAATTACATGGAGTCTCTCACTCAAGACTTCTGGTTAAAGTTAGAATACTCTGACCATATTATTCATACTTTAGGGGATGGAGAGGGCATCATAATGTCTAAAGTTTTTAAAAATTTATACAAATAGAATTTTGAGTAAATGATTAATGGTATTGAAGGTTTTGAGAGAATAATAATTCTTCAAGCAGCAAAGCATATAAGACCAAATACTTTTCATCACACAAGTACTATAACAAAGCCAGAATCATATTCTTAATGTTTATTCTTCACAGTAATCCCTCATTTATTAGTTTTGAGCATGGGTGATTTTTCAGTGTGATGGGTTCCAGATGTCTAAATACAGTGACAACCTATTGATAAAATGAATTATAATGACCAAAGTAACAATCAAAAAGCAAATTCTCCTCAAAAGTAAAAGGAATAACAAATGTGATATTTAATTACATATTTAAAATATTACCCTTCCAGATTGTTTTATTCATATTTTTATTATTTCAAAATCTCTTGCCTACTATATTTCTTCTAGATAATAAATTCTAACAATGATTTTATTTCTCATGCATAAAAATGTCTATCTGATATTTCCAGAGAATAAAACCTTTTTGGCATGGAGCTAAAATATATGCCAAACTTAAGAAAAACTTTATTTGCTGGTAATGTTCATTTGCTGTACCAAATGAAACAAAGTATTTGGTACAGAATAGGAAATTTGTATTAGTAACAATTAACGATAGGGCAGACAGGTTTTTATTATAAAGGAAACCTAAGAAATAGCTTCTTAGAGTAGTATACTCCTGCTATCTTAGAACAGTAGCATTCTATTATTAACTGAGAAGTAGTTAAGAAAAGTATGTGTCAATAAATAAATATTATTCCATAAACCATCACTAAATATAAATGGTAGAATACATTATCTGAGACTATTATTGAATAAAATCTGTCATGTTTCTGTAAATAGCTTCACTTATATTACAATGTAGAAATAATTGATATGCCTTTCAATCTATATAAATTGTTAAAAGGACCATTCCATATATAACTTTCATATAATAATGTGTTTATAAAATAAATTAAAAATAAGCAGAAATTAGGAAAAGGAGATTTTTCTCTATGTTAATTCTGTGTTATTTGTATTTGTTGATTCTCTTTTACTCATTTTGCAGTGAAAGTAAGTTTAATGATGGTGGAAAAGTGAAGAAGGAGCACCCATCTAAAAAAAGTCTATAATGTATCATTATACAGCAAAATTCAAAAAGAGTATTACCCTGAAAAGCAACTTGTAGGCTGGGCATGGTGGCTCACCCCTGCAATCCCAGCCTTTGGGAGGCTGAGGTGGGTGAATCATGAGGTCAGGAGATTGAGACCATCCTGGCTAATACGGTGAAACCTTGTCTCTACTAAAAATACAAAAAATTAGCCGGCATAGTGACACAACCTGTAGTCCCAGCTACTTGGGAGGCTGAGGCAGGAGAATTGCTTGAACCCAAAAGGTGGAGGTTGAAGTAAGCCGAGATTGAGCCACTGACTTCAGCCTGGGTAACAGAGTGAGACTCTGTCTCAAAAAAAAAAAAAAAAAAGGAACTTGTAATGATAGAAAGAAATTTTTTTATAGTAGGTTGAAAACAATACTTATTACTTTTACTACAGAAATGAATAAGGATGATCAGTAATCCAGGTCCTTGAGCAAAAAGCAGTAGAAGTTCTGACATAAAAATATTTTCGTAGAGGGGACATTTTAGAGGAAAGAGAGAGGCAGATGCACATGAAATTATGGTTTAAAACTTCACTAATTCTCAAACTTAAAGGTATTTCTGCTGTAGAAATAGCCAAAAATCTAGTAAATGTCTGAGCAAACTAACTGGGTAAATTTTTATTCTGTTTTATTTTATTTTTAATGAGTGATGAGACTAATAATAATTTTTGCATGATTTATAAAGTGCTTCTAAATATGACTCTAAATGACTCCAGAAAGTATTGTAAGTCATAACATAAAGTGAATTTCCTCTTTAAATAATTTATCTCTTTTTAAGTAGTTTCCTGTTACTGTGTAATAAATTCCACAATTTTAGCAGCATGAAACAAAACCCACTTATTAGCTCATGGTTCTGCAGCTCAGAAATTAGGACACGGCATCCTCAGTTCTCTGCTGAGATCTCATAATACTAAAATCAAGGTGTCATCTTGTGATATGATTTGGCTGTGTCCCCACCCAAATTTCATCTTGAATTGTAGCTCTCATAATGTTGTGGGAGGGACCCAGTGGGAGGTAATTAAATCATGGAAGTGGGTTTTTCCCATGCTGTTCTCATGATAGTGAATAACTCTCAAGAGATCTGATGGTCTTATAAAGGGCAGTTCCCCTGCCCATGCTTTCCTGGCTGCTGCCATGTGATAGGAGTCTTTGCTCCTCCTTTGTCCTCCACAGTGATTGTGAGGCCTCCCAGCCATGTGGAACTGTGAGTGCATTACATCTCTTTTTCTTTATAAATTACCCGGTCTCAGGTATGTCTTTATTAGCAGTGTGGGAACAAATACATCTGGGCTGCATTTGTTCATGGAGCTTGAAATCTGTTTCTAAACATACATGGTTTGGGCAAGTTTCAATTCCATGCAGTTATAGCACTTAGATCTCTGTTTATAGCCCTCAGCCAGAGGCCACTCTCAGCTCCTTGCCAAGTGGCTCCTCCATCTTCAAAGCCAGCAGCATAGTGTTTCTCTTTCATTAAATTGCCCTCACCTTCAAATCTCTTTGGCCAAGAATACAGCCAAGAGGGTTCCCTGATTAGGTTCATCCCACCCAAGATAATCTTCCTATATTAAGGTCAAATGGTTTGGAATCTTAATTACATTTGCAAAATCCCTTTGGCATATAACACAACATCATCAGTGAAGTGATATCTAATCATATTCACAGTTTCCACCCACACATATGGGTAAGAAATTACACAAAGGATAGGGTCGTTAGAGTAATTTTGAAATTCTGGCTGCCATAACCCTTCTAACTGAGCTTTCTACTTCCTCTAATCTCTAATCTGCTGCCAAAGAGTTTTTTTTTCCCTAAATGCATTTATGAAGAAGTTGTTCAATACCACCATCACCTGCAGTATTAATGTTTAACGTACTTTGTTCATTTTCATTTGTTCATACTTATGATAGCATATTTGGCTATTGTTTCTTGAAATATTTTCTGCCTCTCAAATCTTCATACACAGTGCTCTAACTCCATTTACCTAGTTTTAGTACCTTTTGAAGACCTATTTCACCTCTAGACTCCCTTATCCTTAGAGTTTGTATTTCCCCAAAACTACTATCTTTCAACTTCCACTTGTTTCTTGAGGTTCAAAGATTCGGCTTGGATATCATATCTTTCAAGAACATTTTCTAGTACTTTTCCCCATCCTCAGCCCCTTTGATTTAGATAGATGCCTCTTCTCTACAATCTCAGATAACTTGTATGACTCTCCTAACTTCATCTGTATTTTAAATGCCTGCTGTTTGCTTTACTCCACTAGCCTGTGACCCTTTTGAGGAAGAATGTTTCTAAAATTTCTCCCTTGTCTCATTTGTTTTGTTTCTTATGTCAAACATAGTCCCTGTGACCAGAAAAAAAAAAAATCGTGAAACTCTGACACTTTCTAATTTTTGAAACCTTGTCTGTAAATTACAAATAATTTGACTTTTCTGTATTCTGGTTATTTCAGTTACCTTATGGGTTAGACAAAATCCACAGTGTATTAGTCCATTCTCACACTGCTGTAAGTAAATACCCAAGACTGGATAATTTATAAAGAAAAAGGCTTTAATTAACTGACAGTTCTACATGGCTGGGGAAGCCTCAGGAAACTTACAATCATAGCCGAAGGCAAAATAGAAGCAAGGACTTTCTTTATATTGCAGCAAGAGAGAGAATTGCAAGCATGGGAAATGCCAGACGCTTATAAAACCATCAGATCTTCTCTACAATCTCATGAGAACTCACTCTCTATCACAAGAACAGCATGGGGGAAACCACCCCATGATCCAATCATCTTCCTCCCACTACACCTGGGGATTACAGGTTCCCCTGACATGTGCAGATTATAATTTGAGATGACATTTGGGACACCGAGCCACACAGTATCACACACTATATTGGCTTTTATAATCAAGTGAAAATTTGGCTTTTATAAAGAGCTAATTAAATAATTGTCTAGGTAAATAGATAGTTTGGATAACTGGAAACAGGGTCTTAATTATATTTTGTGGGGTTTTTTTATCAGCTAGTATAACATAATGCTGGAGCACTGATCAAAAGGCAGAGCAACCATAAGGATCTTGTGATGGGATTTAATTAATCAGGCAAAAGTATAAACTTCTAATAAAATTACAAAGTCAAATAGATTGGCACTGTTTATTGTACTTATCTTGGCTGTGCTTTATATCCTATTATCCTAATTTGTAGTTTTCTATTTTATTTAATTCATTATTTTAAGAAAGTTTCCAACATTAGGAAATTTCTGCAGGAAAATTTAAGTCTGCTGGACGGGCAAAAACACTTGTATAGTTTCTTTCATCAACATTGATTAAATGGCTACCAATGCCCTGTTAATTTTCTTTTGAATTGCACACTTACTCTGTCATTTTTTAGACATCTTATCTATCAGGAGTGGACATTGAGAGGTTGCATTAGTTTTGGTAACAAAGCATTTATCCTAAAATGCAGATGGTAGAATTATAGATATGATACTTAAGGAAAATACACTGCTTAAAAAATGAAGTCTCTGTTATCAAATACAACATACACACACACACACAGTCCACCCATATTTAAAAAATATATATATTAGGGAAAAATTTACTGTTGATACTAGAGAGTGAGAACATATCCCTTTATACTAAATTATTTAGAGTATATAAAATTGGATACGTTTCTAGACAGAAAAAATACTTTAAGCATTATCATGTCATGTATAAATTAAATTATAAGAAAAAAACTCAAAGTCATCCAGTGTTTACACAACACTTCAATAAGCTGCACTAACAGAACCATATAAACCTATCGCACAAGTGTAGAAAAGTACTTAATGGTTTGCATCTGACTTCTCTCTGAATATATTATCGAGCCTTAAAAATAACACTGTGCCTTTCATTTAGAAGCATACAATAGTCTTGAAATAGACATTCATTTTCTACATTTCACTTTTAAGCAATTGCCGTTTTATATTAGTTGTCAAGTGTTTTTCTTTTAAAAAAATTCTAAGTAGAATAAACATTTGTAGGTGACTTTTAAACATTGGAAAATATTTATTTGAAAATCAGTCATGTTTTTTAAAAGTTGTGTATCTGATAAAAAAGGGTATTTTTTCTTCTCTATCTCATTTTTACATGTGAGAAATAGAGTTGTTCCAAGGATCATCTTGTCACACCTGCATTGAAAACAACTTTTTTGAATTACAGTTTTTATCATTTGCTTTTTTATAATGGAATAACATTGACCTTGAAACTTTCACTTTTACAGTGAGACTGACAGTTTTCTCCTGGGAGATACTCACATGTAATTATTAGTTGTTCTTTAAATTTATTAAACTACATTCAAATTAGTCTATTTCAAAACTCAATTTTTTTGTGTTACATTTAAAAAATTCAATGTGAGAAACATCAAAAATGTGAAATTATATTGATCTCTTTCTGATCTAACAAAACACAAAATGCTATTCAGTACTGTAGGGAGCTAGCCTCACATCACACCCCTGGGTACCTCAAGTTCAGTGGCGACAAAGGAATGAGAAAAAGATTAAGAGAGAAAGTGGGACCAGGAGCCATCACTTATTACTGAAGGAGGCAGTGAAGGCCCCAAGCTCTGATCATCCACTCTATTTATTGATTACAATCACTTTGATCTATAGGGTAGGGGTGGAGTGATGGTGGAATCAGTGAGCCGGAACTGGTATGTCATTCCATAGTTTGATAACAGTGGCAGTTTGGGAGTTTCACAAAGCAAGAACATGTGGTTATCTTTAGCCTATTATCTATGTGCAATTGATGGAACATGGGCCTTAAAAGGAGCCTACCAGTCTGGCTATGCCATAGTGCTGTGAAGGGGTTTTATGGCCTTGAGCACAATGCTTATGGTAACAGAGCCGAGGTCACCCTGCACCAGAACATGAGGCATGGAGAAGTTTGCTCCCCAGAGGCCTCCCACAGTTTGCCACAATTTGTTGTTCCCAGTGTGTATGTTACTCATAACCAATTTATGTAGTCACTCTGTAAGTCCTTTCTCTTGGCTGCTTTTCCCAACAAGTACTTCTCAGCCTTGGTTATTTACCAGAAGTACCTGGAGATGGAGGAGAAGATCATGAAGATCCTGGTGTTCTGGCTGCACCTTGGTTCATTTTTTACCAAATTGAAGTGTGAGAACTGGCACCAATATTTTTAAGAATTACCAGAAGTTTCCAATGTGCAGATAAGCTTGAGAACCACTACTTGACTAGTGGGTCTCAATTTGTTTTACATTCGAATTACCTGTGGAGGTTTTTAAACTTTGTTAAAAAGCCAAAACCACACTCCATACCAATTAAATCAGGTAGAGTGAGACACAAGGATCAGTTTCAGCTGATCACAGTGTTCAGCTAAGTTGAGAACAGGCGCTTTAGGTTGAAATCAGTTTAGACGTATTGCTGTTCTATAGTTGTGAGTTGTTTCACTTTGTGACAGGGAGATGGTGGGAAAAGACAGGAAGGGAATGAATACTATTGCATTTTTTAACCAATGCTATTTTGTAGGTTTTACATATTTAAAGCAATTTAATAAAAACCTATATTAAAGGTGAAACACATTAACAAATGATTTGAATGAAAATATAAAACTGTTTAATGAAGATCTGTTAGTTTCCCCTCAAAATTGCAAAGGAGAATGTAAACCATTGTAACATCTCTCCTTTATATCTTCCACAGAGAAAATATACCATGAAAGTAATAAGGACATTCTAAAGCAACTGTTAGTAAAATACGTATTTCTTTTCCTTATAAATTGTGCCCTTTGTTGGAAAACTGTAAAGTGATAGATGGCTTATTTGTTTATATTATTAGGTTGTAGAAGATGTATTCTTTTCAAAAATTGTTCTAACAATTTGGCCTAAATTGAGCTTGGATTCTTCCAAGTTCTATTGCCATCTTTCTTAAGTTTCAATCCAAGTTGTAAAACTTACAGTTATGCTTTTTTCATAAAGCATTCCAAAGAAAAGTTGCAGTCAGGTCAATTTTCTAAAATGTGCTAGAATAAAAAGCCAATATACTCACGAACTTTTGCTCCATTATCATTATATTTGTCCCTCAAATATTTGAGGTAGTTCACAGTCACCTGAGATAAAGTAGGTAGACACACCCAATATTGTCTCTGTGTTATTCTTTCTGTAGCAAGTAAACTCTGTCAATTCAGTACAATATAAAAATATAAAAACTCTAAAATATGGAATACGTTAAACATTGAATAAGATTTTTTTATTCCTTGGGGATAAGGTCTGTGGAAATTATATATTGGAATTTGAAACAAAAGCAAGAGTTTTACTAAATAGTTATTCATGTTCTTAAATTCCCATTTCTACATGTGACTTCAAAATCACAATCCAGTCTTCAAAGGGATGTTATAATTATGCAGGTACAGATGCAGAACTCCTACATCTCCCACTTACATACCACACACACCTACCTAAATATTTCTTAACAATATTTTCTCTACAGGCTTTTAAATTTATGAAGGTAATTATATTTCCACCTCCTGATTTTCCCCATATTGCAGTGATCAAACATTGTACAAACAGGATTAAAACATTTATGTTTTAATCAAGATCATTTTCCTGCTGGAGCTATCATTTGCATCAAGGGCAAATGTATGAACACAGTTTGAAAATCATCCAAGAGGCTAGAATAATCCTGTGGAACAGCATTTAACCAAGATTCTACATCATCAGCCAAGAACAATGCATGCTCATGACTCTTTGTGGTGATATACTCACATACTCTCTGGTTTACATTGGATTCATTTTCTGAAGATAAGTTTCTATACCAAATGACATTCTAGAGCCTTGTTGAGTATGTGACTAAATGAGTTAGAAGTTTCCAGTGTTAGAGACCTGTCCTTTCGTGACAATGGAAATTCTTACCATGAGTGTTAAACCTAGTCTGGTCTGCTATTCCAACTCAATCTAATTATGTGGGAAATGTCTTATTTGAAGAAAGAACATGAGTTTTGTTTGAGATTACCTGAGAGCTCCATTACTTATTAGATTTCTGACAGGTGGCAAATAATGTGACTTAGTAAAGCCTTAGTTTATTCATTATAAAATGAAAATAATAAAACTAAGAGTTTGTAGAGGCAATTAAATGGAATAAAACTTGTAATAAACCTAACAGAGCAAGTTACACATAGCAGGCACCAAAATAATATCAATTTCCTTCTGTATAACTGAGGAAAGAAGGCTGGGTTCTAAGAATAGACTAACATGAAGTGTGAAAAGATAAATAATATTATTATGATAAAATAAAAAGCTATAAAAATTATGTTTTCAACTTTTCCCTCTAATTACATTCCCTCTCCTTATTTGATCCCTTGTTTTTCTCTCTCATTTAGAGGATTGTACTTCCTTTTATTCAGCCTAACCATTTTACATACACAGATACATACTTTGGCCATTATGCCTAAAAATATTTTTAAGCAAATGTATGAATATTAGACCAAAATACATACTTATTATTGTGTATGAATTATTTGACCTCTTAAAATGTATTTTTACACCAAGTGGTAGCAACAAATGTGATGAATCAATAAAATTAAAAGCCACCACACATTACTGGCTTATCAAAAAGCACATATATTCATGCTTCTGATGTGGTTATATAAACACATTACCATGCTGTTTCCAAGCAGAAGTTTGTGTAGCTTGGCAGTCCTAGAAGGACTGAAAAAGTTAACAAGAATTATCACTGTATCCATTATGAAACTCTATTCTACATGTTTTGACATAACTACTATTTTACTTATTTGATTAACAAAAACGAATATTCATTTTTCCTTAAAAATTTTGACTCAAGAATATTATTAGATAAGTCTTGATTTTACTGTAGGTATTTGCAGGAACTCATTCAACTTTCTAGAAACTTTTGCCCAGAATAACTAAAAATGTCTACTTTAAAAGAAAGTTTGCTGAAAATTTGTTCAGCTTTATCACCTATAAAAATGGCTTTGTAAGCCAGGCATGGTGGCTCACACCTATAATCCCAGCATTTTGGGAGGCCAAGGTTGGCAGATCTTTCAAGTTCAGGAGTTTGAAACCAGCCTGGGCAACATGCAAAAAACTATCTCTACTAAAAATACAAAAATTAGCTGGATGTGGTGGCACAGGCCTGTAATCCCCGCTACCTGGATGGCTGAGGCACGGAAACCTTTTGAATCTTGGAGGCAGAGGTTGCAGTGTGCTGGGATCATGCTGCTGTACTCCAGCCTGGGCGACAGAATGAGACTCTCTCTCAAAAAAAAGAAAGAAAATAAAGAAGGTTTTGTGATACCATGTTTTACATATCAGTTATGATTGTGATGTCTCAGTTTGCAGACATGTTCATTTCATTAACTTTTATTTTATTTTTTAAAGTATTGAAAATCAGCTATGAAATGTCATTTCAAAATGCTTCCATCTGATCATAGAAAAAAATTATACAAATCCCAGTTGAAAGACATTCTGTAAAATACCTGATCGATATATCTTGAAACTATGAAAGCCATCAAAAACAGGAAAAATCTGAGAACTCTCACTATCAAAGCAACATTACTGCTCAATATAATACTGGATGAGATCTTGGAACAGAAAAAGATTAGACAAACAACAGAATATAATATGGATTACAGTTAACAGTGTATCAATATTATTTAATTGATAATAATAGATGTGCCAAACTAATATCTTAGCAAAAAGAAAAACTGGATGTGGGGTATATAAGAGCTCTCTATATTATCTTCAGTTTTTAAATTAATTATAAAACTATTCTAAATTAAAATTTTAATTTAAAAAATGCTCCCTTTTAGAAATTCATGTCCATTTTTAATCTTGTAATGGTGCTCAAATTTAAAGCAACAAGTGATTTTTAATCATTCAGCATTAAAAATGTTCTTGCCCTTAAAATTTGTTATCTTGTGCAGATAACATATATAGGCAATAAATATTTGACAAAATGACCCAAGAACAATATACAATTAAGGGATAACATGAAGAGATAAGACAAAGAAGAACTCTTGGCATTGAGAAGTAAATGTGCAAAAAAGTTAGCTGTCTCAGAAAACTCTTTCAGGGATGTAGAACAGTGCTATTCAATAGAACTTTCTGTGATGATGGAAATGATTTAATGTGCTGTATAACAATAGCCACAGGTACCTGTGGCTATAGGGAACTTGAAATATGGCTAGTGTGACTGAGAAAATGAATGTTTTATCTTCTCCAGTTTAAATTAAATTGGATTTAAATAGCAATATATGACTAGTGACTACTTTATTAGTAAGTGTGGAATTAGTTTTTGAGCTGAACACAGAAGCTCAAGTATAACTTGGGTAGATATTCCATTTCGGTGCAAGAACATGCTATAGTTAAATAAAATACACCATGCTTGTGGAACAGTGAGTGGATCCGTGAGCTATTACATCAATCAACCTTCAAATCTATCCCACCTCTGTACTTCTTATTCTTTGATCCAACTCATTTTCTTTGTAAGCCAAGTTTAGTTCTTCGTACGAGCTACACATCCAAATTTATCTTCTTTTTAAGGTATTTTTCTTCTAGTTTAAACCAGGTCTTTAGAAGAGAAAATTGAAAGAAGCAAAATTATAAAAGAGAAAGAAAAGGTATATCTGATCTATGAGGGAGAACTTGCTTTTTTATGTCTCTGATGTTCTAATCTGATTTTATGCCATAGTAAATTGTGATTAGTCCCATTTAGCTTAACTTTATTTTTATACTAGAGTGTTGGCAGCCACCGTTTTTAGATTGGTTAGTTGGAGCTCTTATAAAAAGGATATAACTTTCATCCTTCCTTACAACTTCTGTCTACCTTCATTGTAAAAGCTTGAAGAGCTGAGTTAGATATGAGAATGCTTCTTCTATGGAGGCAAGCACTTAGCAATCTGAGCTGTAAATCAGAGAAAGATGTATCAGGTAGGTGAGGATTACTGCTACCATGTAATTTTCCACCAACCGCTCTAAAATTGCCTAGAAGCCTGAGCCTAAGAAGAAGATTATAAATATTGATTATTCATCTTCCCATAAAAAACCATTAAGAATAATTCCATTAAACCTTATATCATGTTTATATCATTGACCACCAAAAGTTCAATTCTCAAAGGTCATCCATCATCATCTGAACACTTACACCTGAAGTCTCTCTGTAGCCCTCCACTAATGTGACCCTATATCCCAACCCTCCCCAGTGCGTAAACATTTCCATTAAAGCTCCTGGGAATGCCCTTTCAGTCATCAACAAAATTGCCTGTACACTCACAATCTTCTATGAGCATTAGCTTCACTTTCTTGCTTTAATTGAAATCTAGTATTTCTGAGGTCACTTCTTTTCTTGAAGCTCTCTCAAGCAGAGAATAGATTGACTCTATTTTCTGAGAAAGTTTGAAGGTGGTATCATCCTTGCTTCTCATTGCTGGCCAATTGATTGGCAGATCTATGCACTTACAGAATATTTCTCTCTCCTTGTCTCTCAATCAAGGTAGCTGCTTTGAACTATATGCCGTCAGATTATACCAATTCTTGTCCCTCCTTGTTTGAGTATTTTCCAAATTCCCAGTCACTTTCACTCATTGAAAATTTTAGTGACTGGTTTATATGCTTCTTTTCAAAAACTACTTCAGTTATTATTCTCTGAAATAATAAATTCTAAATAGAAAATTAATCTATTAACATCTAGACTGCTTAGTCAGTTTCAGCAACATATTTTTCTAAAATCTACTTCAGTCACACTATTTTGTAATCATAGCTTAAAACTTGGCATTAATTGTAACAAAATTTGCAGTTTAGCCGTCTCTCTGAACAGAGATTCTTATTATTCCAGGTTTCTAGTATCTCATCTCAACAATTTTATGAGCCCATTAGAGCTGCTAATCCATTGACCATCCTATCACTTTTTCATCATGCATTGATCACCTAATTTCATCATTATTTTCTTTACCCAATTTAAGTCAATGTTCGATCACTAAGATTACTCTGTAGCCTTTACTTACAAGTCCCTTACCTATAGTTACTCCATCATACTTCCTGGAAAAGTCCTAATCACGGTTAAATGCTACTTTCTGCAGTAATACACCTTTACTTAGGAAGTGTTGAAAAACATACAACTGTACTGATTGGACTCTCTTTTAATTCATATGTTCCAATGCTAATGTTGTTGTTCTTTAGAGTCTATAACTCATGTAACTTACTTTTCTCATCTCTTAAGTGATTCTTTCAAATCCTTATGTATACTCTGTTCTCAAATACTAAACACTTGTTTTTATTCCAACTGGTAATTTCAATTTCTATTTGCTTGAACACAGAAGCAACCAGGAGAGATCCCTTTATTTCTTTACCACTAAATTTAGCAAACTCTTCATATGTGTGCACACCGTCTTTTGTGTCATGCAAGAGCAAGAGACTAAAATGCTAAGGCCAATTCTTCTTCTGCACCTGACCTCACCTCTTCTTTCCTATACAAGAACTTTGCTTTTAATCATTATTCCTCTTTCCTAAATTGTCTGCTTTTTCTGTACTGTATCTTTAGGATCAGTTCAAGAATTACACATATGCATAATGTGAGCAAGTCTCATATGGTAGCCTCTTTTACTCATTGTGGTATTCACTCAAAAATCCCCTCCAGAGAAGCCTCCACTGACTATCCTATCTAAATACAATGTCTAAACTTATTAGCTCTTGCTCTAGCCTGTTTTATCATTTCTTGATAGTACTAGTGATCACTGGAAATTATGTTTGTTCATATATGAATTTATACAGTCAGTCTGCTGTGTGAGAATGAAAGCTACGTGAGGTTATTCTATTTATGTGGCTCATCACTTTTTCTCATTCCCAAGAACAGTGCTTAACACCTAGTATATAATGAATAAATATTTTTCTGAATGAGTAACTAAATTCTGAGGTCTAGCATATGTATGAATAAAAATGCTAGTCTCTGTTCCATTAAAAGATGGCTATGGTTTTCCTTTATGCAGAAAAAAAATTCTGATAAATATTTGTGGTTTAGATAATTGACTCTTCTTAAAGTCTGGGATCAAGACTATTGCACACTGGCACCTCCATTATCTCATTCAGTTCCTGGATCACAGTAGATTTTGATCATTGAAAGTAAGAAAAAGTTCAAATTAATTGACTAGTCCTAGGCTTAAAACCATGGACTTAATATAATGTTACATTTCATGATACTATTGTTAGTGTCCTGAGGAAATGGCACTCCACAAAAGACCACGAATGACAGGTCAGGCTCCTCAGTGCTACAGTAAAGATGGAAGTTAGCAGAATTTGGCAGAAAAGGAGAGAAGCCCACTTTTCCTCATGTGGGTTTAAGTCAAATGAGAGAAAGGGAAGAGATGGGCAAATGAAGTACAAACATTATTTTTGTTAAACTAGATAGTTTATGTGAATAGCAACAATGGGTTTCCAAATACAGAAGCTCAGAATAATCCAGACTTTCCATTTGTACTCAGAATGACTAAATACAAGATTCCCAACGTGAGGTCCTGCCCTGTAAATAAAAGGGAAAAGAAGTGTATTATAAGTATTCTATAGTCAATAACTCTATGATAAGTTCTTATTAAAAATTCTTCAACTGGAATTCAATTCTACTTCTGGAAGATGCTAGTGAAATAATAAAGACCATGATTTTTATACTAATGAATGTCACCCTACAGAAAAACACAAAGAATGGAGTATAAGGACTCGCTAAGAATAAGCCCCATGCTATGGAAGACAAAATAATATTCTTGGCTTGTACACTTAGAGAACAAAAAAGGAGTCTCAACTAAAATTTCTACTGCAAAGTGAGTAGTATATAAAAATGTTTTAGTATTGGTGAGAAAAAAAGAAGTAAGAGATCATCTCTGGAATTTTTGACATTAAATAATCTGGATATACTGTCTTTGGAAGAACTTATATGCCAGTTATTTATTGTCACAGTAATACTGCAGTGATAACACCATAGAACAGCCAACCACAAAATTGCATATGTCTATAATCAAGTGGAGGTCAGCTAAGGGGCTCCCCTAACCTTGGTTATGCTTGCTGAGATACCTGGAGCTTAGATGGCTATTGAGTGAGGTAGACTGGCTTCTGCCAGAGTGACCAGGGCAACTGGACATCTGCCTTGTGACACTTAGTCCTAGTGTCCCAGGTTAACTGCTGAGACACAAGAAAGACTATATTGAAATATGTCAGGCCTCTTAAGGTCTAGGTTCATACTAGGCACCTTCTCTTATAAATCATTCTATGGCTCAAAGCAAGATATATGTTCAAGTTTAGGATGAAGAGGTGAGTAAATATATTCCATCTCTTTTTTGGAAAGATTGCAAGGTCACATGATAAAGGGTATAAATATAGTTGAAGGTAAGAATTAGGACCACAGTGGAAGGCAAAGGATAAGCAAGGCATGTTTTGCATGGTGGCAGGAGAGAGGGTGAAGTGGGGGAAGTGCCACACTTTTAAACCATTAGATCTTGTGAGAACTCATTCACCACCATGAGAAGAGCAAGGGGGAAGTCTACCTCCATGATTCAATCAACTCCCACCATGCTCCTCCCCCAACACAAGAGGGTTACAATTCACGATGAGATTTGGGAGGGGACTCAGTGCCAAATGATATCACTTATTATGAATGAGTGTAGTAAAGAAGATAAAGAGTCAATAAAACATGATTCGGAAAAGAAAGAGAAAAGAGGAGTAAAGACTTAAAAGAGGGAAGATGAACAAATAATAGGTAGAATAATTATATTAAATTAGGACATGAACAGTTTCCTTCATGTGTATAAAAATAGGTGATCCATTGTTCTTTTGTTGCTTAAATTTTTCTTATTGACTGTGATATGGGAGAAAAAATAATGACAGAGGTTTTAGGCACATGTGTATCAGGGAAACATAGATCAGCCTTTGGTCCAAGACTGGTTCTGAACTTGAGTATGGACTTTACAAAATTCATACTGTAGGTACTCATTGGGTCAGTATGTTTAATTACAGTGGATGTGTTATATATCAATGAGTGTGTAGAATAAGTATATAATGATAATGTATTATGCCTATGAGGATGTGTTATGGGTATTCATTTCAGTGCTTTATGACATCAATGGGTTAAACTACCACTTGCTTACTTTCTCCAAATGAAAACCAGCTAAAACCATCAAAAGACATGTCCGTCCAGGTCATCTGAACAGATTAGTGGTAAGAACAGACAAAAAGTGCAGCTTTTTCATTCTACCAGCAATGTTTACTCTAAAGATCTATCTAAATAATCTAATTGCTGACTGTATATTAAGTAGAAAAAAAAAACAACTGAATTTATACTTTTAAAGCCAGAGAATGTAATTGAAATTCTTTAGTGATTTCTGTCCAGTCTACACCATTCAATTCACTTTCCTATTAGAAGAAAATTACTTGGGTCAAAAGTCATTGCTTTAAGTTCCTATGTATATATTATAAGATACAGAATGCTAAATTTGAAAGCTATCAAGTTTCTGATAAGGACTTTTGTGGTAGGAAATCTAATTTTGTATGGTTATAGTTATTATTGAGCATTGTGGAGATTTAGGCTCTCACTCCTACACTTGGATTGCTGATTCAGTAGAAATGTGCTACAACTAAGTTCTCTGGGATTGTACCTGAAGTCTTTCTCTATGGTATTACTTTTTCTTAGTCTGTCTCAGAAAGCTATACTGACATGTTGCTTCCCAAGAATGTCAATGTGCTTTCTCTTTTATGTGTTTTCTTGGAAATACAGCCTGTTGAAAGAAACAAGTGTCAACTTCTACATTAAACATATTTTACCTAAAATCTATAAAGCTTCCATCCCTTTGAAGATTGTTACAGGTTTATATGTCAGTTTAATATACCATATTCTCCCAGTAAGGCTGGTATTATTTCAAAGTAATCCCATACTTACAAAATACAAGTAGAAGTTAGCAAGACCTTAATAATCAATTTTATCTTTCATAAATGCATAGATCAATTGTGATGATAAATGTATTCTGACATTAATAATAATTTATTTTTACCTTTTGGGCATTCTTGAAAATTCATATGCAGATTTTGCATTTTGTAGATTTTATAAACTAAATGTTTTATACCAGTGTGATTTTGATGAGCATGTAAATGAAGCAGAAATTTTTCAGTAGATGAATGTGTATTCATAATGAAAATGGGCAGTCTAATCTTTGATGGATTGTTCAAGAAATGTCCTATATTTTCAATGTTTCCAAGCCAACTCAGTGGTTCTGTGGAAGATGAGACATATGTTGTTTTTTCTTATAATCATTTGTTTCACAGATTATATTGAGTAAATTACATGTGTCAAATACTTTTCTAATCAATAGAATAGAATTGTTTGTATTCCCAATGTCTTTCACAGAGCCCTATCATAGAGGATGTTTAAAATGTTTGTGGTTGTATATTGTCTCCTTTGCCTCTGCAAAGTTTAGTTGCTCTATGCTTATTATTGTTACATTTATGGAAAATTAAGTTTTTGGAAAAAATATACTTAAAAAAATCTGTGTTGCATTATAAAGCCAAATAGAAATTTTCTCATGACTTGAGGCTATTATGGAATGTTACTGCCACTGTACTTTTTCATGAGACTAAATTATTGAGAAGCAGTAAATTGCCTCAACTAACAGCCTAAGATTTTTCCTCCTATGATTGCCTGAACAGATATTTTAAATTTAGGTCTGTGTGTTTCTGCAGGAATAAATCTACTCAGGTAGTCTTAGTGAGATTTGTTCAGTATTAGAAAATTTATCCTGCCCCACATAACTTCATCACAACAATATCACAGCAGTTAAAACGAGTCTTATTAAAATTTCTGTCTTTGAAGTTAAAACTTTCACCTAAAAATTTTGGAATGAAATGACAGTACCCAAGAAAATAAATTTCTTTTCTTATGCTTAACATAGTTATAATTTGTCAGGTAGATGAAAAAGAGGAGAATATAGATCAAGCAGGAAATTTTAAATGATCAGTATTATTGAAGAATATTTTACATTAAATTATTTCACTCACTTTATTTAATTGAATAAATTTTGTAAAAGGTATCACTGTGTTATTGCCAATGCAATCAAGAAACAGAAACATTATCTTCACCAAAAAAAAAAGGTACCTCATAGTACTTGATGTTGAAATGCATATTCCCATCCCTGGTCCATTGCAGCCATACTCTTTGTACCTATAGTTTTGTTTTTCATAGAATCTCATATTAATTGAATCACATAAAATGTGACTTCTTTCACTCAACATAATATCCATCCATTAGGTTAAGGGTATTGGTAGTTTATTTAACCATTTATATTTTGATGAAACATTTGTATTGTGACCAGTTTTTGGCTATTACAAATACAGCTGCTATGCAAATTCTTGTATGAGCCTTTGTATGTTCGTTCATATGTTTTAATTTTTCCTGACAAATACCCAGAATTGAGATTGCTGAGCCATATGGAAAGTCCATGTCTAGCTTTATAAGAAACTGTCAAACTGTTTTCCAACATGCTTGTACAATATTATATGTCTACTGGCAATGTATGAGAATTTGAATTGCTCTACCTTCTCACCCACACGTAGTATTGTCAGCCTTTAATTTCTTCTATTCTAGTAGGTGGATAATGATGTCTAATTGTGGTTTCATTTACATTCCCCTGGTGACTAAAAATGTTGATTATCTTCACATTTGTTTTTTGGCCATTCACATACTATTGTTAGTGAACTGTATGCGCATATCTTTTGCCCATTTTTAATTGACTCATTTGTCTTATTGTTCGGCTGTGAAAGTTAGTTATATACGCTCCATACATGTCTCTTTAATCATATATAAGATTTATAAATATTTCTTCCAGTTGTGACTTGTCTTTTCATTTTCTCAGCAGAACCTTCAGAAGAGCAAGCATTTTCTTCTTTTTTTCGTGTTCTTTTTTGGATGCAGTTCAATTTATCAAATTTTCCTTTATATTTTGTTCTTTTGGTGTTCTAGCTAAGAACTCATTTTTCAACCCAAGGCTAGAAAGAGTTTTTCCTATATTTTCTTTTAGAAGTAGTATAATTTTTACTCTTTCTTGTGTTTAGTTGTGAGGTAAAGGTCAAGTTCTATGTGTACATGTATATATGTATACTACTTTGTATACTGATGTCCATTTCTGCATGTATAACTTGTTGAAAATACTCTTTATTTTATTATTGAATATCACCATATTTGAGTGAGTCTCTATACTGTTTATTTTGTTTCACTGATTATGTTTATCTTCACATCAATATTTTGATGAAAATCTCAACTACCAAATAACTTGAAATTAGATACTATAAATTATAGTGATTAATATAAATTTTATGAAGCATTCAACAAAGTTCCATAAGGAATCAACTTCTGAACTGCTGCAGGGCAGAGAGTCTGGGTTTAGTCTTTAAAAGAATCTCAGATCAGGTAAATTTCTGCTCCATCCTATTCCTCCCTTTTGAGCTGCATGTTTGCCCCATGTCGTTCCTCTGTCCTGTCTGTCCCTTGCTCCTTGCATTAAAAAGATGTAAAATACCCTGCAAAAGCTCTATTACCACATTTACAACTATTTCTTCTCTAAAAATACTATTCAATTGTATCACCATTGTGCAAAGGGCTCTCATATACACATCTCAAAAAAGCAAACCCTGAAAGACATCTTTTGTAGTATCAAATACTACCTATAATATGAAAATTCACAAACCCATATGTGTGTCCAAAGTTTCTCTCCCAAACTTAAGACCCATAAATCCAACTATTTTCTGAACCCTTCCTGTTCAGACAAAGCCAATGTATCCCAAAGTGAATTCATCAACTTTCTTCACTAAATCTATTGTTGAAGAAAATTAGCTTTGACAATCAAGAGTAGAAAGCAAGGATAGAGGGGATAAGAGATTGCTGGATTTCAATGCAAGCATTTTAATATCTTTTTTTAAAAAGTACACATTGATTACTTTTGTAAAGTTTATAAAACATTATATATAACGTAATTCAAAAGGAAAAAAAAATTCACTCTATCTTGAAAAGGAAGTACATCCCAAATGGAATGAGATCCTGGAACTATGGGGAAGTACAAAGCACTCTAGGGAGTCTTGAATTCCAGCCACGTGGTGGCACAGAAGGAATGGACACTTTTCCCTTCACTTCAAGTTTATTCTTTCTCCTTCCACAATGGTCTAGCAAAAAATAAACGCTCTCTGTGTTTTTATTTAAGTGTATATGCTAAAATATTTTTGTGGAAAAAAGACAAATATCTTTTATATAGCCTAGTGATAAACTGACAAAAATAATTTTTTAAAAATACTTAGGTGATAAATTATATCAGAGTATTTCTAATGAATATTGGGCACTGATAAAAACAATTTCTAATGTATAATGAGGCTGATTATTTCCTTCTTTTGGTTTCTATAATTACATTTAAAATATCCCTTCAAGGTGAAAGGAATTGTACTTTTAATTTTTTAATATAATATTGAGCATATTCAATTAAGGCTGTCAGCATAGCAGAGTTGATTCTGTGCCTGCTATTTGGAGACGTGCTATCACAGACCTTGAAGAAAATTTTGCTCTATTGTAAGAGGAAGATTTGTGTTATTAAATACATGGAAACAAACACAAAGGAAAAGTTGAAGATAGGGTTGAATAATGTAAATGTTCACTCTGAATTTATCTACTTCTAAGGACGCACATTAAGTAACTAAGTGCATTTTAACATATTAAATACACTTTGTATATAATGTATTAAAATACACTTAGTTTAAATAAGACAAAATGTGCCTATATGTTTTATGACCTCATTCTGAAACAATTTTCTGGTGTAGCATTGTTCCAAATAGTCTAAAGAGAGGATGTTTCATCTTGCACCATTTTATCTCTGTAGTTCTAAGAGCAAGCAACACATCTTAGTGATTAGAATTTATTTCTTGATTTAGGGACAGTGTGTCTTCTCCTCTATATTTGCTTTATAAAGGCTCACATATTTGTGGTTACTCTATGTCTGCCCTGAGACTTCTATTTCATGTAACAAATATTAGTGAATTCATTTTATTTTCTTAAAGTTTATTTTTACCAACACATGTACTTTTCTCTTCATCCTTTTGAAGTAAGTCCAAGCAAATCAATGTAAATAGACCTCAAAATTTGCCATCTTCTTTTAAGATGGTCTGTCCAATTGTGACAAAGATTTCATGTTAATATTCTTAATTTCCATTGGAATATTTCTATTTTTATTGTAGTATAAGAAAACCCAAACATATGTTGGATATTACTGTATTGCATTTGAGACTAAAGCCCTATTAATTTGTTTCTGCCTACAAAATAGATGACAGTAGAAGTTCATTTTGAGGATTCTAAATATTACAAATATTCAAATATTAATTTTTTAAAATTATTTTTTAAATGATTACCTATTTAAAAGTCATGGCTGTGTAATAACTGAGGAATCAATTGTAAAAATGAAAAACTGAAGTGTTTGCACCAGAGAGCCAAAAGAATAGATGAGGAACAAGTGATGGAAAAAAGATTGCTTTTTATGTCATTTCAATTTGTGAACCATATGATGCACTACCTATTTAACATAAACTGAAAGGTATATGATGGTGGCATTAGCTATTCTCAAAAAAGCTAAAAATGAATGGTAGGTGTTTGCTCAGCGGCTCAATCTATGTGACCCAGACAAGTTGTTGTCTTTTTAATGATGATTGAGAGTATTGTAAAAATTGCATAGATTTTATGAAAGATGATTTGTTACAAAACTGGAGATACTCCAGATGTACAGGCTGAAGGAAAGATTTGAAAAGGAAAGATGAAACAAGAGGAAGCAAATGACACTGACGAATGTTTTTTAAAATGCTATTGTATCATCCTCTTCTTTGGTTTCACACATGCTGTTAAAACTAATCCTGATTAACTGCTTTCCTATAGCACTATCTATAGATCAGTAATTATTCTCTTGGAAATACAGTTTCTTGCTTTTTTTTGTTATTAAGCACAGTGCCTTTTGCCATTTTTAAGGGGAGAAAAGCAATACTGCTCATTTATTTTCAAAATGAAATATTAGCAATACAGTTATTTTTCCACTTTTATTAAATATTTAGAATTTATTTTTTCTCTAGTTTTAGTTAAAGCCAGTTATTTTAATATATATAAAATATAGATAGTATGTTTTTCTGCTGACTTACATGATATGTTTATGGACAGTACAAAGTTGTTTGGAACAAATATTAATAAATTATTGACTACTTATGAATCCATATTATGCAAATATATTAAATACCACAATACCATCTTTATTATTTATTACTGTGTTCTTCAGAATGCAAGCTATCAAATCATAGAAATATTGCTAAAATAGAGCAGGGCCTAACCATTGAAGTTTATTTTTAGATGGAGTCTTGCTCTGTTGCCTACGCTGCAGTGCCGTGGTGTGATCTCAGCTCACTGCAACTTCTGCCTCCTGGGTTCAAGCAATTATCCTGCCTCAGCCTCCAGAGGAGCTGGGATTACAGGTGCCCACCACCATGACAAGCAATTTTTTATAAAATATATTTTTAGTAGAGACAGGGTTTCACCATGTTGGCCAGGCTAGTTTACAGTTCCTGACCTCAAGTTATTCACTCACCTCGGCCTCCCAAATTGCTAGGATTGCAAGTCTGAGCCACTGCATCTGACCTAAAGTAATATTTGAATACAATGTAATATTCTTCCCCAATATTCTAATGTTTAATTTAAATTTATAATGAACTTTAGGGATTATCAAGCTTGAAATTATTCATTTTTCAAATGAAGAAGAAATTAAATGGATAAAAGTCTAATGATTTCATCAACATCACGGGACTAGTTAGTAGATTGAGCACAGGAATGAAAATTGCTGTCTTTTAGTCCAGTGTTCTTGCTTCTAACTCATAAACTCAATTTGCTTTTTGGAAGACTCTTCTAATGGTTATGAAAATTTGGAAATGAATTTGACTATATCCAGT
The DNA here is from genome assembly GCF_049354715.1 of Callithrix jacchus. Classification (NCBI taxonomy): domain Eukaryota; kingdom Metazoa; phylum Chordata; class Mammalia; order Primates; family Cebidae; genus Callithrix; species Callithrix jacchus. The sequence goes on from NC_133522.1 coordinate 23,732,610, forward strand.
TGATCTTAAGGCATAGTCATGTGTTTTGACATTGGATTGGATTTAGTTTTGAGGCATTGTTTTTAATTCAAGAACGTTGACTACTATTGGATATAGGACTGGATTCTGGGCATTCCATTCCAAGATTGGAATCAAAGGATAAATAAGTGTTAGAGGAAAAAGCAATAGGGAAGTCTTCTAGAAAACATTTCTAGAGCAAAACAGAACACAATAGAGCATTGAGAAATTCAAGAAAGAAGATGAACTGAAATACAAAGGCAAATGGTAAGCAAAGAAACAAATACAACTTATATTTAGTATCAACTAAATGTTGATGTGAAACACAGACTGAGTCAACTGAAACTAAAAAGCCAGATGATCTCAACATGTGTGTTGGTGTAGGTGACATGAAATAGTCAATGGAAGCATGGTAACACTTTTGTCTCACTTGGGAAGAGGCTACAGATAGTACTAAACTTTAGATATTGATATAAAACTGTACTGGGATTAAATCATTGTACTCACAAAAGAAATAGGATGAATAGAAATAGGATATATAATTTCCAAATCACCAGATAAAAACAACAAAAAGGAGTGAAATGCAATACAAATATTAAAAATAAAAGGATGAAATATAATAGACAGGGTAACTTAACAAAACCACTGTGGGTTGAGAAATTTTAATATTATATATTTATATGTCTAAATATAAAAATTAAAGGTTTTTTGGTAATGAGAAAAGTTACACTGACAAAAACACAAGAATCAATTAAAAATTCACAATTGTTAACTAAAGACTTTGTTTTTCCCAAATCAACAGAACAATTTTTCCAGTCATTTCCATGTCATACAGTAGCTTTACATGAAAGAAATTTTGTTTTATATATATGTATTTATATGAATTAATTAAGTATTTTGGATCCAATGTTTTTAACAAAGTAGACTGGACTCAAGTATAATACCTTAAATTATCCTTACCCTTCATTCACATTTAAATCCATCCTGTATAGTACCATACTGGAGTAAAGAACTCTCAATTTGTTGCTCTCTTTGCTATTGTTTGCAACAATGAAATTGGGGGAAGAAGTGGGTGGCCAGAAAAAAAACCCTACTTCTTAAATTTTCAAATTATAATGAAAAATGTTTCATTCTTACTCAGAATATACCTAGCATTCATGCGAATCTGGAAACTAACCAGTTTCTTTACAAAGAAGGTTTTCTAAATATGTAACAAGAGCTACAACTGCCAGATAATTCTAAATAAGTTAACAGTTTTCTCCTAGCTCTAAAAATACTAAGAAATTCTTCAGTGTTTCTGTTCTAATTTTCTTCATGCTAATTAGATGAGATTGTCATTGTAGAAACAACCCTACTATGTTCTTTTTCTCCTTTAATTGGCACATTAGATCATTATCTGTGCTTTAATGACCCAAAGGGGTAACAATTACAGCTGTTACACTGAAGCCTCACTGAAATGCCCTTCTTGGGGTCCATGCCACAGGCCCACTGGAAAGAAAGTTAGTTATGAGTCACAGTGTCCCTGTGGTAATTAAACTGCTTTTCAGCTGTGTCCCATGTGTATCTTGTTCTATGTCAGGAAAAACTTGAAATCCAGAGAAACTTCCATAAAACAAATGTCATCTACATTGTAAGACTCATACAAATTCTTATCCTGAAGAAATAGCTCTCTGTAAGATGGAGAGTTGTCATGATAAAATTCCCATTAACATGGATCACATCTTTGCACTAGTTAATATACTCTTATATTTAAAACACTTCTAAACTGATAGATGTCATGCCCCACAACATTTGTTCCTATTTATATGACTTGTCTTTTGCATTATTATTTGAGTAAATAGTTGTTATAAGTAATTTCTTTCATAATAAGAACTTTCAAATTAATACAGTGAACTTATCCCAATGCAGCTAAGAAAGAAATAAATAATTTGTATTAGCTTATTCTCATGCTGTTAATAAAGATATACCCAAGACTGGGTAAATTGTATAAAGAAAAAAGGTTTAATGGGCTTATAGTTCCATATGGCTGGGATGCTTAACAATCATGGTGGAAGGGAAAGGAGGAGCAAGGGCATGTCTTACATAGTGGCAGGCAAGAGGGTGTGTGCGGGGAAGCTCCTCTTTATAAAACAACCCGATCTCACGAGACTTACTCACTATCATGAGAATAGCACAGGACAAACCTGCCCCCATAATTCAATTACCTCCCACTGATCCCTCCCATGATAAGTGGGGATTATGGAAACTGCAATTCAAGATGAGATTGGGTATGGACACAGCCAAACCATATCATAATTCCTGGTAAAAATCTAAAATATGTGTTTCCATTATAACAGAACTGTGATATAAATTGATAGTCTTAGAGTCAATTATTTTTTTTCTTGAATGTATAATTTGGGGATCTTAATAACAAGAATTAGAAGAAAAAAAGATTGATCAGTTACAAAAATACAAATACTGTGGGAGGCAGGGGCGGGTGGATCACTTGAGGTTGAGACTTTGAGACCAGCTTGGCCAACATAGTGAAATCCTGTCTCTACTAAAAATACAAAAATTAGCTTAGTGTGGTGGCAGGCACCTGTAATCCCAGCTACTTGGGAGACAGAGGCAGGATAATTGCTTGAACCCAGGAGGTGAAGGTTGCAGTGAGCTGAGATCACACCATTGCACTGAAGCCTGGTTAACAAAAACAAAACTCCATCTAAAAAAAAAAATATAGAATCCTCAGTTATAAAAGTACAACAAATCTCCAAACAAAGCTATACTTGTACCTCTGGACGTAAAATAAAAGTTTTAAAAAGTACACAAGCACTCACTGACATGTATTTAATTTAAAATAATGAACAATGAAACATGTTTTAATATTAAAGTTTTTAAGGATCTAGATGCTTAAAAGTCTTATAATCTTTCAATTGTAAATGTCTAAATCTTAGAGGCCTAGCAGATAGGTGAGGAGAGAAGAATACACAAAGCCAAAAAAGAAATATGCCTGGAATGTGATTGATTTTGGGAATTTGTGCAAACACATAGGGTGATGCCTACTGAGAAGTTTGCAGAAAGAGAGTGTAATAAAAAATTACATTTTTTGCTTTAAATCAATAAAAGTAATTTTATAACTATGTAAAATAATTGTGGATCCAGTTGACAGTTTGTTCAAGACTTGTTCACTTTAAATACTCAGATATTTCTCTTGCTCTTATCACCTTAACTGGTCACTTGCCCAAAACGGGCTGTGTTTATGTGTCATGAGATGCTTCTTCCATGACTTTAGTGGCCTCTAAACTCATGTGAAATATATACATTTAAGTCTGGCCCAAAATGAATCACATCTGTTTTTTTTTTTTTGAAACTGTGGCCAACGTAAAGCTTTCAAAAGAAAATGAGAACTAAAAATGCTTCCTTTGCCTTAGCCGTGCAGAAGAAAAGGATGTGAAAGACTATACAATCTTGACATTATGGATATTACTTTATCCCATTATATTTGCAGTTTTAATATCAGAAAACAGTTCTAAAACTAAAATATGGATACATGTCACTGAGTGGCAGAATTGTTTCAATCATTATTGAAGTAGAGAAAACCATTTTTTCCTTTTTATAACATAGACAAATTCTTCATTCTGTGAATGAGAATTAACAACCAAAGGTTTCAGGGGCTTAATATTACAGAAGCTGCAATTAACTATAACAGAGCTTATATAAAAATGGAATCGTAATAAATCAGGCTGAAGTCAACTACCTTTAAACAGCCAGAATACTTACATAAGCATACTATTTTGCTTTTTTTCTTCTCTTTATTTTATACAATTACGTACGTGATTATTTTTACTTCCTGATTCTTTCTTATGGTATTTTATTGCATAGGGAATGGCAACTAAAGAAAATATTGTAGTACTATACGAGTTTTGATAGGGCAGTGTGGGTTAACAAATACACTCCATAACATGTAATAGACCAAAAACAACAGAAATGTGTTGTTCCTACCCTCAATAGTTCAAGCAGCTTTTCAACTGGCAGCTGCCATCTTGTGATAATTCAAAAACCCACACTCCTTCATCTGTGACTGCCAATCCAGAGGCAAGGTTCTTCATATTTTTGTTTCTGTGCCATGGACTCATCTTTCACTCTGTAAAGTCTAAAGATTCTTTCTAAGTACAATGCTTTAAAATACATACAATAAAATAGGGTTTAATGGTAAACAATTATATTGACATACATTTATCAAAATGTGTATATTAAATGAATTTGTGACACAGTAATATGTGTGCTTTTTTTTTTCAGAGATAGGGTCTTACTCTGTTGTTGCCCAGGCTAGAGTGAAGATAATGGCTTACTATAGCCTCAACTTCTAGGCTCAACTGATTCTCCCACCTCAGCCTCCCGAGTAGCTGGGACTATACGCATGAGCCACCTTGCCTGGCTAAAGTTTTTTTTTTTATTTTTTGGAGAGATGGTGTCTTACTATTATTGCCCAGATTGGTCTTGAACTCTGGGCCTCAATGGATTCTTCCTCCTCAACCTCCCAAAGTGCTGGGGTTACAGGTGTGACCCAATGTGCCCAGCCCTATGTGTGCTTTTAAATTAGTATTAAATAACCAGATCTTGCAACACAGTTCTAATAACCACCATAATTTTGAAGTAGTGATGAGGGCAAACAATATTTTGAGATATCTGCAGCAGAAGAACTGATATAAAAATATCTATGACTTTGACTAGGAGTCTATGCTACTGGGATTTGTTGGCTGCCATCATAAGAAAAAGATATGATGAATTTCAGTTAGATCCAGTTAAAATAAAGATATAATTTGTTCCCATCCAAGTTCATGAACTCCCTGAATTCTATCCACAAATCCCCAAAGGCTAAGAATCTCAGCCCTTGTCTGCTCTAAGCCAGCAACAGGGAAAAGTGAGCATTTAGTTTTAGTAGTTTGTGCTGATATAAACTGCAAGTATAATAGAATAAAATAATTCTATTATATTATATATAAAATAAAATACCCACAATGTCAAAATTACATATCCTTCCCCTATTGTAAACTTTGTCCCCAAAATGGCACATATAACTTTCCATTGACCATAATTCAGGCATATAGGGAAGTAAGAAAGGAAGACACAGATTCTATGCAAAATATATTTTCTTTATTTTTATTTTTATTTTACTTTAATTTCTGGGATACATGTACAGAACATGAAGGTTTGTTACTTAGCTATACATGTGCCATAGTAGTTTGCTGCATCTGCCAACCTGTCATCTAGGTTTTGAGCTCCACATGCATTAGGTATTTGTCCTAATGCTCTCTCTCCCCTTGTCTTCTATCCCCCAACAGGCCCTGGTATGTGATGTTTCCCTCCCTGTGTCCATGTGTTCTCATTGTTCAACTCCCACTTATGAGTGAGAATATGCAGTGTTTGGTTTTCTGTTCTTGTGTTAGTTTGCTGAGAATGATGGCTTCCAGCTTCATCCATGTCCCTGCAAAGGACACGAACTCATTCTTTCTAATGGCTGTATAGTATTCCATGGTGTATATGTGCCATATTTTTTTTATCCAGTCTATCATAGGAACACTTTTACACTGTTGATGGAAGTATAAATTAGTTCAACCATTATGGATGGCAGTGTGGCAATTCCTCAAGGATCTAGAACCAGAAATACCATTTGACCCAGCAATCCCATTACTGGATATGTACCCAAAGGATTATAAATCATTCTATTATAAAAACACATGTACATATGTGTTTATTGCAGCACTGTTTACAATAGCAAAGTCTTGGAACTAACCCAAATGCCCATCAATGATAGACTGGAAAATATATTTTCTAGTAGTCAAGTCCATTTCCAGACCTGAAAGAGGCAGTCTAATTTAGGTCCTGTTAAAACTGTTTTGATCAGAGGGTACATTATCCCTGCTCATTAAAATTGTCTCTTGCTATGTTTCCACGCTCTTAATGTTTTTGTTTTTTATTTTCCATTCCCATTTTGGTTTATTTGTTATTGTCACAAAATGTACTGACAGACTCAGATTAAAACTACTATTACAATAACATAGCATGTGAAACAAATATTAATTTCTATTCTCATGAAAATCGTATTTCTACAAGCAAGCTGGCTTTTTACCTAGTAACCATATATTGATGACTCACGGTCAGTATATATTCAAGCTAAGTACCACAGAAATCAAGTAAGCATCTGATAAAGCCCAAATCACACCTCATGGCACACCAAGGAGGAAGGGAATGACTCTCCTTGGAAATCAGAAAAAATATCTAAGTAGAGGGAAAGTTTGGGCTGGGAAGTTAGGAATTCATAGTAATTCAACTGGTGGACCTAAGGAAATTTTATCCCAGAAAATATTGTGAACAAAGGAAAAGAGGAAAAGCACGTTCTGAAAATAATTAATATCATGGGTTGACTGTAGCATGAGGTCATTAGGAAAAATAAAACGCCAGTCAACTCTAAAATATAAAAGGGTCAGATCATGAATCGTCTTGATATTCTACTGAGAACTAGCTCCATCTGGAGACTCCCACCCAGGCAGTGCTGAAGATATTGAGAGGCAGACACCCAGAAAGAACAACAGAGTGGATATATCTGAGGGACCAATAGCCTAAGAGCTGAGGGCTAACAGTGTTCCAGGCCGAAGGCCTTGAGCAGATTCTCATCCACGACTTGCTCTTAGACAGGTAATTCTTATTAGTAAACAGGTGCTCTATATTTACTCATAACTCAGAAATATACCAAGTAGGTAGCTGTTACCCACCTACCAATAATTACAAATTAAAAGGTATCCTCCACAGAGGAGCCATGGGGCAGGGTAAACAATGTTTCTCAACAATGTTCTGCCAAGATTTTGGTACTTACAAACACACACACACACACACACACACACGTCCCTAGTAAGAAAATAACTTGATAGTAGCATAAGGAAGAGAGGAGGCTGAGAGACTGGTTAGATAGCTATTATAAAATTCAGGGAAGAGTAAGTTCTTGTATAAGGTACTGGCTGCGGGAAAGGAAAATGAGTTTAATTATTTTGAGAGATAATTTAGATTTAGAAATAATAGTTCATTAAAGAGAATTTGTTTCAGAATCAAATGTGAGAGAGTAAGTTAAGCAAGAGGCTTCTGATGGTTAACCTTGAGGGTGGTGGTGGTGTATAAATGATGGCAGAAAACAAAGGCAGTGGGACAGACTGAGGGAAAGAAGATAATTTGGGCTCAGTTTGAGATATTTTAGGTTTGCTGCATGAGCAAGATATGCAGTTCACACTCAGACAAACAGTTGAGAGTGTAAGCCTGAAACGTAAGTGAGGGCCATTATTTGAGTCATAAGTCGTCTCGGAAACAGTTAGGACAGATGAGTAAAATCAGTTAGGAAAGGACTATCAACTAGAACATCAGTCAATTTTAAAGCACCTAGAAAAGCAGTTCCACACAGCAAAACAAGACTTTTTCATGCTCGCTGCATTTTGTATTGTATCTAACTAAATGATGGATGAGAATAAAAAACATCAAAAGACTTATAAGAGTAAGGTTTTTAAAATATACCTTGCTGCATTTTCAAGGACAAGATTAAAAGTAGGGGTTTATATATTTATTTTTAAAATATATTATCTTTTATTTCTTTTCTTTTATATACATATTTATTTATCTTTATAGATAATGAATGACAAGTGTGTCACTGTTAATAGTTTCACTCAAATATTGAAGAAATTAGAGCCTCTATTAGAAAATACCTCATAAATCAAAAATGGGCCACATGTCCATTTTTGAATTAACACTGGCAGGGAAATGGAATTACTCCTTGGATTATTAGTCTCTTCCTGGAGGAGGAATGGAATTTACTCATCAAGATACTTAGCTGTATGTATTAGGCATGAAGTAGTGATTACCTGAAAACACAAGCCAGAATGCTCTTGGAAAAAAAGGAGGAGTGGATATTGTGAAGGTGAAAGTAGTGTCTACCTTATCTTGATGATCTGGCTGAGTAAATAACAACAACAACAAATGTTATCATTTTAACCCTTATTATTTCATAGTATTCTAAAGAGTATTAGTTCTTCCTCCTTAATCAAATACCGATTATAAAGGATTTTGTCCTCAGGGTTACCATTCTGAATTAGCATGAATCACTGATACCAAAAATACATGTATAAAAATTGTAGATAACTGAGCCAAATGCAAATAACATCAGAAAATATATTGGAAGATATTTTGATGAACTTTTATGATATATTTATATTTTTAAAATATAACTTTACAATGAAGAGATGTTGTTTGTTTTGTTTTCTGGTTAATGTTCAGTGCCTGAAATGATGCCTCATACATAGTAGGCATTCAATTAATATCTGTGAAATGAATAAATAATGAAAATCTTTATATCACCTAAATTGTGATTTTTATCCTTCTCTGAAAACAGAGTTTTCTCTAAAACTTTTATTTGTGATGACTCTTTTTCTACTATTTAATTTTGTAACATTCTTTCTAAATTTCACTATGTGTAACCTCATTTGCCCTTCAACTGTATCCAAAGTTCTGGATGTAGTCACATTAACTTCTTTCCTTTCCTGGCTTTTAAATATCCTGGCATACTATGTTTTGACTGGGTAGAACTATGTTCTTTTGGATAGCCAACTTCCTTAACCTCCACTTTCTAAAAGAAGCCCAAGGATTCATTGTCCTAGTTTTCAGATTTGATACAATTAGCTTCCTAAAGTTAATTTTCTTAATTCTGCTGACATTTCCACTTCCTTCCCTTAGGGAAAAGAAATCAATTTCATTAACTTGTGATTATTTCCTCAACGTTTCCTTCTACTATTGGAAGCCCATCTAGTTTTTCCCTACAAGAAAGAATCAAATCTGCTATCTGCTCTGGGAATTTTACCTTTATTACAGAAGATCAAGCCATGAGATCTCATTGCTTCAGAACCACTTTGTCATCAGTATTCAGTTTGATATGCTTCTGTCAGTGCTTCTTCATCTTTATTTAAAATTGCTTTAAGTCAACTAAAGAAAACCTTATTAACCTTCTTTTACTGGTTTAGTGATTTATATAATTTCCATTAGGTTTATAATGTAGTTATTTTCTGTGTTCTTATATTAACTTTAATCCAATAATTATTTCCAAACAATCCCATTGCTACACATTTATTCTGGTTATAAAAAGGCATTAATTTCACAAATAATTCTGAAGTGAGTTATCCTTTCTAAGCTCATTCTCTAGTTCCAAGTGCTATTCTACTCATTGTCTGGTATTTATTTTAATAGCATCTTAACTTTGGCCCTGAGATGGGGCTTCCAGATACTCCTTATAAATTCTATCATTCAAAAGTCACATCAAAGCCTATTTTTGTAGTTGTATGGTTATTTCTTCACAAAGGAGTACAGTAATTAATAGATAATGAGATATTTAAAACATACTATGATGATAATTGAAACGATATATGTTAGTGTTTCTAAGTCAACAATTTTATGAAAAAAGCATTAAAGAAAGTGAGCAAGTGAAGTGACAAAAAATTAAAATCTTCAACTGGTTTGAATTGGAAAGAAAAACAAATTGTAAATAAGTTGGTCAGAACCCAGAGAAGAGTTAAATGGATAGCTAAACCTATTTAATAAGTTAAACAAGAAAATATCAAATGACCAAAATGACAAGGTGGTCATATCATAAAAACTTTAAAGTACCTCATATTATGCCTTATTAATTATTTTTATTTCTTCAACTAATATATTTTAAGTGTTAGTATATCTGAGTTACTACAGAACTACTGCATGTTTTTTATTTCTTCAACTAATATATTTTAAGTGTTAGTATATCTGAGTTACTACAGAACTACTGGATGTGAGCTGGAGAAGGTGGATTAAAAATTATGGTATTGCACTTGAGCTGTAAGGGATCCTTAGGGTAGGCCTCCACAGGCAAGAGAAGCATCACACATACATAGTTAGTTCTTTAAAGAAATATAGTCTATGTGTCTGTTTTTGTGCCAGGCCCATGCTGTCTAAGTTACTGTATCTTTGTAGCATAGTTTGAAGCTCCACCTTTGTTCATTTTGCTTATAATTGCATTGACTATTTGGGCTCTTTTTAAAATAAATTTTAGAATAGTTTTTTCTAATCCTGTGAAAAATGGCATTGGTGTGATAGTAATAATATCGAATTTGTAGATTGCTTTCAACACTATGGTCATTTTAATGATATTGATTCTTCCAATCCATGAGTAGAGAATATTTTTTCATTTGTTTGTGTCATCTATGATTTCTTTCAGCAATGTTTCATAGTTTTTCTTGTAGAGATCTTTCACCTCCTTGGTTAAAAGTATTCCTAGGTATTTAATCTTTTTTGTGACTATTGTAAATGAGATCTGTTCTTCATTTGTCTGTCAGCATAAACATTATTGGTATATAAAAATGCTACTGATTTTTGCACATTGATTCTATATGCTGAAACTTTACTGAAGTCATTTTTAAGTTCCAGGAGGCTTTTGGTAGAGTCCTTGGGAATTTTCTAGGACTAGAGTCATATAGTCAGCAAAGAGAGATAGTTAAACTTCTTCTTTTTCCATTTGGATGCCTTTTATTTCTTTTTCTTGGCTGATTGCTGTGGCTCTGACTTCCAGTACTATGTTAAATAGAAGCGGTGAGAGTGGGCATCCTTGTCTTATTCCAGTCCTTCAATAGAATGCTTATAGCTTTTCCCATTTGTTATGATGTTGGCTGTGAGCTTTCCGTAGATGGGCCTTATATTTTAAGGTATGTCCCTTTTGAACATAATAAGTTCATCCTTTTTATCATGAAACGATGTTAGATTTTATAGAATGTTTCTTTTGCACTTACTGAGATAACTATATGGTATCTGTTTTTAGTTCTGTTCATATGGTGAATCATATTTATCAATTCATATGTTTTGAACCAACCTTGCGTCCCTGTAATGAAGCCTAGATAACAATGGCTCAGAAACATGAGAAATGCTCAACATCACTGATAATCCGAGAAATATAAATCAAAACCACAATGACATACTATCTCATACCAGTCAGAATGGCTATTATTAAAAAGTCAGAAAACAACAGATGCTGGTGAGGTCATGGGTAAAAGGCAACACTTAAGCACAGTTGATGGGAATATAAACTAATGCAGCCACTGTGTAAAGCAATTTGGAGATTTCTCAAAGAACTTAAAATGAAACTACTATTTGACACAGCAATCTCATTACTAGGTATACACCCAGAATAAAATAAATCATTCTACCCAAAGACACATATACTCATATGTTTATTGCAGCACTATTCATAATAGCAAAGACATGGAATCAACCTAGATGCCCATTAATGGTGGATCAGGTAAAGAAAATGTTATAAATATATACTATGGAATACTACACAACCATAAAAAAGAATAAAATTATGTCCTTTGCAACAACATGGATGTAACTGGAGGCCATTATCCTAAGTAAATTAATGCAAGAACAGAAAAACAAATACATGTTCTCACTTATCAGTGGGAGGTAAACATTGGTCGTCATGGACATAAAGATGGCAATAACTAACACTGGGGACTACTAGAGAAGGGAGAGAAGGGGAAAAGGATTGAAAAACTGACTGTTAATTACTATTTTCAATACCTGGGTGGTGGGATTATTCATATAAAAACCCTCAACATCACATAATAAACCCACGTAACAAACCTGCATGTGTAACCCGATCTAAAATAAAACATAAATTGTTTTATAAAGAATTTAAAGGGTTTTTTTTAATTTAAAATAAAGACAAATTATTTTAAGAGAAACATGGTAATTAGGAAATGGGTATTCTGTTTAATTAATATTTATCAATGTGTACTGTGTATCAAAATACTTGATTTAAATTTTGTTCATGGCTTTCATCTCAACAATTCTACTTCTAGCAATCAATCTAATGGAAATAACATATAATATTCACAAAGATTTACAGAATTGAACTGCCTAGATCTTCCCAGCACTCAAGGCAGAGTCTGAAGCAAGAACTTGTAATCGTGTAGTGATACCAGGATGCTAGAATGAGGGATAGGAGGGATAAAGGGAAGGGGGAAAAAGCTATAATAAATATAAATATAAATTTTAAAAAGCTATTATTATAAATATAAATTTATAATAAATATAAATATAATAAATATCTATTGTCAAGGTCACTATGATGGCAACTGGGGCTTGGCTTCACCTGAGATGCCAAAAGCCTAGAATGCCTCTAAGTTTTTCTCTGAAGGATCAACTGAGAGATGCATTCCTCCATGAAGGTTTAAGTCTCATTGGTTGAGAACTACTCTATAGGTATTACCTCTATTATCCATCCCCACTCCACTCCCATTACATTCTGCATGGATTAGTGCCAATTGCTGGGCATTCTTGACCACAGAGTGAGGGAAAGAAATCTACTTTAGGAGAGATTGTGTCAGCTTACAGTTAGTTGAAACCCAAACAAAACTATCTACTACACTTGTTGCTTAATTCAGTGGGGAGACTTGGCAGGGGAGATACCATGTGAGCTGACTCCTGAGATTTTCCCAAAATGGGGAAGCTTGACTGCTTAGTTTGTCATAGCAAGGGGCTGTGTTCACACTTTACCCAGATCTAAAATATTAAATGACAACCACAACAATAAATCAATAGGGAGATCTAGGACATGGAGGCAGGACACTAGAGAAATTTGATTTGAAAAATCATGATGGTTATTTTCAAATATTTTCAAAAATTGGGATGGCCAAGTAAACCAAATATACACAAAAATGGAGTTTGCTTATTATAGAATACAGCTAATAACCTATATGACAAAACATTTTTAGACACAAATATTTTTAGTGGAGTATTTTATGCTTTAGAAAATTGTTCATAATGTTAACTGAACAAAATAAATAATAAAATTTTACAAGTCTTAGTTATATATGCATAAAATTATTTGAAAATATATATTAACATATTAACTGTGACTTGGGGATAATAGAATTATGGTTTATCTGCATTTGCTTTTTTGTACTTCTTCATATTTCCTAAATAATTTACAAAGATTATTAAGTATTTTAGTAAGTAAAAATTGATGAAAACAACTTTGCATTGCATTGAATTCATTCTATAGTTCCACTGTCTATGAATTCATTCAGGCTTTGTGAACTATGGACTTACTGTAAAATCTTTTGTTGACCAAATATTCAATGGAGTATCCTAAAGCCTTACTACAAATTTGATTATTTGTAATTTGGTGATGTAGCCTCAGCTCAATACTCCTGTCTCTCATTGACTGACCTAAAAAGCAATCCTGTGTGATTCAAGATCATTGGAACCTTCAGTATAGGTAAGAGCATATTAACTTAATTGAATTATTTATCCTCAATTCAGCCAGCAGAAACAGAAGAGCCAGAAAGAAAGAAAGAATGTTGAGAAAATCTAAGCAGTCACCAAACACATTTTCTGTGGAAAAATGCTTACAGAATTATTTATTTGTTGAGAAAGAAACCGTATCTGAAAAACTGTAAGGGAAACTTTGTGGTTAGTTTTGTGGACACTTGATGGTCATTTAATGTGGACCAGAATCTAATGTCACATGACAGCACACTCATGCTACCCTCTGGTTCATTTTTTGCTGCTTTTTTTAAAGATTCTTACATGATAAATAACTGAGAATTGAGAAGATACACAGTTCATCTGAAGATTTTATACATAAGACAGAAACAATGCTGAAAAACTAAGCAGATGGCTTACAATTAAGTGAGTGAGAACAACTAGTTTGGGTAGTGAACAACGTATGTCACGGCTGAAAGCAAAATGCCAACCATAATCTGCTGAGAAAAGAACAATGGCAGGAAAAGAAACAAAGACTAATCTGGCTTGTAGTAATTGGAATAGAGTGGCTTTTCCTGAGCAGAGTTAAGACTGATGGTGAACTTAAGAGGGGAAAAAAATTAAAAATTTGCAGCCAACAAACATATGAAAAAAAGGTTATCATCACTGGTCATTAGAGAAATGCAAATCAAAACCACAATGAGATACCATCTCATATCAGTTAGAATGGCGATCATTAAAAAGTCTGGAAATAACAGATGCTGGAGAGAATGTGGAGAAAAAGGAACACTTTTGCACCGTTGATAGGAATGCAAATTAGTTCAATCATTGTGGAAGACAGTGTGACGATTTCTCAAGGATCTAGAACCAGAAATAACATTTGACCTAGCAATTGCTTTACTGAATATATGTCCAAAGGATTATAAATCATTCTACTATAAAGACATGCACATGTATGTTTATTACAGCACTGTTCACAATAGCAGACTTTGAACCAACACAAATGTCTATCAATAACAGGCTGGATAAAGAAAATGTGGTACATATAAATCATGGAATACTATATAGCCATAAAAAAGGATGAGTTCATGTCCTTTACAGGGATGAAGCTGGAAACCATCATTCTCAGCAAATTAACACAGGAACAGAAACCCAAACACCACTTACATTCTCACTCATATGTGGGAGTAAAACAATGAGAATACATGGACATAAGAAGGGGTACATCACACACCGGGGCCTGTTGGTGGGTGAGGGGCTGGGAGAGGGATAGCATTAGGAGAAATACCTAATGTAGATGATGAGTTGATGGGTGCAGCAAACCACCATGGCGTGTGTATACCCATGTAACACACCTGCACGTTCTGCACATGTACCCCAGAACTTAAAGTGTAATTTAAAAAATTAGAATTTGTGCCAGACTAAAAATATAACCCAAAAAATTATCAAAGTTTTGAATGAAAGAAAATAATGCTATCTGACAAAGTGAACTTTTTTCTTCTGCTGTATTTTATTATTTTTACAGAAAGTTGTTTATCAGTAAATTACCACTGCATATGAGAGAAATTTCGAAAGGTTTCAGTAGCCATAATTTATCTTGTAGCATTATCATATTGGTAAATTTCACTTATTTATGGAAACCTTAAAATCTATGTTCTTTTGACAAGGAAATGCCTTCCAGTCTAAATTATAAATTCATTTATTCAACACATATTTTTCATATCTACAGGGTACCAGATAGCATAATTAGTTCTGAAGACACAAAGATAAAAAAATAAAATGTTTGATTATGAAGTTTGTTATGAACTCTCAGTGTAAAAGAGGAGCTAGAGATGTAAAGACAATATTGCTGTACAACATGCAAATACAAAGGTCAGAAAGAAAGATTAGAGTAGAGTAGTATTTAACAACATAGGCTGAGGGGCCATTTGTCTTGGTTCAAACTCCTCTTTCACCACTCACTGTTATGAGTACTTTCACCATTCACCTCAACTACTTTTCTTTCAGTTTCCCCATCTATAAAATGAGGGTAATAACAATGCATCTGCCTTTTATGATCTAAATGAAAACAAAATGAATCAATATATGCATTATAGATATGAAAATCAATATATGTAAAGAACAGGGTCTGGTATGTATTAGGCATTAAGTAAGTGCTAGCTAAAGCCATAAATGTAAGCAGTTGTGAATGAACAAAGGGGAAAATGCTGCTGGGAATTTGTCGGGGAAAGGCTTGACAGAGGTGTACTCTGAAGATGATAGAGAATTTGTGAGATGAAGGATAAAAATCTGATCCAACACTTTCCTAGGTCATAAAAGTCATTTTTAAGCAAAACAAAAATAATAAAATACATTTTAAAAATCGAAAACTAGTCTTGGTAGGTGGGGTTGATATTTGTGTGTGGAGGCCAAGATATTTCTATAGTACAAATAATTATATATATTGCAGCTTGCCTTTCACTGGGAGAGACTAAGGCGTGATTCATGTTTACCTCTCCCATTTTTACAATGACTTTCCACCCTACTTTTCTCCAAACTTCAGATTTCTTAACAATTTAATTTGATATTTTAAAAATTTCAGGCACCTGGCCAGTATCTAAGAAAATTTACTGAATTTGTTTCTTAAAATGTCTGTGATCACTAATGGGCCATTTAAATTCTGGAAGAGACTTTACCATCTTCTATTACATTTATAAGAATTGGCTCCAGAAACTTAGAATAACACTTATTGAAGTGCAAGCTCCTTAAGGGATACAATTGTATGTTTTTAACAGACACCCACAATGTGCTAGGTACTGTATTACGTAGGTTTTAATATAACAGCTACCAGTTGAAACTACAAGTAGATGTGGAGTAGCTGTTAAAAGCATGTATGCTATGTCACACTGCTGTTTGGAGCATGTTGATATATACGAGTGTTTTACTACTGTTATCTTCCTTCAATTTTTCCAGTTATTTTGATGATTATGGGATTGGGGTGTAGAAAACTAAAAGAAAATAGTCGTTAATTTGGACCAACAGCTGGTGGTTACACATGTAATTAATGGGGAAGGCTGTTTACTGCTATTTATTTTAAAACTGATCCCATCTCTGCTGAAACTTCACATATCCAAACAGCCAGATTTGGCCATCATAAACTTGTGGCTGTGGTAGATTTATCTACTTTTTAATACTGTTCATGTAAGAGTCAGAATTTATTATAGGTTATAGCATTTTATTTTCATTTGATAATAGTCCTCTGTTTTAGATGCAGACTGTGAACTTTGTGGCATATACTTTGGGATACGAAATTGAATGTCTTAAAATATATTTCATTTGTGTTTTCTCATACTGTTGAGACATTTCAGTAGCCAATGGATACCATAAGTTAATCTAATGAGGTCCATGTATAATTTTCATACCATCATCTGTGGAACTTTGACATTTTCATAATTAACCAAAGTCTGGGAATTTAGTTCTAGATTGGTCTTTTGCCCAAACATTCAATTCTTGAATGTGATTAAGAAGCTGAATTTTATATGTGAGTACTTGGCTTCTGTTCCTAGAAGCCATGCTACCGAAATCATTTGGTTTCTAAGCATTTCCTTTTGAAAGGAATAATTTCCATAAAATAGTGTGTTTCTTAGATATATTTATGTAACACTATTCTGTGTATCCAACATTCCCTGCCTTTGTGTGGTTGGTTCTTCATCATCTTCTAGATTTTGGCTTAAATATCACTTCCTAAGTGACCTTTCCTAAAGAATGTATACAATTTCTACTAGAACATTCTCGATCTCAGATTATTTTAACTAGTCATTTATTTATCATTTGTAACATCTAGTATTAACTTGTATTTTAATATGCCCCAGATATATGGAAATTATCAACAGCTCTATTTCTGCTCTTAGTGGGTAATTCAGATAATTGTTTATTGACATTTCGAAGTCGGAATACTAGAAAATTCCCTGGGAATACTAGAAAAGATTAATAAAAACATACTAGAAAATTCCATGTGGAATACTAGAAAAGATTAATAAAAACAAAGTGACTTTTTCTTATTTTTTTTAGCTGAATATGCAAGGTCAAAGAATTTAAACAACTAGAATTGTTTATATTTAGTTATATATTAGTGTATATAAGATTTTCAAAAGAACAAATCTTCAAAGCCTCTGATAGTATTCTTCTTTTCAAGTACCCTCTTCTCTTTCCCTTTCTCCCTCCAGAGATAGAGCAACTGCTTCCCTGCTTTGCTTCAGGACTCTGCGTATTTGCTGTTTGTTGTCACACAGACCTGTCAGATTCAACATGTTAAAGCTGAACTATTCATATGCCACCCAAACTCCATTCCTAATGACTCCTCTTCTGATGTCCATTAATTATTGCTACCACCCTTCCGCCACCTTTTCTGAGCCAAGATCTGAGAATGGTGTCTAATTCTCTCTCAATCTACCATCCCATATGTCTATGTACACATATATACATATAGATTTGTAATGTCTATCTCTATCAACCGTCTATTTATCTGCCTATCTCTATGTTTATATTGTTCTTTCATAAAATTCAATTCAATTCCATCCTCTCATCGCTACCACTTCTGCCACTTGCTGAGTTTTGGCCTTTCTGGGTTTTTTTTTTTTTTTTTTTTTTTGGTCTGACTATTCAATCAACTTCCTATATTGCTCCCTCTGGTCTGACTATTCAATCAACTTCCTGTATTGCTCCCTCTGGTTCATTCTACCATCACTTACTGATTTTTTTCTGAAAGTCTATTTCTTCTGCCTCAACTTCTTCTACAGTTCCTCAATGCCTTCAGAATAAATAGTAGTATCTTAAGGTAGCACTCACAGCTCTTCATACTGCTGCCCTCGCTACTTTTTAGATGCATCTTGTCTTTCTCCCCACTTTGAGTTTTCCTAAATAAAGGAGCTTCTTGTAGCACTTGAATGTACTCTTCCCTTCCATGTCACCCATATATTGTACACTCATTGTTTTTTTTCTCTGAAATTGTCTCAATACTTTGCTTATCCCAGTTACTATTACATGTCCTTCACATTTTAGCTAAGCTACAGTTTCATCTCAAATGAGTCTTCAAACCTCTCATTTCACGTGACTGTTTTCTATCTCCATAGGGTCATGAATGTTCTGTCAGTATTTACTATTCTGTATTTATTGTTTGTATTTTCTGCCTTTTTCACAAGGCTCTAAGCATATTTAAAAGAAGGGTTATGTTCTTTATCTATATCTCTGGTGTATAACATAGTGTCTGGATTATAATTTATGCTCAACATATGTAGATAAAGGAGAAAATGCTGTGGAACCAAGAACATTAGCTTCTATTTGAAGAAAATTTGTGTTTGGGAAAAGGCGATGTAAATATGGTTAGCACATAAACCTCTGCTTTCTGTATGCCAGAAAATG
The DNA here is from genome assembly GCF_049354715.1 of Callithrix jacchus. NCBI lineage: Eukaryota > Metazoa > Chordata > Mammalia > Primates > Cebidae > Callithrix > Callithrix jacchus. The sequence goes on from NC_133522.1 coordinate 23,751,312, forward strand.
TTCTAGGTGTTTTTCTTATATTAATGATTTGATCAGTGCAGCCACCCTAGGAGATCAGTTCTATTATTACCCATTTCCATATTAGGAAATTGAAGCACAGAGAAGATAATTTACCTAAGATCATGTATTTTCGTAGACTGGGTTCCTCTGAAAGCAGAGTCTACAGCAAAGTTTTATGTGCTAAAACTGTGTTAGGTTAAAGAAAGCCAGGGAAGTAGGAGTTAGGGAGAAAATATTGAAACTGGAAAGAAGAGAGTCAATATGAGGCAGCATTACTGAGCTGCTCAGCACTTGGTGTCTAGTGCAACTGATGGGGATCCCTCCAGACCATCTTTTGACAGGCTTTGTAATGAATACATCTCGGGACTATCCATCGAAGGAGAGGAAAGGGGAAGAATCATCCATGGATTCATGTGTTTCATTGGTCAAATGTTTTTCTCATATTTACTTTTGGATCAGGCAAGCACAGTTGTTTTCAAGATCTCCTGGCATTTTGTTTTATCATCAACAGAAATGCGCCAGAGAAAAAGGCATAGAGTGTAATGCATTAAAATGATTCAAGGTAGAGTTGATTTGCTTCCTTGTGAAGTCCTTTGAAGCCCGTGCATAGTGCGTTGTTATAGCAATGACTTAGATGAAGTGGCAGTCGAAGGCCCTGGAGGAGTCATGGCTGAAAGGATCTGAAGAGACACATCAGGAAAGTCTGAGATATCCATCTAGTAAATGGTGAAACCCTAATTCAAATGCTAGATGTCCAAATCCAGATCCTTTAGCCAGTGCCTCTCCTTAGCCAGGACAGAAGAGGCCCTTGGCCGGTGCTTTAGCTGGACACATGTCACAAAGACACACAAAAAGTAAAATTATTGAAGAACACATGGATACCTCGGTTTCTAGGAAAACATTACCTGCAAGCCAATACAGTCTTTCTCTTGACTGTATACTGCTTAGTGCTTAGGCCTCAGAGAAATGCTTCTAAACATCTCTTTTTCTGTCCCACACTTCCAAAGTCAGCACTGAGATTCACAGTGACAATAAGATGGACACAACTCAGATTATGAAGAGGTTGTGATCAGCTGAAACACATAAGTAAGAGAAAAAGACAAAGGAACTTGTCAAACTCTTCTCTCAGATAAAATGACTACAAGAAATCATTACTTAACATAATGTCATTTCTCAGTGTTCCAATTTGTAGTTTAGGGGTATTCATGGAGAATCATGATAATTTCAATAGTTGTATATAAGGTGTAAGGGACATTTTGATGATTCTAGTTGTCTACATGGCCATCTGGATTACTACTGAATGTTCTAATATGAGTAATTTTATTTTTATAAAATTATTAGGATTCAATTACCTTTTTACAAAATTAAAGATTCAGCTGTGTTATATAACCTAATTTAAAATTATTTTATTCATCTATTATAATTTGTATTCTGTTCCTCAATTTTAGTAGATAATATTGAATCTGTTAGAGAAAAAAATACTTTCTGAAGCACATAATATGAGACAATTTGATTTAATTTTTTGTTTACATTTAACTTAATGCATAGTTCTTGATAAAAATAGTTCAACTCTTGTGACCTTTGAATGTAATTCAATATAATTATTTTAGTTCTTTACATCTTTAGATGGCATTAGAACACAAATTATGTGAAAAGCTGGATAATTGTACAATTCATGATTTTGCAGAAACAAAGGTACAAATGACTTCATGGAATCCATATATAATAATTTATAAATAATATGTGCTTATGGAGTATCTATGCATACGTCTTATGCCATCAACAAAATACTATCCATGTGTGATAACAATTGAATTTAGTAACCTCTGGTATTTGGCTGACTCAGTCATTCATAAACCATAAACTTAAAGATATTTTCTAGTTTGGTATAATTCAGGTGTATATAACACATTTTAACAGTTGTTTAGCTAGAAATATCACATTTAAATATTTAGATATAATGTATGTGTCCCTCTATTACTATACTTGATCCACAAATACTGGGAGTAGCTTTGCCCTGTTTACAATAAGGGCCTGTGCTCTGCCCTACCACACTTCACTTCACCCTATTCCACTCTGCAGAGTGCATTCTCTTCTCTGTTCTGCTCCACAGCACTCCCACCCTGCCTCCTGGTTGTCTCATGGGTTGGTTCCATGGAGCAATTCAGTCCAGTTAAGCAATTGACACTAAACTGACAAAACTAAGGTATCATTGTAGCTCACTTAAACTGTACTGTGTTTAAGTGACTATATACAAATATAAAAACAGTTACAGATGACAAAAACTAAATTTTCCGAGATATAGTATAGTATACCATAATGCTTTGAGTTCTTGAGGAAAGCACTAAATATCCACTCTTTCCTCCAGCCTTTCACAGGATTTCTTTTGAGTCATCCTATTTAATTGTTCTTCTCTGACTTAGTAACTCAGGTAAGTTGCCAGATACTATAAATGTCATAAGGCATTTGCTTATGATCTCATTTTTGCTTAAGACCAAATGCTTTCTAGACTTTTAAAAATTTTATTGAGTAGTGCTGGAAATATTTCTAAAGGATTGTAGTTTTCTCATTTTATATATTCTCTTTTAAATGAATTTCCACTAAGGAGCTTCTGGGGAGGGAAAAGGTAATGAAGTGTTGGATCATGTTTCAACTTAACTGTTATTTCATCTCTACTTTCCCTGTTGATGTCACAGACGTTGGGCAGTATTTTTTAAGAAAAACTGCAAATAGAGACTATTTGACTTCCTCCTTTCCTAATTGAATACCATTTATTTCTTTTTCTTGCTTGATTGCTCTGGCTAGAACTTCCAGTACTATATTGAATAGGAGTGGTGAGAGAGGGCATCCTTGTCTAGTGCCAGATTTCAAAGGGAATGCTTCCAGTTTTTACCCATTCAGTATGATATTGGCTGTCAGTTTATCATAAATAGCTTTTGTTATTTTGAGATACGTTCCATCAATACCTAGTTTATGGAGGGGTTTTAGCATAAAGGGCTGTTAATTTTGTCAAAGGCCTTCTTCTGCATCAATTGAGATAATCATGTGGTTTTTGTCTTTGGTTCTGTTTATGTGGTGAATTATGTTTACAGACTTGCATATGTTGAACCAGCCTTGCATCCCCAAGATGAAGCCTACTTGATCATGGTGGGTAAGCTTTTTGATGTGCTATTACAATCAGTTTGCAATAAAATACAATCTGTATTTTATTGAAGATTTTTGCATCTATGTTCATCATGGATATTGGCCTGATGTTTTCTTTTCTTGCCGACATTCTGCTGGATGTTGGTATCAGGATGATGTTGGGCTCATAAAGTGATTTGGGAGGGATTCCCTCTTTTTGGAATGTTTGGAATAGTTTCAGAAGGAATGGTCCCGGCTCCTCTTTGTATGTCTGGTAGAATTCGGCTGTGAACCCATCTGGACCTGGATTTTTGGGTGGTAGGCCCTTAATTGCTGCCTCAACTTCTGCCCTTGTTATTGGTCTATAAAGGGTTTCGACTTCTTCCTGGTTTAGGCTTGGGATGATGCAAGTGTCCAGAAATTTATCCATTTCTTCCAGGTTAACTAGTTTATGTGCATAAGAGTTGTTTGTAATAATCACTGATGATGGTTTGTATTTCTGTGGAATCTGTGGTGATATCCCCTTTATCATTTTTATTGCATCTATTTGATTATTCTTCTTTTCTTTTTTATTAATCTGGATGGTGGTCTATTTTGTTGATCTTTTCGAAAAACCAGCTCCTGGATTTATTGATTTTTTGAAGGGTTTTTTGTGTCTCTGTCTCTTTCAGTTCTGCTCTGATCTTAGTTATTTCTTGTCTTTTGCTAGCTTTTAAGTTTTTTTGATCTTGCTTCTCTCGCTCTTTTAATTTGGATGATAGGGTATTGATTTTAGATCTTTCCTTGCTTCTTATGTGGGCATTTATTACTATATATTTTCCTCTAGACACTGCTTTAAATGTGTCCCAGAGATTCTGATATGTTGTATCTTCATTCTCTTTGATTTCAAAGAACATCTTCATTTCTGCCTTCATTTCATCATTTGTCCAGTCGACATTCAAGAGCCAGTTGTTCAGTTTCCATGAAGCTGCGCAGTTCTGAGTTAGTTTCTTAATTATAACTTGATTGCACTGTGGTCTGAGAGACTGTTTGTTATGATTTCTGTTCTTTTGCATTTGCTAAGGAGTGATTTACTTCCAATTATGTGATAATTTTAGAGTAGGTATGATATGCTGCTGAGAAGAATGTATATTCTGTGGATTTGGGGTGGAGCATTCTGTAAATGTTTATTAGGTTTGCTTGTTCCAGGTCTGAGTTCAAGTCCTGGATATCCTTGTTAATTTTCTGTCTGGTTGATCTGTCTAATATTGACAATGGGGTGTTAAAGTCTCCAACTATTATTGTGTGGGGGTCTAGGTCTCTTTGTAAGTCATTAAAAACTTGCTTTATGTATCTGGGTGCTCCTTTATTGGGTGCATATATATTTAGGATTGTTAGCTCTTCTTGTTGTATTGATCCTTTTACCATTATGTAATATCCTTCTTTGTCTCTTTTGATCTTTGTTGGTTTAAAGTCCAGAGATAAGAATTGCAACTCCTGCTTTTTTTTTTTTGCTCTCCATTTGCTTGATAAATCTTCCTCCATCCCTTTATTTTGAGCCTTTGTGTATTCTTGCATGTAAGATGGGTTTCCTGGATACAGCACACCAATGGGTTTTGGCTTTTTATCCAGTTTGCCAGTCTGTGTCTTTTGATTGGGGCATTAAGTCCATTTACATTTAGTGTTAATAGCATGGGGAGAAATGGGAGATGTAGGTGATGGGGAGGAAGGCAGCAAATCACAGTGCCATGTGTGTACCTCTGCAACAATCTTGCATGTTCTTCACGTGTACCCCAAAACCTAAAATGCAAAAAAAATAGAAAAACTATTGGTTTGACACTTAGATATTGTTTTTATGTTTTTAACCTCATAATTACATTTTTTTCATTTTATACTCAATAAAAATCCGATGATTATAAAATGTTCCATTCTTGAGCTCCCTGGGTGGGCCATAGAGGAAGATATGGCTGCTACAGAGCTACCTTGAAGGAGTACCCTTGCAGTAATAAGCTCATTTAAAACCACAGAGTAATTTAAACATTGTTTTGTTTTTCCTGAAAACTGTATTCTCATCTCTAACTTCTTCATAGAAATATTCCAGGCCGGGCGTGGTGGCTCACACCTGTAATCCTAGCACTTTGGGAGGTCGAGGCGTGTGGATCATGAGGTCAAGAGATAGAGACCATTCTGGTCAACATGGTGAAAACCCGTCTCTACTAAAAATACGAAAAAATAGCTGGGCACGGTGGTACATGCCTGTAATCCCAGCTACTCAGGAAGCTGAGGCAGGAGAATTGCCTGAACCCAGGAAGCAGAGATTGCGGTGAGCCGAGATCGTGCTATTGCACTCCAGCCTGGGTAACAAGAGCGAAACTCCATCTCAAAAAAAAGAAAAAAAAAAGAAATTTTCCATGATGCAAATTTTGACATTTTGTGTTTTTGCATGATAGATATTTTATAGTTTTAATTTCTTACATATGACAACTAAAACAAAATGTCCCATTTTTTCTTCTTTTATATTTGCAAAATAATATTTGGTTATTCAAAAGCTCTATTTCCACTTATAGGTTGTCCAGTTATCTTAATATGTTCTCCATTAAATGCAGAAATACAGAATGCAATCTTGAATATATTTCCTGAAGTTTAGTAGAGTTTAGGTCCATCATATGAGATAGCAAAGCCATCCATCAGATAAGCATTTTTAAAATAATTCAGTCACTCAAGTATGAATTAAACAAAAAATGGCATAAATAATTAAATATGTATAAATAATCTGCTCTGCTTTTTGTGGTGACACAGATGTATTATTGATGCTAAATCCTGATGTAGGAGGAAAACCAGGTGTCCAGGCATGACAGATTTCTCAGAATCAAGCAGCTCCATGTCTCAGAAATATGTTCTTAACCTTATTTTACCCAGCTAGAATCAGGACAGCAGCTGAGAGGAAAAGCACACTGGTGATGGCAGAAAAACCTCTTATCATTCTGGCTGAGTTAGTTCTACAATGTATATTTTCAGCTATAATTATCTGAAAATTGAGTAAGAAGTCATGACACGCAGACAACATATCTCTTACAAAATCCTCTGTGGTCTAGAGATGACCTATACAGATTTCTTGCTCCAAGACTGATTGATGTTCATGATCATGTTAATTGGTGGTACTCACTTGACCTCCTCAAACTACAAATATCCAGGATATTTGGCCCTAAAGTAGGAACTTTTCATAGAAAATTAATAATTTCTGTGGAAAATTTTAGGGTGTTGAAATCTAAGACGTGAATGTGTTGTTGCTGCTGATACTCTATACATCTCATTTACTTAGAGGTCATAAAGTACCTTAACCTCTAATGTTAATATGTACCTTAAATAGCTGTTATTGCAGTTATCCAAAATGACCCTTTTATCCATGGGGAAAATGACTGCAGAAAAATGGGTTATGGTGATATGTTTTAGCAATAGGTTGCTCTTTACAGAAACATGTTTTCGAGAGCTGGCAATCTCCTACTAAGGTCAAATAGCTTTTAAAGTCAAGTGGTGAAATTAAATGACTGTGAAATATTTGGAATGCAAGTTGCTGCTTAGAAATGTACAAATGAGAATCCTTTAGATGATACCAGCTAAAATCAAAATGTTTTGCTCAACACAGAAGTAAAAGGGTAGGCAACGTAAAGTGCAAAGCACTTGAAGCAATATGCCTCTAGGGCCAAAGAACAGATTTACTTATGAGAAATTTGTTGAATGTTATGACAATTTACTCAACTGTGGGCTGATGGTTTGTGCTGTGGTTTTCAATGTATGATAAATTCAAAATATTTTCTAATCCAGAATATATGGAGCATCTCAGAATCTGTAGCTATTCCATTAAATATCATGAGCTTTGGCTATATTGAAAACACTTTTACTGTCCCCTTCTCTACCTCTATGATTTGCACAGAGCAGCCCCTCCAAATCTGTTCAAAATCCTTCTGGCGGATGCATGTTCTACAACCCTGGGCTCCTAAGACTTCTAGGGCTTCTCTGTAAATTGTTTACTCATAATTATCTAAACTGCTGAACATATTGAATATTTCATAGTGTGTAATGATTTGGGGTATTACAAACAATTAGTTTATTCAATCACAGTGTTAATCCATTAGGTAATGAGAGTTTTCCTCAAGTTTTTTTCAAAAGTTGTTATATGTAAAATCTTCAAGAATCCAATGTGATCATAGGCCATAGGTTGGTTACCACCATTTAAAATGGTTTCATTTAAACAGTCTACAATTTCATAAGCATATTAAATATTATAAGGTACTGAAACTTTGCTACAGCAAGACTCATTTGGTAGGGTATTTAATAGCCTTCAGGCAAAACTGTGATGCAAGTTGTCATGAGATAATTATTTTGATAGGGACTGCATGACAGCAACATCAAGATGTGTTTGGGGAGTAAAATGGGGAGTGAGGTATAGCACTATTCCACAAGACTGGATTCCTCTCACCTATCCATCCACCCAAATGACAAAGAAACCAACATGTAATTAATTTGAGACATTCCTTTCTAAATGGTTGAGTGCTGGTGGTATGGTTATAAAATACTGTGTCACCATAAGATCAAATTTCTTATAAAATATGAAAAACATTAAATCTAACTCTTAGAGACCTTTTCTTCCTGTCCAAAGAGACAAAGAGAGCCAGCAAAATGCACAGTGGTTTATGTACTTCACTGTTCTGAAATTTATTCAATACTGAATTACTTATGTGCTGACAATTAGTTCTATTTTTGCCAAGGGATTACAGGCAGAGAAAGCAACTGAGTTTGACTATTCTCTGACTTAATAAACTAAGCAAATGTATTCACAAGCTTATGCTTGGTATATGTGTGGTGCAATGTTGTACCTACAACATATGTACAGAGAGATGTTAATAGTTTAGAACTCACTGAATTAAACAATTATCTACTGTCTTCTAGGAATGTTTTATGTGCTAAAGTGTGTTTTAAATTTTCCAGAAGAAGATAAAGTTTAAAATGTTTCTAATGTTTGGCATTATGATGTTATTTTTGTGGAATATCCATGGTGGAACATACTCTGGGAAATATAAATGTTGTGTTGCATATCACTCTGAGCTGGGAATTAAAATGCCTTGGATACTCATTAGTTCTAAAGTCTTGGCAAGCCATTTGATCTCTGGGTTTCACTTCATTATACTATATCTGCTGTCTTGTGAGTAGGGTTAAGGAGACCACAAGATTCAGAGGAATTTTTCATATTTATCATTGTATGCCCATTGCCAAGCACAGCTTAAAGATATGGTGCATAATCAATACATATTCATTAAATATTTTTATAAAACAGAATCTTTGTATACATAACACATGTAATTCTGGATAATTATAAAGTACTTTACACATGTAGTATAGAATCTCATAATAACAGAATGACTCATATTAACTTGAATATAATTTCTAAAGTTGTTTTATCTCTGCCATTATAATTTCAGGTGACTCAAAATTTTTTTCTCCTATGTAGAGTCATATAATTAGGCACATTAATAATTGTCCTCAATTATTAATGACAAATATTACATCAATAATCTTGGAAGGAAAATAGTATCAGAATATGAAAAAATACGATTAATATATGACAGAAAGAGAAGTACATTACAGAATACTATTAGTATTGATTCTTTTAACTTTTTGAGATAATTTGTTTGGCTTAAAAATGATTACAGTTCGGATCCAACATGGCTGATTAGGAGCAGATCAGGATTGCAGCTCCCAGCAAAAGTGTGGAGGCCGCTGCAGGTGATCCCCAGGCAAGCATGGCCTGGAGTGGACTTCAGCAGTCCTACAGCAGAGGGACCTGACTGTTAGAAGGAAAACTAAGCAACAGAAAGAAATAACTTCATCATCAACAAACTGGATATCCACTCAGAGACCCCATCTGAAACTCAACAACTACAATTATGACAGGTAGATAAATCCACAAAGAAGATGGGAAGAAACCAGGACAAAAAAGATGAAAACACCCAGAACCAGAATGCCTCTCCTCCTCCAAGGGGTCACAGCTCCTCACCAGCAAGAGAACAAGGCTGGATGGAGAATGACTCTGATGAATTAACAGAAACAGGATTTAGAAGGTGGGTAATAAGAAACTTTTCTGAGCTAAAAGAACATGTTCTAACCCAATGGAAAGAAATTAAGAACGTTGAAAAAAAGGTTTGATAAAATGCTAATGAGATAAACAGCTTAGAAAGGAATATGAGTGGATTGATGGAGCTGAAAAACAACACAAGAACATTGCAAAGCATAAACAAGTTTCAACAGCTGAATTGACCAAGCAGAAGAAAGGATATCAGAGGTCGAAGATCAACTTGACAAAATAAAACAAGAAGACGAGATTAGAGAAAAAAGGGTAAAAAGAAATGAACAAAGTCTTCAAGAAATATGGGACTATGTGAAAAGACTTAATCTACATTTGATAGGTGTACCTGAATGTGACGAAGAGAATGAATTCAAGCTGGAAAATACTCTTCAGGATATTATCCAGGAAAGCTTTCCCAACCTAGAAAGGGAGGCCAATATTCAACTCCAGGAAATGCAGAGAACACCACAAAGTTAGTCCTCAAGAAGAGCAACCCCAAGGCACATAATCGTCAGATTTACCAGGGTTGAAATGAAGTAGAAAATGCTAAGCGCAGCCAGAGAGAAAGGTTGGGTTACCCACAAAGGGAAACCCGTCAGAATCACACTGGATCTCTCAGCAGAAACTCTACAAGCCAGAAGAGAGAGAAAAGAACTTTCAACATAGAATTTCATATCCAGCCTAACTAAGCTTCATAAGCGAAGGAGAAATAAAATCCTTTATGAACAAGCAATTACTCAGAGATTTCATCACCACCAGGCCTGGTTTACAAGAGCCTCTGAAAGAAGCACTAAATATAGAAAGGAACAACCAGTACCAGCCACTCCAAAAACTTACGAAATGGTAAAGAGCATTGATACAGTGAAGAAACTGCATCAATTAATGGGCTTAACAGCCAGCTAGCAACAAAATGGCAGGATCAAATTCACACATAACAATATTAACCCTAAATGTAAATGGGCTAAATGCCCCAATCAAAAGACACAGACTGGCAAAAAAATTGGATAAAAAGCCAAAACCCATCAGTGTGCAGCATCCAGGAAACCCATCTCACATGCAAGGATACACAGAGGCACAAAATAAAGGGATGGAGGAAAATATTTACCAAGCAAATGGAGAGCAACAAAAAAGCAAGAGTTGCAATTCTAGTCTCTGATAAAATGACATAAACCAACAAAGATCAAAAGAGACAAAGAAGGATCGTATATAATGGTAAAAGGATCAATACAACAAGAAGAGCTAACAATCCTAAATATATACACACCCAATATAGGAGCACCCAGATCCATAAAGCAAGTTCTTAATGACTTACAAAGAGACTTAGACTCCCACAAAATAATAGTGGGAGACTTTATCACCCCACTGTCAATATTAGACAGATCAACCAGACAGAAAATTAACAAGGATATCCAGGACTTAAACTCAGACCTGGACCAGCAAACCTAATAAACATTTATAGAACTCTCCACCCCAAATCCACAGCATATACATTCTTCTCAGCACCACATCACACCTACTCTAATATTGACCACATAATTGGAAGTAAGTCACTCCTCAGCAAATGCAAAAGAACAGAAATCATAACAAACAGTCTCTCAGACCACAGTGCAATCAAGTTAGAACTCAGAATTCAGAAACTAACTCAGAACCACACAACTTCATGGAAATTGAACAACTGGCTCTTGAATGTTGACTGGATAAACAATGAAATTAAGGCAGAAATGAAGATTTTCTTTGAAACCAACGAGAACAAAGACACAACATACCAGAATCCCTGGGACACATTTAAAGCAGTGTTTAGAGGAAAATACATAGTAATAAATGCCCACATGAGAAGCAAGGAAAGATCTAAAATTAATACCCTATCATCCAAATTAAAAGAGCTAGAGGAGCAAGATCAAAAAAAAAACTCAAAAGCTAGCAGAAGACAAGAAATAACTAAGATCAGAGCAGAACTGAAAAAGATAGAGACACAAAAAACTGTTCAAAAAAAATCAATAAATCCAGGAGCTGGTTTTACGAAAAAATCAACAAAATAGACCACTATTAAGATTAATAAAAAAGAAAGGAGACAATAATCAAATAGATGCAATAATAGATGCAATAAAAAACAATAAAGGGGATATCACCACAGATTCCACAGAAATACAAACCATCATCAGAGATTATTACAAACAACTCTTATGCACATAAACTAGTAAACCTGGAAGAAATTGATAAATTCCTGGACACTTGCATCATCCCAAGCCTAAACCAGGAAGAAGTTGAAACCCTAAATAGACCAATAACAAGGGCTGAAGATCAAGCAGCAATTAATACCCTACCACCCAAAAAAAGCCCAGGTCCAGATGGATTCACAGTCGAATTCTGCCAGACATACAAAAAGGAGCTGGTCCCATTCTTCTGAAACTATTCCAAACGATCCAAAAAGAGGGAATCCTTCCCAAATCATTTTATGAGACCAACATCATCCTGATACCAAAACCTGGCAGAAACTCAGCAAGAAAAGAAAATTTCAGGCCAATATCCATGATGAACAAAGATGCAAAAATCTTCAATAAAATACTGGCAGGCCGATTGCAACAGCACATCAAAAAGCTTGTCCACCATGATCAAGTAGGCTTCATCCTGGGGATGCAAGGCTGGTTCAACATATGCGAGTCTATAAATGTGATTCACCATATAAATAGAACCAAAGACTAAAACCACATGATTATCTTGATGCAGAGAAGGCCTTTGACAAAATTAACAGCCTTTATGCTAAAAAACCCTCAATAAATTAGTTATTGATGGAATGTATCTCAAAATATCAAAAGCTATTTATAACAAACCAACAGCCAATATCATGCTGAATGGGTAAAAACTGGAAGCATTCCCTTTGAAATCTGGCACTAGACAAGGATGCCCTCTGTCACCACTCCTATTCAATATAGTACTGGAAGTTCTAGCCAGAGCAATCAGGCAAGAAAAATAAATAAAGGGTATTCAGTTAGGAAAGGAGGAAGTCAAATTGTCTCTATTTGCAGATGACATGATTGTATATTTACAAGACCCCATTGTCTCAGCCCAAAATCTCCTGAAACTGATAAGCAACTTCAGCAGTCTCAGGATATAAAATCAATGTGCAAAAATCACAAGCATTCCTATACACCAATAACAGAGAGTTCAGGGTGGAGAGTTCTGTAAATTTCTATCAGGTTTGCTTGTTCCAGGTCTGAGTTCAGGTCCTGGATATCCTTGTTAATTTTCTGTTTGGTTGATCCATCTAATATTGACAATGGAGTGGTAAGGTCTCCCACTATTATTGTGTGGGAGTCTAAGTCTCTTTGTAAGTCATTAAGAACTTGCCTTATGTATCTGGGTGCTCCTGTATTGGGTCTGTATGTATTTAGGATACTTAGCTCTTCTTGTTGTATCAGTCGTTTTACCATTATGTAATGTCCTTCTTTTTCTCTTTTGATCTTTGTTGCTTTAAAGTCTATTTTATCAGAGACGAGAATTGCAACTCCTGCTTTTCTTTTTTTTTTTTTTGCTCTCCATTTGCTTGATAAATCTTCCTCCATCCCTTTATTTTGAGCCTTTGTGTATCCTTGCACATGAGATGGGTTTCCTGGATATAGCACATCAATGGGTTTTGGCTTTTTATCCAATTTGCCAGTTTGTGTCTTTTGATTGGTGCATTTAACCCATTTACATTTAGGGTTAATATTGTTATGTGTGAATTAAATCCTGCCATTTTGATGCTAGCTGGGTGTTTTGCCCATTAGTTGATGCAGATTCTTCATTTTATTGATGCTCTTTACCATTTGGTAAGTTTTTGGAGTGGCTGGTACTGGTTGTTTCTTTCTATGTGTAGTGCCTCTTTCAGGAGCTCTTATAAAGCAGGCCTGGTGGTGACAAAATCTCTGAGTACTTGCTTGTTCGCAAAGGATTTTATTTTTCCTTCACTTATGAAGCTTAGTTTGGCTGGATATGAAATTCTGGGTTGAAAGTTCTTTTCTTTAAGGATGTTGAATATTGGCCCCCACTCTCTTCTGGCTTGTAGAGTTTCTGCGGAGAGATCTGCTGTGAGCCTGATGGGCTTCCCTTTGTGGGTAACCCAACCTTTCTCTCTGGCTGCCCTTAGCATTTTCTCCTTCATTTCAACCCTGGTGAATTTGATAATTATGTGCCTTGGGGTTGCTCTTCTTGAGGACTATCTTTGTGGTGTTCTCTGTATTTCCTGGACTTGAATATTGGCCTGCCTTGCTAGGTTGGGGAAGTTTTCCTGGATAATATCCTGAAGAGTATTTTCCAGCTTGGATTCATTCTCTTCGTCACATTCAGGTACACCTATCAAACATAGATTAGGTCTCTTCACATAGTCCCACATTTCTTGGAGACTTTGTTCATTCCTTTTTGCGCTTTTTTCTCTAATCTTGCCTTCTCGTTTTGTTTCATTGCGTTGATCTTCGACCTCTGATATCCTTTCTTCTGCTTTGTCAATTTGGCTGTTGAAACTTGTGCATACTTCACGAAGTTCTCGTGTTGTGTTTTTCAGCTCCATCAATTCACTCATGTTCCTCTCTAAGTTGTCCATTCTTGTTATCATTTCCTCAAATCTTTTTTCAAGGTTCTTAGTTTCTTTGCATTGAGTTAGAACATGTTCTTTTAGCTCACAGAAATTTCTCATTACCCACCTTCTGAATTCTGATTCTGTCATTTCATCACACTCATTTTCCATCCAGCTTTGTTCCCTTGCTGGTGAGGAGTTGTGATCCCTTGTAGGAGAGGCGTTCTGGTTTTGGGTGTTTTTCTCCTTTTTGCACTGGTTTCTTCTTATCTTTGTGGATTTATCCACCTGTCATCTGTGTAGTTGTTGATTTTCAGATTGGGTCTCTGAGTGGATGTCCAGGTTGTTGATGATGAAGTTATTTCTGTTTCTTAGTTTTTCTTCTAACAGTCTGGCCCCTCTGCTGTAGGACTGCTGAGGTCCACTCCAGGCTCTGCTTGCCTGGGGAATCACCTGCAGCAGCTGCAGAACAGTAAGGGTTGTTACCAGTTTCTTCTTCTGCTATCTTTATTCCAGAATGATGCCCACCAAATATCAGTCTGATCAGTCTTTTGTGAGGTGACTCTTTGGATATACGGGGGTCAGGGAGCTGCTTGAGGAGACAGTCTGTTCTTTATAGGAGTTCAAGTGTTGAGCTGTGAGGTCCGTTGTTCTTTCAGAGCTGCTAAGCAGGTACATTTAAGTCTGCTGCAGCAGAACTCATAAACCGCCTTTTTTTCCCCAGGTGCTCTGTCCTGGGGAGTTGGGGCTTTATTTATGAGTGTCCATTGAGCAGGGCTGCCCTGCCCAGCAAGGAGGCAGCCTAGTCACTGTCTGCCTGCAGAGGCTTTGCTGAGCTAAGCCTCTTGCCATTGAGCTCTCCTGTAGTCCTGTTTATATGGGTGTGGTTAGAACTGCCTCAGCAATGGTGGCCCATCTCTGTAATGGCGGTCTCTTTCTGTTATATCAGGTTGCCTTGGCAATGGCAAGCTGCCTCGGCAATGGTGGACTACCTCCGTGGGGTGGAGTGCCTCGGTAATGGTGGATGCCCCTCCCCCACCGAGCTGCACCATCCTGGGTTCAGCTATGCTTGCTGTGAAACTCTCAACCCGGAGCGTTTCTAATTGATGCATTTTTTTGTTTTTGTGGGGGTGGGACCCGCTGAGCCTGATCACCTGGCTCCCTCCCTCAGAGCCTTTTTTTTTTAAGTTGAACGGTTGACTCTCTCCTAGGTGTTCGAGTCACCTGCTGAAAGGGTGCCAGGATTGTGTGATTTCCCGTGCAGCGACCCACTGCACTGGCTGAAACAACACTGCTGCCTGGGAATCTCCTGACCAGCTTAAAAGGGCAACCAGACCAGTGTATTTTGTATGGAGAGCCATGCACTGCAGTGCTGGCAAAACAGCCATACTAGCTAAAACAGCCATGCTGGCCAAAACAGCCGCGCTGGCAACCCCTAGGGCTCCTCCACCTAGGAATCTCCTGGTCTGTGGGCAATAGAGATCCATCTGGGAATGCGGCATCCACTCACCCTCTGCACTTTCACTGGGAGCTGCAGTCCTGAGCTGCTCCTAAAAGGGCCATCTTGGATCTCTCTCCTATTCTGATTCTTAAGTCACTGCTATTTCCACCAGCACATTGTGCTTCCCAGGATTACAATCATGAGTTTCCTTACATGATTATAGATATTGGAAATTTACCATATACTTTGCATTGTTGAATAAATAATGATAAAAACTCTTCACATTATTTCAGCTCTTCTTCTATAGTTTACAGATGTTTACAAATACAGAATTGCAGATAGATGATAGATAGATAGATAGATAGATAGATAGATAATGATAGATAGATAGACAGATAGATAGATGATAGATAGGCAGACTGATATATACTTTTATATATAACTGTTCTTTCTACTTTCATCCAGGAAAGAAAACTGAGAAAGCTCAACAATCTGTTTTGTAATGAGGTGGTATTTAATATGAGGACAACTATATCATTCACTCATTAGCTCTATTCTCTTTTTCACTTCAGTCTAGCCAGCATACCATTCCCAGTGAAATACTTATAAAACTCACCTTTCTTCATTGTCTAATCACCTGATGAAGAGCCTGTAATGAACTCTTAATTCCTATTACATCCTGTGCACATAAAAGCAGCCTGAGTTCAGGTCTCTGTATAAATATTATAGCCACACATGCCCCACTATTCTAGAACAAGCAGCACTCTTCCTAAAAGGATGACTCCTTCTTGGCCTTCTCCCTTTACTGATTATATTTACTTTGGTTCTGTGATTTTGCTTTAACTGCCACCCCAAATCTGAATGCTCTGTTTTTGATTTTGAACTATTTAAATAAAGCTATTATTAATGACTCATCTTTTACATGAAGACTTATCTGAGCTTTTCTGGAAACAGGTGAGACTAGCCTTCTTTCTAGAGTGCAGCCTGCTCTCATAGTTGATCACTTCATCATTCCGTAAGTTTATCACAATGATTAGTTTTCTTTTTCCCAATTTATAATCACCTGTTGGTGAGAACATGTACAGCTAATGATTATGTGTTGTTTTGGGTGTCTGCTACTGGCTCTAGTAATTAGGAGGTCCTGCTAATTACTAGATGCATTTTGTTTTAATAAAGATCTGACTTTTAAGAAGAAATTAATAGGAATCTTTCTTTTTCACTTTTTATTTGTCTCTCTCTTAATGAATTGCATACATTTTGGGGTCAGACAAGAGCTACCCATGTAATTTCAGATTAATTACTGACTAGTGACTGAAACCCTATAAGCTTCACTTTCCCATTATAGATAAAAGAATAGAATCTACTCATGGTTTATGTGAGGAGTATTAATATAGTATATGTAAGGTCATTAGCATTATTCCTAGCATATAGTAAAATAATAGTATTTTTTCCAATTAAAGAGAAAATCAATGTAGTGATTAAGAGAAAAAATCTTAAGAAACACACAAACCTGGCTTCAAATTCAAGTTCTATTATTTATTAATTTGCTAAGTTCTCTTAAACTTAGAGAGGTTACTTGTTTTTCTCATTTCCAAAAATTGAGTAATATTTTCTGCAAAACTTTGAGAAGATTAAATTGGTAATAAAGATATGACCTATATGTCAACAAACATGATGGGTATGCACTGTGATCATGTGAATAAAATTTAATGGGGTAGTGGGAGAAGGTATAACCATCTCCTGTCTCTGGAGGGAACACTCAGGCAGCTTCCTTGGCATCTCCTCTCATATTAGTTAAAAAGGAAAGCTATTACTTTAAATTGAAAACACAATTTCATTCAGTCATCAGAATTTTCAGTCATATATAATAGTGAAAACCCTAAATCTGACTGAGCATGCATGTGACCCCTCAACCAGATGGTACCTGTTTCAGGTGGAGACTTACAATGGTGCAAGGGCTTTGCTCCTTCTCTGTACCTGCTCACAGTCTCTCCCAGTCCTCATCTGCACTTCTGGAGTAATGTCATGGAGAGCATGAATTGTCTGCATGGCTTTATGCCTTCTGGTTTTAGCACATAACTTAAGCTGGCAGTTCTTGGTGGAAGAGCCTTGCAGATGATTACAGATGATCTCAGGATTGCTGTTCATACATTACCAAAATTCTATGCTGAATCCTGATCCCTCATGTGTTGGTATTTGGAGATGGGGCCTTTGCGAGGTAATTAGGTTTGATGAGGTCATGAGGGTAGAGCTCTCATGATGGGATTAAGGCCCTTATAGATGGTGGAAGACTTCAGAGCTCTCTCTCCACCCTGTGCAGATGCAGTGTGAAGATGATTATCTGCAAACCAGAGAACCAGCCCTCACCAAGAGCCTGAAGATTCTGGCAACATGATCTTTAACTTACAGCTTTCAGAACTATGAGAAATAATCCTCTGTTGTTTAAGCTACCCAGTCTATGACTGCTTGTTATAGAAGCCCTAACTGACTAGGATAGTTGCTTCAGGGAACTCATTGAATATTCTCTTTAGCCAATGCCTCTGGATCCCAGAAAGATCCAGCTCTATTCCAGGATCTCAAGATTCTTGCCTCAACTCCTACCCATAAGCTGAACACTTTTCTCCTGGGGTCCACTTACGTCTGCGGCAACCTCAAGATAGACTTTGGAAGACCTGAGATAATTCTCTCTCAGTGCTCTCTTCTAGATGGCCTGTAGCTGACTCATGAATTATCTCTTGTTCCATGAAACCAGATTGCCTCCTTTTGATTTCCCTACTTTACCCCCACTCTTAGCTCTAGACTTTCCAAGTATAAGTTAGATCTAAGCCACAGTCTATGGTAGCTTTCTCAGTTATGACTATCAATCATTTGCACCCCCCTTAAGTTCTTATCTTTCATATAAAAGGGAGGAGGAATTGGGAGAAGTCTTTACACATTTTTTTTCTCTCTAAACCTTTTCTTATACCTTGGATCTGACTGAGGATTCCAAGAAGTAGAGAGCAGGTTCTCACAGCTATGTCCAGTGCAACACTTCATATGCGGTACGCAGGCTGTCACATGCTCACTTTGGCATCCTGACATCTCTCCTGATATCGATCCTGTCCTGCCTCAGTCAAAATTGAGGAGGAAGTTCTCATTCTAGAATCTTATTAGTATTTATAACACATAGAGAAAGGCTTGGCATGAGGATTGGCTACATAATTTGCTGGGCCCAGCATAGAATGAATATTCAGGTCTTCTTGTTCACAAATTACTAAGAATTCCAAGACGACAGTAGCAGAGTGTTAAACTGCTCATCTCAGCATGGAATCCTGTGTGACAGCCCAGGTTGCATGCTCATGGAGTAGGCTCTAGAAAACAGATGGTAGAAGCAGGCATTGCTATTAGTCCCTTGGTCCACCTCCCACATGATACCACTTCTCTCAGATGTCACTGAGTAGCCTCAGCAGCATTGAGCTTCTTACTAATAATCCATTACCAAAGACCCCACTGTGGCTCATTTGTGCATGGTTCATAACTGATTTCACACTGAAACAAAAACCAGTCAATTTAGATCTGAGCAGATTTTCCCAAAATTAACTGGCCACTTCCCTGATAATGAAATAGGGGCTCATTCATATCCTTTGTAATTGAGTTTTTCCAACTTCATTCAGTTAAAGAAAGCTGAAATATCTATAAAAAACTGTAAAGACTACTACCCATATCAGTAGCCTCTTTATTTTAGTTTTGAAAAAAATAATATTCAAGTAATAAGACAAAAACAAAGAGTCTTATAGTCAGAAATTTTGAGGATGAAAGTACAATATGCAATCCATCAAATATCTAATGTGTGTCATTATTTCCATTAAGGTATTTCATATTGGGAGAAAACAAGACATTTCTCAGAAAAAGAGAGGTTTGTTTTTCTAATTCAGTGGCATGGAATCTAACATCCCCGAGCTAAGGTTCTGCAGGAGCTCATAGAGTCAGCGTTGAGATGCAGACACTGCAGATATCATCCATCTCTCTGACACACGCAGGACCTCATTGTGTGGCTGCCAGACACAGTCGGCTGAGATGAGAATGTCACAGAATACAGAAAAGGAGCAATGCCATTGGGCTCGTTATTGCTCTTATCTATGAATAGCTCCATAAAGCAGCTCTGGGGAACATTATTCTGAGATGAAGAAACGGAGGTTTGGTCCATGACCATCATGATTAACATAGGCAGTCAAGTAGTTAAGTGGACAGTGCATGCAGGATGTGGAAACTCTATGTGTTAGCCAGGGAGTGAGGGAACTATATCTTTTTCAGAGCAATATTTTTGGTGCAGACGCTGACTCATCACATCCTCTCAAGACTGATGATGTTCCAGCCTTGACGATCCCTCTAATTCTAAACCAAAATGATGAAGACTGCTCAATACAGAAGACATCACTCAGTCATCATTGAGAAAGGGAATTAAAATGGTGGAGTGTGCATAGAGTTGAGCAGAGTACAGGTAGAGAAACACCCAGTTACAGTTTATGCCTGAGCCTTCCTCAATATTTAAAAAAGAAAATAACAAAGAGAAGATTGTCACAAGTAATCTGGACAAATCCTATAAGGGCGAAGGGCTTTGCCTAAATAAACATAACAAAACAGGGTGGCATACGGTCATTTATGTTCTGTGACAAAGAAGGGGTTTGGGCCAGTCTCAAATGAGAAACATTTGGGGTGAGGTCAAACTCACACCTTATCACACTTTACTACCATATACGAGAATTATCTGGTTTAGTGTAATGGCTTGGGATGAAGGATTTAAACTGTGACCCTGAAATCTGCATAAAATAGATTCTTCTGAAAAGGATCTCATGCTATAAAAGAATCCACACCTTTCCTCCACCCGCCGCCTTTTGTTTTAAACAGATTTCTTTTAGGAAAGAAGACAGTTAGTGCAGAATCTATCAGAAGGCGTCTCAACCTGTCCTGCAGTCTCCAGCCAGGAACTCCCTGGAAGGAGGCCATGTAACTCATTATTTGTTAGGCCATGGCCTATTTTTTCCAGGCTGTTGTATAAGGCAAATCCATTGCCTCATTTCTCATAGCCTCTCTACAAAAGAAAAAAGCAGACAGGTCTTCCCAAACTCAGACAGAATATTGTGCACAGCCAAGTGGGCTGAAAAAGCATGCTGCCAAATTGGCTAACATAACTCCATGTATTGCTCTCTTTCCAGAGTTTCAGCAACAACAGAGATGCTGACCCCAAATAAATGCAAGAGAGGGCTCAGATGCTTCCTTTTGGACAGAACCAGGGCTCTAAAAAGCAAGCAAGAGATGCTTCCCTCAAGCCTCGGTGCTCCTCAGAATTATCACAGGGAAGTCTGGTCACCAATATTTAAAAAGAAAAAAAGAAAAATAAATCTGAGGCAGAAAAAGTTCATGTAAGATAGATAAATACTAAAATGGGCCAAAACATCACCACATATGGGACAAGTCAATTACACACACAGATGGGTCCTAGGTCAAGTCCTGCTGTTAAAGCATTTTCAACATTTCCTACAAGCATGTTATAATCATTGTAATCCTAATAAATAATTAACAATAGCCATCATTTATTGAGTGTTTACTAAGTTTCTGGCACTGTGATAAGGGCTTTATATGGCCTATCTAATTCTGAACACAACTCTGATATTATTCAAACTTACAGAAGAGAATATGGAAGTTCCAAGGAGTTCAGACACCTGCTCTAGCTGATCTCAGAACAGGCTGATTCTAATGTCTTGCTGCTACCTTGCTTCCAATATCATTCAGTTGCCTTTAAAATAAACAACTTCAGGTTTTTAATTTGCATTGTTTTCTTCAGCACTTACCATGTTTAGAGCAATGAACAATTATTACAAATAATATTGATGTAACTTTAGCCTTCAGGGAATTAAAATTTCTGAGATTATTGACAATAAGGAAAGAATTGAAACAGAATGACTACATGCCAGATATCTCTCATCTCCTAGTGGTACTCCTCGTCTACCCCAGCAGTTGATTCTCTCTCTCTCTCTTTCTCTCTCTCTCTCTCTCTCTCTCTCTCTCTCTCTTCCCCCCCCCACTTTCTCTCTCTCTCTCTCCCCTTTCTCTCTCATTTGTTTGATCACAGCAGTCCTTATGCCCATGCAACACAATGTGAAGGCCGACTCCCATCTGCCCGCTTTTCTCATAGACCAATAGAGAGGCATTCAGATTGTAAGGACCACATTCCCAGTAGCTGCAGGGCCTCTGGTGGTGGTCAGGAGATTGGAAACTCTATGGCCTCAAAACACTTTATCAAGTCATTCAGCCAGTGGCATTTCACATAATGCTACATGATTAAAGACCATGAAGGTTAAACATTCTAACCAGACACATATGTCTAGCAATGGTCTTTTGAAAACCCCCATTATGAGGAACCATCTGGACATTCCAGGTGATCTCCATGCCTACTGATGGGAATTTACTCCATCATACATAATCGTTTGGACAATCCAGCAGAGAGTGTATTTGATGGCCTCTTTTGTTTTAGCTTCTTTAAGAAGAGAGCCAAAGATTGACTTCACTTTCATCAAAAGAATATTAAGTTACACATAAAGAAGAATGTCCTGGTTCTTAAAGGGTGTTAGAATTTAGAACTTGTTCCTGAGCAGTGTAAAGATTCAGATTCCAACTGAGACTGAAAACTAAGAAAGATAACTCAGAGAATAGATGAAATCACAGAGGAGTAAGTTTTAGCTGCACTCATGGAAGAATTTTCCAACAGCAAGAACAGTGCAAGATTTGAATAGATTTCCTGGCTTTCAGGAACTGAGATAGCCATAAAATTAGATGTTAGTAATTATCTCTCTGGCACACTCCTTTATCAGAAGAGAAAAAGGGTCAGAAGGCTGGCAATGTGAAGACTGGACCCCAGACTCTCGGACTTCTGACACAGGACAGAGCATTCTCCTCAAAACAGGCCGGATATGTTAAAAGAGTGACTTGATAAATAACTGTTTGGAAGGGTGCAGTTATGACTCAATGTTTAGATGGGAGAAAGGGGGCCAAGTGTTATTTTAATTCTAACAGTTTAAGGTATTATGGCTAACGACTCAGGATAATGGTATAAGCCTGCTAAGTGACAATATAGTACATAAACTCAAGATCCCTTCCTCATCCTGAACATATATGGAAAGAGGCATCATCTTTGATAAAGAAAAATTCAGGATACATTCAATAAAAATACACTTTACAAGAGCAAACTTTTAGTAGTGATGAATATGTTCATATTCTTGATTGTGCTGATGGTGTCACAGAGAAATGCATATGTCAAAACATCACATTATATGCTTTAAATACATACAGTGTTTAAATGTCAGTTATACCTCAATACAGTGGTTAAAAATGTTTTAAAAAATCATTTCAGTAGAACACCATGTATAGAACACAATATATATGCTTATATGCAGATGATACCCAGATAATTTTATTCAATTATCTAAATAAACATTGTACTAATATCAATATTCTCTACACCTCCCTTTCAGGAAGTAATTTTTTAAACAAATTTTTGTTTTTTGCCTTGTGGTATAAGGTCTTCCGAAGATTATTTAATGTGATTGGAAACTGACTGATTTATGAAATGCAAAATGGTCTTAAATAAAAAGTCCCTGTAATGTAGAATGTTTTACAGTGGACCACAGCACTCATTTATTTAATATTTGAAGTTTGGATCCTTCAGAATGTATTTAACTCTGAAGACCCAGACTGTTTTGTGATGTACAATTGTACTCAATCAAAAATACAAGGGTCAGTTTGCAAAAAAGAGTAATTTAAGAGGATAAATGAGATTGCCTAACAAACAGATTGCCATGATTCAACTGAATTCAGCCAAGAGTTTTTGAAATCCTGTTCTTTGGCATTACCAGCTAAGCAGTACATTAAGCCTCCGAAGGATCAGCTAAACAATTCTGTATTGCTTTATTTCATTTTATATGAACATTTATATGTTACATTAGCAGTCATCAATTTGAGATTTCTTGAACAAATATAAACTCAGACCTTTTGGAAATCCAGGGTCTGATATTACTTTTGTAATATTAAAAGAAGGAAGAATTTAGGATTAAAGAGCATAGTCTTGTCAGGGTTTTGACACTTCATTCAAACATACATACCACGTTTTTACTATCCTTTCCTTGAAAAGTTATGTATATGACTCTGGATAAAAATTGTGACTGGATGGCAAAATATTGGCAGTGATTCTAGTATTTGCTAGAGTTAAACTTATCCTGACACTAGAATACTGAATATATCTAACATGTGACATTGTCAATTTCTACTTAAATTTATTTCTCTTTATATGCTAGATCTACTCAATTTTACCTACTTTTTCATTTGCATAAATTCCCCCCAAATTAGTTTTCACTGGCTATTACATCTGCTCTATTTTTTAAAAGATCTTGATTTTCCTAGCCCTGGTCAGATTTAACTATAACCAAAAGAGGATCTGACCTAACCCTGATAAGAAACACTGAATCAAACAGACAGTGAAGGCCCAGAATCATAGATTTGGATCCTGAAACACTTGATCTCAACTGCTTTGCACTCCACTCCTAGTTTCTTTCTTTCTTTTTTTTTCCTGAGTGCTACTGGTTGCCAATATTGCCAACATCTCCATTTATAGTGTCCCTTATCCTGCCAGTTTGGTCAAGGAGCCCATTCTCTTGATTCTTAGTTCCCTTCCCTACCTCCATTTTATTACACAATGCCCAGAGAGATGTGGGTTTCCTTAAGTTAAAAAAAAAATAGAAGTTAGATCATACCTCTCTCGATGTCTTCCCCACTGAGAAGCAGGAGGTAGATAAAGATGTATTTGATACATTAGAGTCTATTCAAAACACAGTCCAAAGCTTCAGGATTTCTGTAGCCACCAAAGAAGCTTACTCTGTGACAACTATAGAAGCTATGGCAGTTCATTCTATGGTTTTATAATTTTAAGAAGACAATAGTCATCATTATTACATTTCTATAATGACGTAACTTATGTTAGCAAGATGTTTTAATGCATTTGATTGTGCTTGTTTCTTTTGTTATTGCTTTCTTCCTTTTGTTATATATTACTATGAGGAGTAAGGATTAAATTATTCAGCAAGTTTTTTTCATATGTTTAATATCAGATGGCATTATACCTGACTAGAGCTATACCCCGATTTTTAGTTAACTAGTGATCCAAAGTATGTTGATAACAGACTTTTTCTCAATTGGTTTCTTTGCTTTTAAAATAAAAGAATAATTTAAAATAAATCAACTTTGTTCCAGTTTCTGATATTTCAAATAATAATTATATAGATGGGGACTCAAAATGTTTAATGTAACTGTAATGTCTAACCCAAGGCTACTACTAGACCTTACAAAAGTGGATACCTTATGCAGATACGCAGATAATGGTTTAATCATTTGCATCATCTCCTTCAAAATTGGTACACTTGCATAAACAATGACTCAAAAGCTATCAGCCAAACCAAAAGTGTACTGGTGTAAGAAGTGCTGAATGCTTCCATTATGCATTATTTTAGCAGAGGTAATGAATATTGTATGATCCTTTAATGGGGAGATAGTTTGTACTATTTTGGTGTCTATTATTCTTAGAGGATCCTTAAGTAATGTAATGGAGCTAAGCTTAAATGCTATTTTGCTGTTTAGGTCATTATTGTTCCTTTTTTGTCTGCACTTTGGATTAGATAGAATCCTGAAAAAGCAAGAAGACACTTTAAGATGTGACAGAATGTGCTAACTTTAAAGTAAATCTTTCCAAAGAGAAAGACAAAGCATTTTCACTTATGATTTCTAATTAGAATATAGGTGCCTGAAAAATGGCCAAATACTTGATTCCTGGGAAAGGCATCATAAATAAGCATTATTATAATCATATATTAGATGAGGAAATTTAGGGGATTATAAGACTAGGCAACTGCTTAGAACCAAATATATGTCTCTCTCTCTCTCTCTCTCTCTCTCTCTCTCTCTATATATATATATATATATATATATATATGTATAATAAAAAGGAAAGGGAATTAGACATTGAGTACCTAATATGTACTAGGAATTGATGTAACTGTTTCATAAATGAAATCTCATTTTGACCCTCCTCCATGTGGCACCTTTTCCAAGTACTACAACCTTACAGTATTCAAAGCTACTGTTACAGTCAGTTCAACCAAAAGGACAGTTTCCCAGTCATACCTCAACATGGTTAGCTACCTTCCCTATTGATATAGTTTGAATATTTGTCCCCACTCAAATCTCAGGTTGAATTATAGTCCTCAGTGTTGGAGGTGGGGCCTGGTGGGTTTGGGTTATAGGAGCAGATTTCTCATGGCTTGTGCTCCCCTTGTGATCGTGAGTGAGTTGTTTAAAAGCATAAGGGAGGTGGCTCTTTCATGTAATGGATAGTGCATTGGACTTCTAAAAGTGCGAGGCACCTCCCCGTGTCCTTGTTGTTGTGCCCACTATGCGATGTGCTTGCTTTCTCTTTGCCTTCTGCCATGATTGTAAGCTTCCTGAAGCCCATACCAGAAGCAAATGCCAGCATCATGCTTCTTATACAGCCTGCAGATCCATGAGCCAATTAAGCCTCTTTCCTTTACCCAGTCTCAGGTGATTCTGTATAGCAATGCAAGGACAGCCCAAAACACCTACTAATCAGACAAAAGCATTGAAGCAGCAATTACTTGTACTTGGAACCATGACTCACTAGGGAGCCTAAAGTCCTCTGAGTCTTACTAAGCTTGGAAACGAGTCCAGTGACATATGTTCTAGATATTCAGAAGTCTCCTTTTTTCTCTCTCCATCTCCACCACACAGAATTCTTTCCTCTACTGTCTTATTTTGTCACTGTCACATCTATCAATAGCTATGCAGATAATATTCACTTCAGTTAATTATTTCCTTCATTAATTGGTTCATTTTATCATCGAACTGTAATAACAATGTTTATTTAGGAGTTTCATCTTTGAAGATAGTGGATTAGTTAGTGTCTAAACAGTCACCTTCTTCCTAACAGCAAATTCATCTTGCTACACATGATTAAACTCTTTCTCCACCTGACTGTTGTGTGTGACCCCCAGTAGTGATCATTCTTTCCTAATTTGATTTTCTACATTTTCTAGAACTGGTTTGCTTATTCACTTTTACCAATATCCCTCCTTATTTACACAGAAGCAGATAAATTTGAATTTATATCCATAATTTATAGACAGCTATAAATTTAATATCAAAGAACACATTTATAGTTTAAAATTCTAATTTTGAAATAAAATGGGTACAGATCTCATTATGTTAATTTTTTCTTTGTATTACAACTACATTTTACATGCTTTATGTTACTCCAATTACTATTAGATTCTAACTATTGAGAAATAACTTAAAAATTTATTCATTTTATTTTGGCTGAAATCAAACTTTTGATATTCAACTTGTCACCATTAGATCTCTACTATGTTTAGAAATTTACTTTAGATGAATTTCTTTTTCTGATCTCTAAAATCATCTTTATTGCTTTCAGAGGACTTTTCTATAGTGGCCCAACATCTTGGTGTAAATTGACAGGAGGATAATTCTAGAAGCAGTTTTCATTTGGTGACAGTTTTTAAAGTAATGAACTGTTCTTTCTCTAGTCACTTGCTTTCCTTTTCTTAATGAGATTTTAAAATTCATTCTCATGTTCTTTTTGATCTCAGTGATTTTCTCTTTCCACCCCCCATGCTGCATATTTTCACTCTAAGCCATGTGTTTTAATGACAGTTTTCCCCAAAGATCTGGAAATTTTTTATTTTTTTATTGTAAGATTAGATTTTATTTAACTAAATCATAAAGGAACTTTTATGGTTCATTAGTCATCCTCCTCCCCTTTCCCTGTTTCTTATCCCACTCTGGCTTTAGGGAGAAGTAATATGCTAATAAGGATTATAATTACATAAGAATGCATGGGTAGAGTATGCTATTGCTGAGTGATGCTTACATATTATTTCTTTTGGGCTGGTGGCTAAAGCAGCATAGAGTGATTCCTTCATTTAAAAGTCCAGATATATCTACTAGTTATAGTTATTTTAGTAGTGACTAGCTCCCTGAAAAAAACACTTCCAGCCACTTCCCATTGCAAAGTAGCACACTGAATACAAATAAACTTATTACTGTGAATCAGATTCTCTATTTCTTTCATGTTTTGCTTTTCCTGTTGTTATTATTATTTTACCACAGGCATCTCTAGTGTTGAATTTTAATTCTTCAGAGGAGCTTTGATATATGCACACAGATATTTAATACTTATATTGAATAACCTCATAAAGCTAAAGTGTCATAAATTTAGTCCTAAGAATAATCAGAAAGAATCATGTCTGACAATTGGATAGCACCCACCTTGAGATCATATAGAAGAAGGTTTTATACATTCTTTAAAAAGTTTACAATATTGCTTGCAACTTTAAGTACCAATATACAAAAGATCCAGGGACAACTGAGCTATAACTTACTCAAATTTTAACACCATGGTTACATTGTACTTTGCTATTTCTTCATATCACTCCAAACAATCTTCACACATTTAACAGGGTCTTGAATTTTTTTGTTTGTTTGTTTTGTTTCAACTAAAGCAAATCCAGGAAATTTAGGTTACAGTTCGTTTGGTTTGATTACAAACATCTGTCATACATGAACTCGATACAGCTTACCTATGCCTTCACATTAGCACCCCATGGTAGCTGCATTGTCAGATAAAACTGACAATCAGATAAAACTCAATCATCCTGAAACATATTTAAAGCTTTGTTTTTATATTTTAGTATAAGTAAGCCCGCTGCATGTTTTTTAAATAACTTGACAATTTAAGCTTAGCAAAAGTTCTGTTTGGGGAGATAGTGCCGTGTAAGGAAACTCCCATTTTTACTTTACCTATTAAGTTTTTATTAAGGTGTTGCCAGTTCCAGTTCAGTTAAATAACGTTGTTTTTAATAAAAGTTTACATTATTGAAATTCAAAGTTAGTCATGTAAAATATATTGCTCAGTATTAGCTTTACTCCAGTAATAAAATATTCACAGTCACCCTGAGAAATGTGTTTTTGGATCCCCTGCAGAGAGAGAAAGAAAGTGAGGCTTAGAGAGGCTCAGTAACAGGCCAGGCAACACCAACTGCCATGCGGCGTGCTTGGATTTGATTCCAGGCCATTCTGAGTCCAAAGATATACGCCCGGGTTAAATGCAATTAATATCTCTGTTCTCTTCTACTCTTTTTATTTAACCTCGGAATGAAATAGTTACCATGTAAAAACCTCTCCAATGTGCTGAGTGAAATAGTCACCATGTAAAAACCTCTCCAATGTGCTGTCATCTATAGAGATTTCTCTTTTGTAAAATGTATTGAGGGGATGGATTCTTCTAGTTTCTTTTGCTGCTCCCATAACTTCAAAGCCTAGGTATGCTTTGCTGCTTAACCAAAATGCCTACTT